>NC_136497.1:48295600-48713100 GCF_053919585.1 Euprymna scolopes
TGTATTTTTCAAATACACTGATAAACACTGTTTTTAGAGCCGACTAAATTTTATAGTAAATAAAACGGGTTTGTATTACTAAACACAGAAACGAAAAAGTTGTTAAAAAATAAATATAACAAATAAATGTTATCAAAGGCAAGATAAGTTACTTTTCTACCTAACTGGATAAGATTTTAGTGTATTTATTTAGTGTAAAATGTTTAATCGGTTCGAAAACATGTAGTGTTTATCTGTATATTTGATAAATACAAATGGCGGCAAACTGTTGAACACGTTAAGTTTGGAAAAATGAGTTAAAATTTAAAAAAAACTATACAAAATACTGTCAGGAACTCCCTCAATATATGTTACCGTGGCATAGGCAGACATGTATTCGGTGGTTTTTACAGTATTTTGTATAGTTTTTTTAGTTTTAACTCCTTTTTCTCAAACTTAACATGTTTAACACAGTTTGCCGCCATTTGTAATTTTCAAATATAGCAGTAAACGCTGTGTTTTTTTAGCCGAATAAACATTTTACATTAAAAAAAGAAAAAAGTAACATATCTTGCCTTTGATAATATGTTATAAATTTATTTTTGACAACTTTTTCGAATCTATATGTACAGTAGTACAAACCCAATAAAAACACTAAAAATTATCCAATTAGGTAGAAAAGTAACTTATCTTGCCTTTGAAAATATTTACTTGTTATATATTTGTTTTTGTTGACAACCTTTTCAAGTCTTTGTGCAAGTACAAACCCAAAGGTGTATTTTTCTGTCTAATTTTATTTTTAGTACCGCGCTTAAATTTAAATTTCACAATATCTTTTGGGGGGGGTATTTTTTTACATTAGGTTCACCTTCACAATTTTCGACTATGCTAAGAAAATCTCATTTAAAATGTGCAGAAGCAGGTAGTTTTTGAGATATAAAGACCTTACTATGCACTATAATTCACTGACGGCCATTAATAAACACTCCCAACCTCCCCATATTAAGAACGACTTTCGGAATAAACAACACCCATGCCTAACCACATGTTTTAACCTTTTACCTGTCTTTCATCTTTTAAAAACGGCTTTTGGAATAAATAGCACCATTCTCCCCATGTTAAGAACGGCTTTCAGAATAGACATCCCCCAATCTACCCATGTTAAAAATTGTAGAGATAAACCCAATGTGAAAATTTGCCTTTTGTTTTTTTAATAAATAGTTAGTTGAAAGCACAGAATAGTGACCCCCCCCCCTTTGGTAAGTATAGCAAAAAAAAAAATAATGGTTTTCTTGGTAGAAACTTTTCTGTATTTCACCTAACAATTTCTGGTGCTAATGAACTTACTGATCCACGCTATTTTTTAAATCGTATTTCCAAATTTAATTTAAGTTTTATGATATGTTTTTTATTTAATTGTAAGGTTAAAGTACAGAATAGATACAAAACACTCTCCCCATATAAAGAATGGCTTTTTAAATAATAACGTTATTATTTCAGCACGGATCACTCTCTACATGAGTAGCTAATATTTTTTTCAGCCATTCTTACCATTGAGAGGGGGGGGTTGTAACTATTCTGTGCTTTTTTAACTAAATTATTAAAAACAGATTGTGTTAAATTATAAAAACAATAAAAAGATATTGTGAAAGTTGAATTTAACTTGAAAAAAAAACAATGTGAACGGCGCGTTCAACATTGTAGCCGGACCTTATTTGGCAATAAGGTCACGTTAGTCGATTAATCGGTGCTAATGCACTTACTGATCCGCGCTATTTTTTTAAATCGTATTTCCAAGTTTAATTAAAGTTTTATGTTTTTTTGGGTATTTTTTTAGATTAGGTCCACCTCCACAATTTTCTTTTAAATGACGACTTTTAAAGGTTTCCGACTATGCTGAATACAGAAATCGCATTGAAATTTTGCAGAAATAAGTAGTTATCGAGATATAAATAGTTGTTTAATCAGTGTATGCTTTGGCGGCCATCTTCGTTAAGCGCGTAGATTTGTTTATGACATGCGCAAGCGTGTAAAAAAGATGGCTGCCAGAGATTACAATGCATTATGCAAATTTTTAATATCTCGATAACTACTTATTTCTGCAAAATTTCAATGCGATTTCCGTATTCAGCATAGTCGAAAACTTATAAAAGTTGTCATTTAAAAGAAAATTGTGGAGGTGGACCTAAAATTTACCGTTTTTTTTTAAATTCAATTGTAAGGTTAAAGTACAGAATAGGTACAAAACACCCTCTTCTCCCGATGTTAAGAATGGCTTTTTAAATAATAACGTTAATATTTCAGCACGGATCAATAAGTGCGCGAGTACCAAATTTCTTTAAAAGCATTCATATTTTCTTATATAAAAACAACTTCTGTAAAAAATAAAAAAGAAAAAACGTGCACTTTCAATTTTTGTTAAAAAAAAGGTTTTCTTAAAAAAACAAAAAAATACGGTAAAAAAAAGCAAAGAACAAAATAGTAATCGGTATTCATGCAAAGAGTGATCCGTGCCGAAATAATAACGTCATTATTTAAAAAGCCATCGTTAACATGGGGAGGGGAGGGGGTTTGTACCTAATCTATACTTTAACCTTACAATTGAATAAAAAACATATCATAAAACTTTAATTAAACGTGGAAATACGATTTTTAAAAAAGCGCGGATTACTCTCTGCATTAGCACCGAAAGTACAGAATAGTTAGAAAACATCCTCTCTCACCATGTTAAGAATGGCTTTCTAAATAATGTTAATGCTTCAGTAGTGTTCCTTGTCTGCTTAAGTTTAACTTTTGTTTATTAAATTGTTATGTGAAAGTCCAGAATAGTTAAAAAACACCCCTATTCGCATGTTAAGAATGACTTTCTAAATAATAACGTTATTATTTCAGCAGGGTAGCTTCTCTGCATAAGTGCCATGTTTTGTTTTTAAATTGTTAGGTGAAAGGACAGGATAGTTACAAAATACCATTACCATATTAAGAATGTCTTTCTGAATAACATTATTTCAGCACGGTATTTTCTATGCATACGTACTATCTATTTTTGTTTATTAAATTGTTAGGTGAAAGTATAGAATAGATGCAAAACTCCCTCCCCATGTTAAGAATAACTTTCTAAATAACGGTAGTACTATCTTTTGTTTATTAAATTGTTAGGTTAAAGTATAAAATAGTTACAGAACACTCTCCCTTTCCCATGTTAAGAATGGCTTTCTTAATAGCATTATTTCAGCACGGTATCTTCTCTGCATAAGTACCATCTTTTGTTTATTAAATTTTTAGGTGAAAGTAAAGAATGGTTACAAAACGTCCTCCCCATGTTAAGAATGGCTTTCCAAATAACGTTATTATTTTAGCACGGTACTTTCTCTGCATAAGTACCATGTTTTGTTTATTAAATTGTTAAGTGAAAGTACGGTACTCATGCAGAGAGCGATCTGTGCTGAAATAATAACGTTATTTAAAAAGCCTTCTTAACATGGGGAGGGGAGGGTGTTTTATACCTAATCTGTATTTTAACCTTACAATTGAATAAAAAAAACATATAATAAAACTTTAATTAAACCTGGAAATACGATTTAAAAATAGCGCGGACCACTCTCTGCATTAGCACCAAATATTATTTAAGCTAGTTACCAAGTGTTAATAATTAAAAAAAAGTTCATATTTTCTTATATCGAAAAAATAAAAAAACAAAAACAAAAAAAACGAAAAACAAAAAAACGACTCCGACTCAAAAGGCAAGCGACAAACTTTTCTTTTGCCTGATATAATAAAGAAAAAATGTTCAAATAAAAAAATTTGGAAGATAAACAAATGAATTGGGTTTTTTTTGTTTTGCTTTTTTTTGCTTATCGAGTAAACAGAAAATGAAATCTTCTAATTCGTTTCGTCAATTCGTGGTTTCCGTTCGGCAAGATCTACCGCAGATGTGCTGACGGTTATATCCCACAGGATTAGTGAATATCTTGACAAAGGCTTCCTTTCTAGGGCAATTGCTCTTGACATATCAAAGGCCTTCGACAAGGTATGTCATAAGGGTCTACTTCACAAGATTTCCAGCTATGGTATAACTGGAAATGATTTCTCAATCATCAAATCATTTCTCTCCGATAGACTCATAAGAGTAGTGGTAGATGGACAAAAATCGGAGGCCTGCAATATAAATGCTGGAGTCCCTCAGGGGTCAATCCTGGGCCCAACTCTCTTCCTGATCTACATCAATGACCTCCCTAAACACATACTTAAATCATTCGTTGACATCTATGCTGATGACACGACCATTTACGGCAACACATCAAAGGCTGTAAACGACAAATTCTCTCTGATTCTCTCTCCTCTGATCTCGAGCGCGTGGTTCAGTGGGGGAGGACGTAGCTGGTTACCTTTAATGCATCCAAAACCAAACTCCGATCCTTACATCATCAACGCTCTGATCCCCATCTGGAATCAATTGGGATGGATGGCTCTCGTCTGGGTGAGGCCCCGTGTTTTGACAAGCTTCTGGGTTTGACCTTTACTCCTGATCTGAAATGGAACACGTACATCAAGTCTGTTGCCAAGGTCGCTGGAAAGATGGTGGGATCCTTCTACCGCCCAGAAGATATCTCACTACTGATGCAATTCTCTATCTATATAAAAGCCAAGTACGCTCAAGGATGGAATACTGTTGCCATATCTGGGCAGGAGCTGCTAAAAACAGCCTATCCTGCCTACAAAATAGCCTATCCTGAGTACAAAATAGACTTCGTGGCTTAGTGGGGGATGCCTTTTCCCTTCCCTGCAACCTCTCTCCCACAGAAGAGACGTTGCGAGCCTATCCTTGTTTTATCGTTATTTCCATGGCAGGTGCTCGTCTGAACTCCAATCTCTGGTCCCCCCTCGCCAATCTTTCACGAAAAACACGCGTCCAGCTGAATCCACTGTGAAAATTTTCCCCCACTCTATATCTGTGCCTAAATCAAAACGTGGATTCCATGAACAAAGCTTCTTTCTTAGAACTGCACGCCTGTGGAACTCTGTTCCGTCTGCCTGCTTCCCACCGAACTACAACTTGGATGTGTTCAAGTCCAACGTTAACAAATTCCTAATGAACCGCCCCCTTAAGTAAACACTTCATCAAATCTCCACACTAACGTAATGTACTTGCAATAACCCTCATCCCTGAGTGGCTTCCGGGCCTTGATAAGTGGTGATCACTGTGTAAAAAAAAAAGATCAGGAAAAATATTGGAATCTTCCTCTCACTAATCTATATATATAAAAATGTAATTCTTGGTTTGTTCAACGTTTATACAACCATATTTCTACATTACCAATTTATTTGAAATTTTCAGACAACCCATCTTTAGAGTCCAGGGATGTTTTTATGTTATTAAAATCAATATTTTCATACATAAGGGCAAATAATATCGTGATATATTAATCATGCTATTACGTTTTCATCTGCGATCGATCGAGAAACAAAACAAAGTCTTTTTATACATACGTGCTTGGTTGTTCTACACAACGTCTATTTTTCACGAGCACTTTCTCTCGTCGCCGGTCTATCTTTGGCCGTGATCGTCTTGTTTGTTTAACTAGACGAATAAACTACTCATACATCGAAAACACTAATAAATTCCCGATTCCAATTCTTTATGAATCTCTAAATATTTTACTATAAAATGGTTATTTTGTCCCGAGTACCGTAAAAAACATCTTTAATGTGCATAATGAAGATTTGTAAAACGTTGAATCGTCAGATGTGTTTAGCGAAATATATTTCCTTGCCTTTGGCAAGATACTTCACACGAGTCCATGTACTGTTCTATATATAACTATGAATTTTTATCAGGGTCGGATTATTATATGTTTGAATAACCTAGCTGCAAATGGAATTGTATCCAGAGACGGGTGACGTCAGAAATCGGGGGAGAGACATGTCATAATTCATAGATAAAACATAGTCGAACAATCACGATATGACATGTGTCACGTTTCGATTAAGAGCCAATAGATACGCAACTGATGTAGAAATAATAAATTGAATGTTACCGATGTCTGTCTCTCTGTGTTTCAACCATTTTGTTAAATAGAAAATAAGTTTAAAAAGTAAAGCATTACTCATTAGTCTCTCTTTCTCTCTCTCTCTCTCTCTCTATATATATATATATATATATATATATATATATATATATATATATATATATATATATCCTTGTGTTTTCGATTTATGAGTAGTTTATTCGTCTAGTTGAACAAACAAGACGATCACGGCCAAAGATAGAACGACGACGAGAGAAAGCGCTCGTGAAAAATAGACGTTGTGTAGAACAACCGCGCACGTATGTATAAAAAGACTTCGTTTTGTTTCTCGATCGATCGCAGATGAGAACGTAATAGAATAATTAATATATCACGATATTATTTGCCCTCATGTATTAAAATATTGATCTCAATAAAAAAACTGATAAAATCTTTGACAAATAACTCTCAGTTAAATTAAAACGATGCTTGAGAAAATAAGCATACCTACATGGTTATATAGAGAGACAAAACTGTAGCAGCATATGTGGTGTAAGAACCGGACGTATTCAGGAGTCATTGAGGCGAAACGGTAGAAGAACACAACCTGAACAAACAGGAAGCCACGTCATTGCTGCCGACGATTTGGTTTCCTTTTGTATTTTATTTATCTCGCTCACGCGGACAGTAGATTAGACAAAAGATTAGAAGAAAGACATTTTAAACCAGTGTTCCAGAAAAGAGCACTCGAGCCGAACAAAAATTGCCTGGGGAATCCTGTCAGCAATACCTAGTGGGGACGCCTAGAGCGATTAGCAATAAACAAATTCATCCTTAAAGAGCGAATTGTAGTATCGGTTTTCACCCCTTCTTAGCAGATTACTCCTATGCAATTATTACTTCTGATTGATTAAGAAAGACCAGCTATTTGGCTTTCGTCTGGTACAGGTTACAAATGGAGTGATCACATTTCTGAAGAAAGGGGAACGGCATAGAATAGAGGATTAAATAACTCTTCTAAACATGAAAATATAAGTTTTGCGAATGGTTTGCAGGTTATTTTTGTTGGCGACTTAACCAAACGGGAGCAGAAATAGACTACGAAAAGAAGATCAATTCAACACAACTTGGGTCTGATTCGCACGATTATAGAGGGAATAGAAGACGACACAATAGCCACGTTGAGCAATTTATTTAATAGGAGAGAGATTTGTTCTAGAGGTCTACGGTTTTAATCCGGACTTTAGTAACGTTCTGTATCGTTTGCTGATGGTAGGTTTAAATAAATGATTTGTTTTCGGAGTTGTTTGTGGTTTCTCGGTCGATACGTAATGGTTGTCCACTGTCGCTCCTGCTTTATGTTCTAGCGTTAGCTTCCTCCCTTCACCAATTATAGAACGAAGTGTCTAAACCAATGATGAGCAAAATTGCTTTTCCTTAGGGAGCATAAGTCAATCTGCGCATTTGCCCATGATATCGTTTCGTGTGCAGCCATGCTGATATTTCAACGATGAGCAGGACGCTCGCTCGTTCAGGTCCTTAGAATATGCTTGGGACCAGGTCTCCAGCTGAATAAGAGTTGGTTATAACAGCAGACAAGGATCGAATCGTCTGTGGCGACTTAAATTCCAACGAAACTTTCACTAAAAGGTAAAGCTGAGATGCTTTAAATATGTATTTTCTCTTGTTCATTACGGACTGACTGTTCTATCTTGTCTGCTTCCAAATCGCTTGTTCGTTTTCTAGGCGTCAGCTTTTCACGCTTCTTCGCGAGGGTGGAAAACTGTCTACCTTTACACAATGTCTGAACGACGGAAGCTTGAGAATGTCGGATTTTATAAGTCATAGACGTATCGAATGACTGTTTTTTCTGTTATATTTTGTTAATATGTAGTCCGTGTGTGTCTGCGATTGAAAGAATGTTTTAACATCATATCAGACCCATTGGTGAAAGCTATTGTAAGCCAAGAGGTGAAACACAGTTCTTCGCCGAATGCAGACCAACACTGCGAGCGTTGATGAGACTATGTTTCATGCATAACTTAGACAGAAACTATATCGGAAAGTCTTGGGTACCGCTTAAAATCTGCTTGGAGAGCGGTTGGAATAATTGGAGAGAAGATTAATTTTCATGGAATTAGGAACAAAAATGAGTTTATCTCAATAACTTTTAGTATTCTCTGACTTGGCGATTGGTTCAAAATGCATGCCCTTCTACCTTAAATTACGTTGCGCTGGCTTAAGGGTCGTTACCTGATGCGTTGTGAATACCATGAAGTAGAAACAGCCAAACACGCTTTCACCGCTTGCACCAAAGTTCGATGAATCAGTCGTAAGAGCAATCGTTATCAGTAACGTTGCCCCGCTGTGATCTAAAAGAAAATATGTTATAGCTATCCTAGTCGTAGCGAGCATAGTGACGCGAGTTAAAGACTTTAATGAATTTCATTGGATTAGATTCTTTCCTATCGGGATCTGGTTGCTTAACTTTAATATATGATGCGATAGAAAACTATTCCATGTGGTTCGATAGGAGGTGGGTGCATGACACTAGTTTTGTAGATCAGAGGAAGAGCCGGATACCAGTTCGTGTTCCATGCCTAAGTACGGCAATTAGTCCTAAGTTTTACAGAAGCTCCGTTTCAATTTTTTTAAACTCTTAACTAGTGGAATAAATGAGCCCTGGTCTTGTTTTGATTAGTGTTTAATTCATAGAGAGCCTCCAAAGGTAGCTACTCCTCATTTTTTTTTTGTTATTAGCCATCCCTAAATATTTTTCTATCTTGGAGAACACTATCTATTCTCATATTTTTGGTGTCTATTTCCTTTTATTGATAATGATGAAAGTTCAAAGAAATGTTAAAATTTTAAACGTCAATTAATAATTAATTATAAGAAGATAGCTGTCTCTCCAGACTGCAAGCATATCTGTCGAGGATACGTCCCCGACAATAAATCTGGCATAGTGTGAAACATTGCTCTTTGGGATGAAGCATGATTTGATGCAGTCCTAGGAGGTCCACCTTCCTAGGCTTTACTCCTTATAGTTGAGGAGGAAGGAGTTCATTGCTAATTGTAGTAAGCGCTCCAGCCAGGGACTACCGACGGAGCTAAGCATGTTTTGTAGGTCAGATTTTACCTCGATTTCTGCGCTTTTTTTTAAATCACTATATTACAAACTTGTGTACAAAACTCGCAGCTAGTTATGCAGTGTATGAGCTATTTTGATGAACGATGGGTTTGCTTTTTAGAGCGAAAGTATAGTGTTGTGCATTCGGAATGGGTTTATATTATCAGGTTTTACTTTCTCTCGCTCATAAGGTGTCAGTTTATTGTTAATCGCCTGTGACACCTTTACCGAAAATGCTGACAGTGCTATTCGGGCATTTTTGTGGACTAGAGTGTACCTCCACTTGTAAGCTGGTGTTTTTATTCCCATCTTCTGGTGTCTCATCCCCTCGTGATATTAATGAGGTAAATATAAGCTATAATACTTATAACGATAAAGCACTAAATATATTATTCTAGTGGAAAGCTTATTGCCTAGGGTAGAATTCGAACTGTGGTTTTTCATTTTCGTTTTCCTAGTAATCTTAACTGTTCTGCTTAGCTTGCACCGCGTAATACAGATATCGATATTGTGTAATGTGGTCTGTGATATTGTTCCAGAAATGTTTGCCATAAGGGGGTCAGCCGGGATAATGGCAGACATTCGTCAACGCTAATTGGTTGACGTCAGTATCAGCTGCTATCGGTCATCATTTGGTTATCGAGCCAATCACTTGAAACAAGAACATTACCGCTTGACGTGTCCTGTCAAATCTTCCATGGTAATATGGCTTCTATCGTTTTCTGTTCCTATTTCAGGAATAATCAGCTTCACACCCAGATACCTCCCCACGAACATGTCCATTTAGATCTCCCCGTCTCTCTCATTCTCTCCTCCCCCCGAAAAATGCGTGCCCTTTTCTAAACAATGATATTCTTTTGTCCCTACATTTCTTTCCATTTTCCCTTATTTCTTGCCCGCTCAATCTCCTCCTCTCGCTCTCTGTGCATCTATTAATGTATCGCTATCTATCAATCTATCTTAATAAATTTATCAACACTGATATTAATTCTTCAATAATTATTTTTACTTTCTCTTTCATTCTCTCTCTAAACAATCCCTTTCTTTCTTACCCCCTTGCTATTCCTTATACTTTGGTGTTTTCCCCACCATCTCTTTGTTTTTTTTTTCGCTTTCCCTCTACTTATTCATCTCTCTCTTTCACTGTCTCTCTCTCGCTCTCTCTCTCTCTCTCTCTCTTAATAACTAAATATTTCTCGTTTATATATTGTTATATTTATCTCTTTCCAATTGCCTTTTCCATCTGTCTCTCTTTCTCCACTTTGTCTATCTAATTATCTCCTTCTTTGTCTGTCTCTATCTCTCTCTCTCTATTTTTTCTATCACACGGCTTTTCCTTCTCATTTCTCCTTCACTCTCGTCATTTCTCTCATTAATTCTCTATTTCTGTCTGTTCCAGATTTATATTTCTCTCTATCTCCCTTTCTGTCTCTTTCACTCTCTCTCTCTCTTTTTTCTTCCTTGTACTCTACGTATATTTTTCTTTATATCTCTTTTATGAAACTTTTAATAAATAATATTTTCATTCATCAGTCCTGCTAAGTTTTTCAATGTTCTCTCTCCCCCTCCCTCTTTCTCTCGCTCTCTTTCTCTCTCTCACTCTCTCTCTCTCTCTATATATATATATATATATACATATATATATATATATATATATATATATATATATATATATATATATATTTATATATATATATATATAGATGTATTCAACTAAGGAACGGATTTTACTTATAATTCTCTCCTTTGCTACATCTTTCGCGTATCCTTTTTTCTCTATCAACCTCTTTCTCTATCTCGTACTCTTTCGTTCTCTCTATCCCTCTCTCTTTATCTTTGTATGCATATATATATATATATATATATATATATATATATATATATATCGACCTTGCAACTTTTCCAATGAAAGAAGGATGAATGTCATGACCTCTGAAACCTTTCTCCCAAAGTCGCCTGATCTTTCTCGCCGTCGCACGATATACCCGCCTTCTCATCCTGACTTTTAATTTCAGGGTAGAGATGGGGGATTCGCTTAGGGTGAAAGTGGAGGTTATTGGATCACTTAACTTCTTCGCATTCCAGGCCCATTTATTTCAAGCTGATATCATATCCATTATACGAGCCAATATCTTCACCATCGAAACGACATTCCGTCCGCTTATACAACTGACACAGGATTACAGATATTTCAGAATGAAATTCTTATTAAAATTTAAGTGAACGGAACTCGTTTTCTTTCGCCATCCTAACATCTCTACTCATGAAAGTACCTGCATGCGTAAAAATCTCTCGAATGGAAATTGGCCGGACTTTAAGTCACGGAAAGCTGAGTTTAATCGTGGACAGCTCAATTATATGTCATCACGCAATGATAAGCAGGTGGGGGAGAGGTATTAACTCACTGTGATTTTCGCAATGAATAAGTTGCTTTGAAAAACACACCATTAGAAAATTATTTTCAACAGAAAATGAACTCTTTTGGGGACAGAAAAGTGCATACTTGAGTGAATGTTTTACTGAACTTTCACATTAATCGATCATCAAAAGTGAATGCAACTGGCAACAATCGCAATCAAAAATCCAATCGGAAGAATCAACGGTACATATGCACGTGACATCGAATTTGCGCTTTTTTATTCACATGTACAAGTGCGCATATTAGGATTCTTTTTTATGGAAAGAATGTAACTAGTTATAGTTGAGCACATAGGTGTATCAATATATATGAACAAATGTTCTTTCACAGAACTACCCGTCCAGGAGACATTGTTTCGCTGGCCTGCTTCTTAGTTGAATACAACATGGTAGCTTTCAAATTCAATGTAAACAAATTCATGTTGGGCATTCTAATAAATAATGAAATTTTACCAAATTTACACCATTAACGATTATGACATTACCACATTACATCCCTTCATTCATTAACCCTTATCCTCGAATGGCCTTCGCGCCTTGATAAGTGGTGACTCATATATATATATATATATATATATATATATATATATATATATATATATATATATATATACAAAGTCACTTTGTGTGAGTTTATCGATATATTTAAGCAAAGAAACTCGCTCTGGACAAGATATATTTTTCTTCTTACGCTTCATGATGGTATTTTAGGCGGGACACGTCCATTTTGTTGTTGTCCAACGGTTCGTTTTTTTATAGTCCAGGAATGCAGATGGCGTGTACTAAAGGAATAATAGGTTGGTTTTCTGTTTAAAAGCGTTGGTAAAAAGAAAATCAAAGAGAACACGTATATAAAACACGTTTTGAAGCCATCCAACACAAAAAATAATAAACAATTTAAAAATGTTTACCGATATATTTCAGCGAAGAAACGCGCCCTTGTCAAGTTATTTAAATTTTTCTTCTTATGCGCAATGATGGTACTTTTAGGCGGGACACGTCCGTTTAGTTGTTGTTCAATGATCTGTTCTTTATATAGTCCATGAATGCATATGGCGTAGGCAAAAGGAATAGTTGTTTTGTTTCCTGTTTAAACGCGTTAGTAAACAGGAAATCAAATAAACGTATAAAATACGTTTTGAAGACATCCAACGGAAAAAAATAAAAAACAATTTTAAAAGAAAAAAAGAAAAATTATGAGTTGTAAGAGGAAGAAACCCCCTATTTTTTGCGTTGGGTTGCTCCAAAACGTGTATATATATATATATATATATATATATATATATATATATATATATATATATATATGTATATATATATATATATATATATGTAGTCTTGTATGTAATATACTGAGTTCATGTAATCCAGTAAATTTTCATACGCCAATAGGTTTTAAGCCAAAAAAGAGTTGACTTAAGAATTTTTTCCATAACGGTGAGCATTTTTTTTATTCAGTTGTAGCAGCATTGATGTTGAAATAAGTGATACCCCCTTGAAATCAATAAAACAACTTAACAATAAACTAGTTATTATTAAAAATTAAATTAGCAATTTGGGGACTGGAAATTAATTTAATTGATTTTGTCTTCTGACATTTTAAGTTGGTAGAATCCATGCTTGTTTATTTATTTACTTACTTTACTCCTTGTTCTAAATGTTTTTTCCCCATAAATGCAGGAGTAAACATCTTCTCATCGGTGTGAAACACATTTGTAGCTATTGGGTGGTATCCTGTCAGAATAATAATTAGAGGATATATACTATTTTATTGAGATACTCAAGAATACAACACACGAATTATAATTCTGGCTTTGAAGACATGCGCAGCATAAATGATTAATAACAGATGTGGGTTAAACCCATGGGTAAAAACCAATTTTTATATTAAAAACATAATTTACATCTTTAATATGTTAAATAAGCTATCGTAGCACGTTCTGGATCTGTTTGATTAAATTAATTATTAAATCATAGACGCTTTCTAGTAATCAATAGACCGAAAACATCAAACGACCTGAATTATCTCCCTTTAGCGGCTATAGGCGATAAAATCGACCACTTTTCCGACAGAATTAACTATTAGCAATTAGCAACATAATTAGATTATGTCCCTTCGCAATTGTTTTTAGTAAAGATATGAAAACATATTTAATTAGAATGACAATGAATTCTAAAACATTAAATAATAATAGATTAAAATCCCTTACTCGAAATGTTGTACAAGGATTTATATATATATATATATATATATATATATATATATATATATATAATACAGTCTTTTTCTTTATTCTCATATTCAATTAAACATTAAACCTAAAATGCTTAATAAAGGTACTAAAATAACGATAATCTGTAAACATTACTTGCCACTAATACGAAACTAAAATTAACCGTAACGTTAATGCAAGGTTGTTACGGCCATATTATAAATATAGAAATAAAAATTAAAAAATTCTTTTTATAAAAAATTAATTATGGGAAACAAAGAAACACCCAAATCTAATTTAGGAACACAACGAATGGGATATATAAATTTTTTTTTTAAATGGCTTAGGGTTTTCTGTGGAAACTTCTCATAACTGTTCTTAAATAAGGATACGAAAATTAGGTCATATATCATTATTTAAATGGGCTTTTCCGTAGTTACCGCAAATGTAAATGTTTCTCACATGCTTTTTCCCTTAAGGGATTTTTTCCTTTTTTCTTTCTTTTTCTTTCTCTTTAAACATGCTTTATTGTCAAAAGTGTTTCATTCATAAAGTCTGAAGAAACACTGGTTTTTGAAAAATTTCAAATGATATAATGTTTGAAATTGTCGACTGGACATGGAAACAATTGTAACGTAAAATGAAATACACTTTTTGTTGCCATCAACACCTTTTTTGAAGTCTTGGTTTTGCTTACACAGTATATATATATATATATATATATATATATATATATATATATATATATATATATATATATATATATATCATTGTTTTCTATTTGTACTTTTTCCTAATTATAATAGTAATTGCATATCTGTATATAACACACTACTTTAAATGAGATAGCTCAACAGTATTAGAGCTACTATTACTTCTTAAATGTTACAACTTGATAAGGGACAGAGCTTCAAGATATTACTAATAAAAGAAACGTATTTTGTATAATGAATATTTAAAGGTCTGTCCCTCATGAATTGGTAACATCTAAGAAGCATACATACATATATATATATATATATATATATATATATATATATATATATATATATATATATATATATATACAGAGTTTCATAAAAGAAGCTGACGGATTTAAAATTTGATTAAATTCCTCAATATTTAAGTTATGCTTATCAATTTTCATATTTAGGTAGATGCGCCCCTCCCTGGGTTTTTTCAGATATAGTCACATATCATAGTCTACTTGTTCTAATTTTATTTACACAACTTAATCTAGGGTATGTTTTTCACAAGGTCTAATTTTACTTATGAAAAAATGATGTTAATCAAATGTCCATCATGTTCATTTTCACACTGTTGTGCTCTCTGCAAGGCATTTTCCAGCACATCTCTTAATGTTTCAGAGCTTATGGCTCTAATTTCTTCCTCTATATTGTTTTAAGGGCATTTATTGTGGCTTGTTTGTTTGCGTATTCCCGCTTTATAAGGTAATCTCAAAGGAAGAAATCTACACATGTGAGATCTGGCGAGCAGGGTGGCCAATTATCTCACAGCCACAAGAAATTATTCGGTTGCCGAATATGTCCTGGAGCAGATTTAATGTTTCTCGTGCCGTATGCGCCGTTGCACTATTCTGCTGGAACCACATTGATCGAAAGACCCCAATTTGACTTGATATCCTTCTTATTGATGGTGTGATAGATCCTCGGCCACACTCTCTGCTAATCTCTGACGATTCTCATCACTTCTTGCCGTACAGGGTCTATCAGATTTAAGGAGGTCACATATAGACCCTTGCTCATGAAATCAAGCTACCATAGCTCTTATTGCATTTGGAGTAGGAGATTTCTTGCATTGAAGTTTCGTAGAAATTCTCCTTGAGTTTCTGATATTGACTTATTAAACCGAAAATACGAGTATGATAAATATCCGCTACTGGGAAGTGATCTACTATGACCTTGGAAGGGTTATTCTAGATGATCTGAAAAAAAAATAATAATCTAAAAGAAAAGAAAGTTATGAATTTTTTAACCATCGGCTTCTTTTGGGAAACTATATATATATATATATATATATATATATATATATATATATATTAGTGGGCGGGGGCTCCCGGCTTTGCTCGGGTGTAAAATACGCTTAAATATGATATTTTAATTGGTTCAGCTTTCGTATATATTCTTATAGAATCGTGATTTTATAAGTAAGAAAAAAGCACTTGGGTGTTTTCAACTAGAATCGAAACCGAAACTCTGGCATTAAAACCGGTGACATCACCACTGTACCAACGTGACATGCACATGAGCAGATTAAATATTAAAATTAAAAGTAAACTAAGATGAACGTACAAAATTTATAATAATTCTTTTAATTTTTTTCAAATTTTGATCTCTTAAGATCTATTTAAACCGACTAAAGACCCATAAAAGAACAGTCTACAAAAAAATCCAATTATTTCAGGCCCCTAGCGCTGCTCTGCAGTTTTTAGTTTCGGAGAAGATAGATTTTATAATATGGAGACAGACAGATAAACGTTTAGCCTTTTTCATATATATATATATATATATATATATATATATATATATATATATATATATATATATATATATATATATATATAAATTTAAACGACATCATTCATTAAGCATTTTGAAAGGTCACTTTCTGATGTCATAATGTATTATGGCGCCCTGTGGATAAAATGAAGATGTTTAAGTTACATAAGTGTGAACTTGCCCATGTAAGAACAACAACAGCAAAAAATGCGCGCGTACACACACACCCACACACACACACCCACACCCACACACACACACACACATATATATATATATATATATATATATATATATGTATTTGCATATATATATAAAATTGGGTAATTTTATTCATATATAGATGTATGTGCGTGTGCACGCGTATATGTACAATATATTCTGTATATATTCTGTATATGTACAATATATTCTGTATATGTACAATATATTCTCCTAGTAAATGAATTATTAATAATTTTGGAATATATAGTAAAAATACGGTGAATAAAATGGGCGTATATTTTTTTGTGATGTGTACGTTAAACGTGAGTATATATATATATATATATATATATATATATAGTTATAAAATATATATGCCACTTTTTATAACTTACTACCTAGCTCTACCTACGTATTGAGCACTGTTTAAGTAAATACTTAAAGTTTACGCATAAATTTATACTTTCGTATAGTAATTTATGTGATTAAATTAAGTAAGTATACATATATATATGTGTTTGTATGTATATATATATATATATATATATATATATATATATATATATATATATTAATGAAATGTACTTGCAGCAGATTCTAGTGTGTAGAAAAAGGAAATCTTTAGAAATTAATTCAATACAGAGATGTAACGGACAGACACAATCTGAAGCAAATTAAAATCATAATATCAAATTTTAGCGTATTTTACACCCCGCCAATGCCGGGCGCCCCCTCCTTTGCTAGTATACATTTATATTATTTTACCCAATTAATGTAAACAGCATTATCGTAAATAACTAAAGTAATTCTACTCTTAGTAGATTTATTGTAGAAACATAAAGTAATTTTGTTTATCTTAATTGAATAAAATAATATATCGCTCTTTTAATTGAGTACTATCAACAATCTCGTTTAAATTCATTATTTTTTTTCTTTCCAAGCTGGAATGAATGTATATATATATATATATATATATATATATATATATATATATATATATATATTCTAGACTGCCCGTGACACGTTGGGTCAGTACGTTATATTAGCTACGAAATCCATGTATGAGCATAACACTTCTTACGTAAAGAAAATAGTTTTTAGTGACATAACGGAAACATTTCTCTGGAAGTATAATAAAATGAAAAAAGAATATAGATGTCTATGAGTCGTATAGACATTGCATTATAAGTGGTTTGCCATACTTATAGGCAAATGTGCACTAAACAGATACTTAAAGTAAAATTCAAATTTTGATATATTTTTAATTTAAACCCGAAAAACACAACAATTGGGACGCTAAAAACGTACGCAGTAAAACAGTATATTTTATTGTCGCGTTGATTATTTATTTGTAACGCAAATTAAAAAAAAACATATTTTCGGGGTTATTTATTTATTTCGTTGTGTAAGAAAATTGCGTTAAAATAACTTAAGCGGATACGGAAATGAACGATGTAAAAAAATATTATTTAGATAATTTAAACGCGAAAAAAAAAACAATTGGGACGCTGAAAACGTACACAGTCAAACAATGCGTTTTATTGTCGCGTTGATTATTTGTTTATGTACGCATGCGTAACCGGATGTCGTAAACCGGATGTTGGATTACAACACCTATTACATAGTCATTTGAGTTTTAAAATTATATATATATACATATATATATATTAATGTATATATATGTGTATATATATGTATATATATGTATATATATGTGTATATATATATATGTATATATACCAAGCTAAACGTTTTCAAGAGGGAAAACTCGTGAATTCAACGAAGTTATAAAAAGTGCTCAAAAAAAGAGCGAGGTTTACTTTACTGCGTACCTGGTATGTTCTTTATAAGCCATGTATAACCTTCTACCTATGATTTTTTTTCTCAATAATAATTTTATAATAGGTTACAAATTAACCCCTAAAACACATACTTCTATCCAATTTTTATTTAGAACTAACAAACCTATATGCCTTTTTCTATCTTTTTTATTTTTATTTTTTATTCTGAGATATTAACTTTACTTAGCCCTTGTAGCTACCACTTTTCCTGTAAACATGATTCCGCGTAGTAATATCCCTTGTTTGGAGTGAATAAAAATAAACTAATAAAGAGAATATGGTGATTGAAACAAAGGAATAAAAAGAAAAGAAAAATAAAGCTTAGAAAGAGTTAGAAAGAAAGTAGAAGAAAAAAAAACAGGAAAAAAACATAAAACGGTTAAATATTTTAAAAGATGAAGAAGAAGAAGAAGAAGAAGAAGAAGAAGAAGAACAACAACAACAACAACAACAACAACAACAAAAGAAGTTGAAGAAGAGAAAATAATTTCATTCCGGCTAAGAGGGGAAAGAAGACTAAAAATTTATCAAAAAGGCGTGAATCTCTAAAAGAAAAACTGCTTCCCTTCCCAACGAAAACTCGGTGTGAGTATATTGGTATTTAAAGAGAGAAACGATGAATTGAAGGATCTATATTTGCCTGGGCGAAACATGCGCCTGGCGAGAAACGCAACGCAAAGGTCAATCTCATCAAGAACTATTTTATAGAAGGCCTTTTGCTCTTCAAAAACTGAGACGCACAAGAATACCGAGAGTTGCTCCATCGGTGTTAGAACTGAACATTCTCGTCGTCTTATATATGTACATACGTATTTCCATGCTTATCATTGTATACATGAATATACAGCATGAAAAGATAAATGTGCATATATACACAGAAACATATATCTATGTACATATTATATTATGTAAATTGTCTTTTAGTAAAAAACACAAAGTTTTAAGTAGTACCTCAGAAGTGTACGACTAGATTTCTTCGTTTAGCATCATTTAAATCTTCGTCATTCATGGGACATAACATTTAACATTTCCGTTAAAAACACTTTTCATCCTAAGCAATTGTTTCTGCCTATTTGAAGGGTAGCTATTTTCATGGTATACAAAATTTCATCGACATTCGGTCAGAGGCTTCATCAATGTATAAAACTTTATAAGTCAGGGCGAAAAAATTTAAATACTTCAAACATTCAGTTATTTGCCTTTCAGTCACAATTTAAAAAGAGAGACACTTTTTTTAGTCCACTTTTTGCATTCAATATCTGACGTAGAGCCAGATTGGGATCATGGAAGACCGCTCTATTTACAGTATAGGTTTTAAATATATATTGAAGAAATAAAATACAGAGAAAAGTGATGATGTAAGCTACGAGGTGCCTCAAATAAGTTTCCAGACTTTTTTCATATGAGCATTTCTATTGATATTACACACGTGAATATTTAGTCCTCTTCGATGTAATCTCTTCCGGTCACAATACACTTGTTGTGCCGCCCAAACAACCTCGGAAGGTCCCGTGGGAGTCCTTTTGTGAGTCTGTTAATGACTCCTGTTACAGCCTCTTTCATCTCCTTAATCCTTTTATAACATCAGCCTCTAAGGTTTGAGCTTTGAGCTTAGAGAATAACCAAAAGTCATAGGGAGCAAGGTCTGGACTATAGAGAGGGTGAGAAACTGTCTTGATGCTCATCTTGTTCAAGTAGTCTGTGACACGGATGGAGTTGCGGACTGTGTACAAGGATGGAGTTGGTGAATTGTCCTGGTGGAAATGCCACTAACCTGATTTGAAGAATGCTGGCTTCTTCCAACAAAACCTTTTCCTGAACTCCCTTAAAACCTCAACATAGTATATCTTTTTGATTGACTCTCTAGTGGGAACCCAGTGCATGTACACCATATCCGTTCTGTCAAAAAATGGACCCTCATAAGTTTCTGGGTGGATTTGCTCTGCCTGCCCTCTTTGAATCTGAGAGACCCAGCATACTGCCACTATGAACTCGGTCATAGCAGTAAATCCAGCTTTCATCGCAGGTCACTATAGCATCAAGAACTGCGGGATCTGAATTAATCAGCTCGACAATCTTCCAAGCTCGACCAACATCTTTCTTTCTGGTTTTTTGTGGGTACTCTTGGGACAAACTTGGCGCAAATCATCCGCATTTTCAGTCGTTCGCGAATAATTGTATGTATAATTCCAACATTACATTGACGTTTTGAAAGTGACACTCAAGATGAGAACAATAGTTTGAAGAATCCAAATAACACGAATAAATAATCATCACCTAATAAATTCATAAAATTCATAAAATTCATAAAATGATTTATTTATTTTAAAAGTTTGAAATCGTAGCCAGGAT
This sequence comes from Euprymna scolopes, assembly GCF_053919585.1. Taxonomy (NCBI): domain Eukaryota; kingdom Metazoa; phylum Mollusca; class Cephalopoda; order Sepiida; family Sepiolidae; genus Euprymna; species Euprymna scolopes. The sequence continues at coordinate 48,316,265 of NC_136497.1, forward strand.
TTAATTCGCTTTATCGTTTTATAGACGTTAAAACTGGTCAGAGGTCGCATCCGATTTTGGATTTTTTTTTCATGCCTCATATATTTCTTCCGGTCTTCTTGTTTGCTTGTTTGTTTGTTTGTTTGTTTGTTTTTCTCACTGAGTCTTTTTCAAACTTGTCCCGCCTTTCTTTCTTCTGACATTCACAAGTGCTTCACTTTTACTTCCCTACTGGTTCTCTTTTTTTTCTTAATTTATCTTCTCTAATTGTTTTATTTCTCATAACTTCCCTCCCTTTTTCCCTTTGTTCTCATTTTATTTAATAAATACAAAAAAGCATTGTAACTTTCTCACTTGTAAATAAGTTACTTACGTGACTAGCTTTACTCATATGAAAAAGTCCGTAGAGGACTGAAATAAATGGGATACGTTTTTGTTGTTTTAGTTTTAACTTCTCGTATAAATATATATATATATGTGTGTGTGTGCGTGTGTATGTATGTATATCTATGTACACACACATATATCACACACACAATATATATATATATACATATATATATATATATATATATATGTATATATATATTGTGTGTGTGTGATATGTACATATATTGATTTTTTTATAAAACTTTTGTTCATGAGGTTATGTGATTATGATGATGATTTTAAAATTATTTTAAATTAAAATGCTGACAACTTATGGTAATTTGATAATAATTATAAATGTAATAGTTATAATAAACACTATTTAAATGATTATGATACCAATTTAAATAATATTCTCATTAATTTATATATAGCTATTATAGTGATTGAATGTACTTATTTTCTATTACAAAATCCTGTTTAACATTCTATAATTTGTTTATCGTATGAAGAACTAATGTATAAATGTGCAAAACGTATTTCATGTACTTTTTATGTGTCTATAAAGTATTAAAAATACGATGGTATATGTGTTCATATTTTGATTGTAGTTTTATCCATATCATATTTGTGTGTGCATTAACAATATCGTATGCGAGATTTCAAAATGGTGACAGATTTTTGTAATTGCTCCTATACATTATTATTTGAATATATGTTCTATTTGTACGTCCTCAGTTTGAAGGTTTATCTAATATTTGTTTATAAGGATCTACTTTGTAATGCGCGTTATTAAAAAGCTATCAGAGTATGATCATTTAATCAAAATATTTAGATTGTTTATATACATATATATACATATGTATATCTGTATGTATGTATGTATATATATATGTATATATATATATATATATATATATATATATATATATATATACAAAAGTGTAGATACTTGGTGGGGAAGAACATCTTGCTTATTTAAATTTGGAGCCTTAAAGCCATGGTTGAACTAAGGATAGTAGGAATGGATTTATTTGAGAGGGTGAGGCATGAATTGTGGTTCTTTAACGTGTGATATGTATTTTTTGTTTTTTTCAGGATCCTCAGTGCGCATTATGTAGTGGACGAAGATGGAACGCGCTTTTGTTGTCGAGGCATTTTTTTTTAAGTAATCGCTAAATCGTCGCAACGCAACGTGCATTCTGTAGACATTTCAATATTGCTCCCCCCCCCGTGGTCGTGTTCCTAGGCCGATTGTTTCATGGGTAAACAACTTCAGGGAAACGTGTGATGTAAAGAAAAAGAAACCTGGCCTCCCACGAACAGCGAGGTCATCCCAAAACATTGACGCGGTGAGACAATCTGTTTTGAGATCTCCCCGACGGTCTTCCCGCAAACATGCATTTGTTCTTTCATTGTCTGCTCATTCTGTTAGACGGACTCTCCATGAAGAATTGAAAGTTCATTCCTACTAATTGATTATGGTGGAGGAACTTAATTCACGCGATTTTTTCTTTTTATTGCTCATAGAAATGCATGTGGGGTGCTTTGGGGCTTAACTTACGACACACTTGTTTTCTTCAGTAATGAAGCTTACTTCCACCTTTCGGGATCTGTAACCCCCCGGAGAACTTCAACGTCCTCTACACGTACTACGTGTAATTGTCTGGTGTACACTATCGCGAGTTTGTATAATTGGTCCATGTTTTTTTTTTTAAGAAAACGAACAGGCAGTATCAGTGACATCTGACAGTTATGACAACATGATCAATGTTTCCTGCCAAGTCTGAACCAGATGGGTGTGAAAAATGTGTGGTTCCAGCAGGACGGTGCTACGGCACACAAAGCGCTCGCGTCAATGACTTTTGCAATAGAACTTCCTAGGACACCTCATTTCCTTAAGGGGTGATCTGCATGTGCCAGCACGATTATCATGTGAATATTTTTTCATGGGTATATCTGAAAATCAATTGTTTAGACTCACCTGAAATACAACATTCGTCGGGCTGTCGCCTACATACACTCTGATATGCTGGAAACAGTTGACCGAAACTTCAGAGTTCGATTAACTCAGTTTATAGAGATGTATGGACGCCAACTTATAAAAAAATTGGATATTATACTAGTTGCAGTTCAAAGAATTATATGTATACTTGCATTTCTTGTGTTTTAATTGACATTCCAAATAAACAAGTTGCTCTGCCTCACCCTGTAGATATAAATATATAGATAGGAATATACAACAACCTAACACACACGTGCATATACAAGCACACACATACATATATATATTTGTGTGTGTATTTGTGTGTGAGTGTGTGTGTCTGTGTGTGTACATAATTATCGGCGTAACAATATTACTTTATATTCAGTTAGTGCAAAACAATATCGTTTTCTCACATGTTACTTATATATGATTTCTGATTTATATATCATTGTGAAGCGGGTTCTTCGCTCTAATCGTGTTATTCTATTACATTTCTCAATCTCTTAATTCATCTTTTCGACAGCATGGTTAAAATTCAAATCCGCACGATTTTCATTTTTACAGTTCAAAGTAAGCCGAAAATCTGCCGAGACAGCTTGCGATATCAATGATGCGTTCGGGCCAGGAACCACTAGCGAAAGTGTGGCACAACGGTGGTTCAAGAAATTTCCCAATGGTGACGAGGACCTCGAAGATGAAGACGGTCGCGAAGATGTTGACTGTTAGGTAGTCTGCAGACGATCTCATTCATCACAGCTTCTTGAATCTGTACGAGACAATTACGGCGAAGTAATACCGACAAATTGACGAACTGTGCCCGACATTGGTCAATACGAAGGGACCAATTCTCCTCCATGACAACGCTGACCTGCGTGTTGCTCAACTAGTCCTGCAGAAGCTGAACTAATTGGGCTACAAGACTGTGCCTTATCCGCCATATTCACCGGACCTCTCGCCCACCGATTATCACTTTTTTTAAGCATCCCGACAACTTCTTGCGCAAAAAATGCTTCAAAAGCCGAAATGATGTCCAATCGGTCTTCAATTTCGGATTTCTATGCTGATGGGATAAATAAACTTGTTTCTCGTTGGTAAAATGTATGGATTCTAATGGTTCTTATTTCAATTAATAAAGTTCATTATGAAAGGAGTTATGATCTCTTGAAGTTGAACGTCAAATACCGACATTATTTTTGCACCAACCTAATACACATAGAGAGTTAGAAATGGTAATCTCCTGCATTTTCTCTTCAGCTATCAGTCGAATATGTGCCGCTTTAAAAATTGACTTCCAAACTAATATATATTTGCCCAATTTTCCAAACATCTTCCAGTATTTTCTTTGGCATTCTCCTTCTACCCGACCATGCTATCTACACTGATATACTTACACTAACCGAAGAATTCTCATCACTTAGTTCAGAGTGACTATACCAACAAAATTCTCTGTTCTGCACACATCTATTTATACTGTGCAGATTCAATTTTTCTATGATATTATACAAATCCAAGATTGTGTTAAATGCTAATATTACAAATTCCTCGCATTATTTTATCATTTCCATCTATGTTACACATATCAGCATCCTTAACTAAAAGCATATATGTACACACATAGCATAACCTCCACCTATCCTCATAAAAGGGTAAAACAGCTATCTGTACTCTATTTACATGTCTGAGAGACTTTTCTTTTGGTCGACAATAGTAACGCAGAAGCAATTTAATCCATCCACACCTAACCCTTCTAACACGAGCAATTTTTGCCCCATTTATTCAATTAATAGGTTATGCTTCTACATATACTTATTCTATGCCTGAATTCTCGTTCAACTTCATTGTCTTATATTTCTTGCACACAGCTATTGTCATGTTCAATTCATCGTATACAATGTTACGTTTCCAATACTGTGCTTCGCTAATAAGCAATGCAAAAGATTTGATACACTATAATAAAGGCAAACTAAACTCAACATTAACAGTTAATCCTTTAACTTCTTCTATTTTACACTCCAAGGACACTTAGAGATTTGGGAAAACTTCCATTGTCTTCCTCAATAAATGATTTCAATTTTATTAAAAAAAAATAGGATATATTTGCATTCTTAAATAAATTATCTCAATATACGCCCCTGGGGTAGGCTTAGAGATTTTGGAATACTTCTATTAAATCTTATATAAGAAAACATATTTTATGTTTATTCAGTAACCTTTCATTGTATAGAGAACACACAAAAATTACACACATTCAGTTATATATATATATATATATATATATATATATATACATATATATATATATATAGTAATTTATAAAATATATATGGCGATTAAGCTACACTGAATATTCGGCGTTTCATCCACTCCAGGATTCGTCAGGCTTATGCGCAAATTCTGTGGTTGTTCATTGTTTTTATATGGTCCTCTTCTGTTGAGGGTTTTAATTAGCAAATCAGCTTTCTAGTATACACCGCGCCCCTTTCTATCAACCAATGGGCATGCATTTTATCGAACAAAGGATCTGTTTTAAAACTAGTTTAGTGCTTTAACGCAGACATTTCTTTCTTTTTTTTTATAAATATATAAATATACATATGTGTACATACATACATGCACATATATATACATATATATATATACATACGTATGTGTGTGATCGTTTATGTATAATAATGTTTATTTAATTTATTTATTTGTTTAATTTCTACTGTTTTTGTTAGTCCTAAAACTATTTTGTATCGCTATCTTAGAGTAAATTTCATTTTGGGAACACAGTTATTTGCTATTTCTCTTCTGCAGTTTAATAGATTTTGGGGTTCTTTAAAATATAGGATAGCAAATTTTTCATGAAGGCATAATTGACATGGGTCATTTAAATGCCTACACGTGGTAGCTTGTCTTATTATTTTCCATTCGACTACCGGCGAATGTCCGCTTTCCTTGAGTTCCCAGTATTTATTCGCTAGTGTTGTTTTTATACGGTGTTTTTTATTGTTGAATGGACTTTTGTGGTCATAGTATCGGGTTTTGAAGTCTAGGGAAGTCATGCCGACGTAATATTTCTTGTTATTCGGGTTTTCTTTCGCAAATATTGTTGCCTGATAGACTACGCTTTTTGTTAGACATTTATTTTGAACTGGGCAAAGTGTGCGGTGTCTACAGTTTCATTTATCTTGTTCGTTATTAGTATTTTTATTTATGGTATGGTTGTTCTTGTCCGGGGTTAGTTTATTATTATTATTATTATTATTATTATTATTATTATTATTATTATTATTATTATTTCTGCTAGTGTCAGTTTTATTTTTGTCATGGTGTCTACTTTTTTATTGTTTACTTTGTTGTTGTTTACATTGTTTTTATTTAGTATTTTGTTATTATGTGCTTTAATTATCATCTCTAAATTTTCGCAACAACTGTAGGATAACTTTGAGGTATTTTTATTGAAGATTTTGTGTAAGGGGTTGGTTGCGGGAAAGTGTTTTTCAATGAGATCTAGAAATTTCTTGCCAAGTTTTGTTTTTAACATTTGATTATATGGGGCCGTATACCAGATTATAGTTCTTTTTCTTCTATTTTTAATTTTATTATAGTTGTTGGTGTTTTGTTGCTTATATTTAATATCGATATTTTTGTATCCACTATTTTCAGGGCTGTTTCGTAGTATTGGTTGACCTGTTATATGCATTTTCATCGCTTGAGTTATTACTGAGTCTACTTACGATCGAGTTAGGAATGTGTTTTATAATTGATGGTGGGTGATTGGACTTAGGGTTTACGTAAATTGGAGTAGCGTTATCTTTTAAGTATAGTTCATATGTGTTTTTATCTAAGTTTAACGTGACCTCCAGGCAGTTTGTTATTTTTATGTTAGCTGATACGTCTGCTTTTAGGCCTAATTTTTTCATTTCCTTGTGTATGATTTTCTTAAAGTTTTCTCCCTTGACTTTGTTGGAGTTTGTTATTATAGCTAGTCCGTCATCTCTATATAGGCCGATATCCGTAGTATCGAATATGCTTGTGAGGGTATATAGAATGAATAATCCCACAAGATCTGATGCCTCTGCAGAGTCCTTGGAACTATCGCCAAATCAAACGAATTTTTCATTTTAGTTTTTATCCATTTGTTATTGTCATTTATTAGAACTGATTTTCTACATTTTTTAATGATGTTGATTTCTTCCGAGGATATATCAGTGTATGCCTCGGCAAATTCTAGGGCAATGTTAAAAAGTTCTTCGGATATCGAGGGATAAAAGTCCATGATGTCAAACTGTATGAACGTACATTAATCTTTGTTTTCTATATTTTTAAACCAGGTGATTGCTTCGGTAGTATTTGCCCACTGGTTTAGTTCTAGGTCTTGTTAGATTTGTTTGTTTACTCTAGAAAGTATAGTTTTGCTAATTCTACCTATTTCTGGTTTAGTTGGGTTTATCAGGCGGGTGCTGGGATTATTATTAAAGTCCCATTTGTGGTCTTTAAGCAGAATGTATGACTCTCTAGGTTTCAATTTGCCAACTTTATCGCTAATTTTTAGTTTATCGGTAATTTGTTTACTTTCAGTATTTATTATATCTATGTAATCGCATTTGTTTGTGTCTAGTTTTTTGTAGTTTTTTGTAATGTTTTCTATGATTAGTTGGTTATATTCTTGCTTATCTATTTTATAAAAGTTTCTGGTTTTATCTGCTTTTACAAAGATTTTATTAGAGTTGTTTATGTTTCTAACGATTTTGTGTAGTTTCGGTTGAAAATTGTTAGGTTGATTGTGGAATTCTAAGTTTTTAATTACGTTTAAAAGGCCTTTTCAAAGTTTATCAAAAGGTCTACTGTTTTCGCATTTTTAAGGGTTTTAAAACCATAGGATCCTTTTTTGTTTACGTTTTCATTTTTAAGGAAGAAATTTGCACGCCATCGCATTCGGCGTATTAGTTCATCTGTTTTTTGGATTAATTTAATAATATAGCTATGCTTGCTGGGCGTGGGGATGTTTTTTAGCAATTTTTCGAAATTAACTCTTTCCATATCTGTTTTTAATTTGGTGAAATAAATTCTTTTGAGAGTGCTCGACTGTTTCAGGAGCTAAGTATAACTACTTCATTTACTCACATAAAATTGATATACGAAAGTATAGATTTATGCGTAAACTTTAAGTATTTACTTCAAAAGTGCTCAATACGTAGGTAGAGCTAGTTAGTAATTTATAAAATATATATGGCGATTAAGCTACACTGAATATTCGGCGTTTCATCCACTCTAGGATTCGTCAGGCTTATGCGCGAATTCTGTGGTTGTTTATTGTTTTATAAAACAATCGCCATATATATTTTATAAGTTACTAACTATCTCTACCTACGTATTGAGCACTTTGGAAGTAAATACTTAAAGTTTACGCATAAATCTATACTTTCGTATATTAATTTTATGTGAGTAAATGAAGTAGTTTTATATATATATATATATATATATATATTTATTTATATATATATATATATATATATATATATATAAAGCTGAACGCCTGTGTGTGCGTGTCTGTACATGAATAGGCTCCAATATCGTTTACTATCATACTAAACTGATTACATACAATGATAGAAGAGGTATCAAGGAGCAAAAATGGCTATGTTAAATTTCGAACAGATGTGATTTATTAAAATTGTAAAGGTCTGCGTTCGTACCTGGCCTCCACCGAATGGAAATAGGCCACAAACTTTTAAAAAGGCTTTTGATATCTATTCGCGTAAGTATACTTTGATAAGTATGTTTCAGTTTGAAGACGGATGGTATAATAAAATTATGGGGTCTGCGTTGGCACCTGATCTCCATAGAATGAATATATGTCACAAAGTATAACAAGGGTTTGTTTTTTATCTAGATCAACATAAGAATATTGTGATAACCGTGTTTTAATTTGAACAAGTATAGTATAATACAATTATGGGGTTTATCTACCTTTCATAGAATAGTTTTTTTTATTTATTTACTTTTTTACTAAAGTATAGGTTAAGAACAATAAATTGTTTGAGTAATGTCGAAACCAATTTAGGTGACTGAAATAGTATTTGAGCAATATTTAAATAATTTATGATAAAAAAAATGGAAGGATTAAACTATTTGATATTATTTTCTGCAGTGTGTACTCATCCCCTGTAAGTAACTGATTTTTTCATTAAATATCAAAGTTACTTAAAGGCGTTTAGTTAAACTCTTCCATTTTTTTCTACTATAAATTAGTTAAATATTGGTCAAATCTTTGTATAGTCATCTAAATTGGTTTCGACAACATTTCCAAACAACTTATTTTACTGAAACTATATTTTCGTAAAAGAATGAAGAATATTTATATTTTAGATGGCGATTAATGTAATTTTATTAAATAAATAAAACAATTAAATAATGAGGTAGATAGAGTAGGCTAAAGTAAAATACAAGTGAGGTATAAGGGAAGATTGTGATAGGCAAGAATTACTTCAGTCGAAAAGGATTAGTTTCCTGACTTACGAAGAAAGAAAGAGCAGATACTTAATTTTTAATTATTTTTTCGAAAATAAAATTTTTTTTCCATGACAGATACTACACTTAGAAGTATTTATTCACAAACACATTTTATTTACAAATATTTTTAGTGATTTCTCAAATGCAAAGAAGTAAAAATAAATTAGAAATAGAAAAAAAAAATTGGTTATAGTCCTTTCATCACATCTCACTTGATTCAAAATCATTTTTAATAGATGTATGTATATTTTTGTTTATGTTATTACAAATATTTTTTATAGAATCACTCCCGTTAGAATAATGCTTTCATAATAAACACTCCATTTAACGTTAAAGTACTCATCGAGAAAAGTTCATCAACAGAATTTCGAGTAGTTTATAACTGCTATTAAAAATCATCCAATGAAATGTTAGGTATTCAATTTACCAACATGTATCGAAGTGTCATCTTTTATGGCTGATGAAAATTTTCGTAATAGAGACATAAAGTCTTCATTCAGGAGATAGCATGCTGAAACTCACAGATATTATGACAGCCTTCGATATCCCTAGTATTTGTATATGGTGAAGATGGATACCAATTTGGGATTCCACGGTTTGAAAATACAAAAAACAATGTTTCATGTATAAATTTTTATACGAACCATTTTATGATCATTCTTTAAATGATCCTCGCAGAAGTCAAAATCTCTTCCATCAGTTTGCAGTTGATATCTCTGCAAAAATTGAAGCAGAGACTTTTACATATCAAAACTCATCAAAACTAGCTAAGAGTAGACTCCTATATGTATATCAAATATTACATAACTAACAATGGGCTATGAAGGGATATAGATCAGATATGCATTTTACTATTTACCTTCACAAGTAGTCCACGATATGTGCATGGGAGAACCCAAGATGCAATGACATGTCAGAAATTATGCTAAACGAGACCTTTTTATCACATTCACTTCAAATCCAAAGTGGGAGGAAATTCAAATGAACTTCTCTCTGGACAAACATACACCAGTCGACAAGATCTATTGGCTAGGTCGTTTTGCTTGAAGATAATCAAAGTGATGAATTTGATAAACAAATCAGAAATTGTTTGCCCACTACGATACTGCATTTAAGCGGCAAAAGAAAGGCTTGCCTCATGCGCATATATTATTGTGGCTTGCCAGAAAAATCAACTACAATTAAATTAATTCTATTATATCAGTTGAGTTACCAGATGTATAAACTAATCCAAACTTATTTGAAATAGTAAAGATTCACACGGTGCATGGGTCTTGTAGTAATATCAATAGACATTCACCTTGCATGGTTGATGGCTAATATACAAAAAGATACCCTAAACACTTGAAACCTAGTTTTGTGAGGATGGTTACCCCTCTTATAGATACAGATCGCTTTAAGATGGTGGTTTTGTAACTTTGGTTGGTATGCATGAGGATGAAAACAGGTGGATTGTACCTTACTCTCCCTTAATTTCAAAGACATTCAATGCTTATATAAATGTTTAATTTTGCAATTTTTTGAAGGCTATTAAATATGTTTGCAAATACATAAATAAGGGATCTGATACAGACATGTTTTCCTTACAAAATGTGTTAGTCTAATGTTACACGATATAGACTCGGAAAATATAGCGGCACTAATGAAGCATTTTGACATATATTGGGTTTTCTATTCATGGTAGTCATCCTCCAATCGAGCAGTTTGCAGTTCATCTTTAAAATGGTCAGAGTGTTTAGTCCACAAACGAAAATACTATCCAAGTCGCCCCAAAAGACACACCTCTTACTGCACTTTTATACTGTGAGAACGAGATAATTTTGAAAAAAAAAACAACTCTTATTTATGATCAGCTTCCATCTAATTACACATGGAGTAAACACAATTGCACAGGTGAAAACAAGGAACTAATAGTGAGAGTCATCCAGGTATAAAATTTGACACTACAGTTGGAAGAGTTTACACTGTGCAGTCAAGTCACTGTGAATTTTTCTCTTTTTAGACTCCTTCTTCATGAGAAAAGAAGACGGTCTTCATTTTCTTTCTTAGAATTATTGATGGACAAACTGTTGACAATAACAAGGAAGCCTGCTTCACCTTAAATATGTTAGAAAATAGCAATCAGTGGGACAGAAATATGATTGAGACTTCAGTGTCACGAACACCTCTTTCTGTAAAAATCCTTTTCGCAATAATTCTTACAACTTGTGAGGTATTTAATTTATTAGCATCGCGGCAGGAATATAAGGATGATTTATCTGAGTACTGTAAATATCAGCAACAGCAAATATTCCCTGATAGAAAAATAGGACTTACGACGGGCGTGCAATGAGTAATGCACCTGACCCACTTCCCATAGAACTAGAGCAACGAAACTTGGCACAGTTATTAGTCTTTCCCTACATAGGAACCACACAGCGTTATGCATTTCTCTCATCCTTTGATGCAGCTCTGGAGACCGTTTTTGTAGAACACTCCAGGTTGGTCCTCCAACCACGACGTGACTTCAGAAATCAAGGCTGCACCATCTGGGAAACGCTTTCCTTTCAAAAACAACGTCATGGCTGGGAAGAGGTGAAAGTTAGAGGGTGCAATGTCAGGAGAGTAGGGAGAATGGGGTGGATTTAATACGCACACACCCGTGCTTCTGATCTGGCGATATGCGAGTTGTGGACCGGAGCGTTGTCCTGCAGGACGAGTGTACCTTTGCTGATCTTGCCCCGCCTCTTGATTTTGATAGCTTCCCTTAATTTCCTCAAAAGTTAAGTATAATAGTCTCCTGTAATTGTGGTACTCTTTGCCAAGAAATCTGTGATCACTACACACTCCTGGTCCCAGAAGACTGTGAGCATGACCTTGCCAGTGGAGGGTGGCACCCTTGCCTTCTTTGGAATTGGTGAGTCCAAGTGCTTCCACTGCATTGACTGGGCTTTGGTCTCTGGATCATAGTGATGGAGCCAGATTTCATCTTTTGTAATCAGTCTTTTGAAAAATTTTCACTCATCTTCTTGGCACATCTCCAAATTCATCCTCGAGCACTCGACGCGTTCTCACTTCTGGAATGGTGTGAGCAACCTGGGAATCCATCTGGCAGACACCTTATGCATATGATCTTGACATCTTGGGCTATTTGGCGAATAGTAACGCGCCGATCTTCCAAAATGGCAGCCTCAACTTGACAGGCAGATGCCTCATCAATGGCAGAAGGGGGCGACCAGATCTAGGAGCCGATTTCACAGACTTCTGGCCATGTTTGAATTCAAGATGCCAGCGTTTCACAAGGTCATATGATGGGGCATTATCACCATAAGTTTTTTTTTATTTCATCAAAAGTCTCCTGTGGTGTGCGACCTTTCAAATACAAAAACCAGATCACTGCTTGACATTCAACAGGCTCCATTTCACTCCTGACTCAGTTCAAACACCTGTAAAACAGTAAGCACAATTAGTTCAGAGCTGTAATTTGCCACATAACCTGTAGCTATATAAATCATTGCACAGGCAAAATTTCAGCTAGATCAGACAACTGGAAGTTGGTCAGGAGCATTACTTATTGCACGCTCCTTGTAGGAGGGGAGCTATACAAATCTGGGTAACCTGAAACTCATCGAAGTGAAGGGAATAACTTACAGATGTTTTCATATGACATTGATTAACTGACCAGATTCATTGATGACAGCATGCTGAAGCTTTTGCCAGACCAACAATATGCGTATAGAATAATCATTGAACATGTGATCGATATGTAAGGACGATTATATTTTTTAGATGCACAAAAAGGAACTAGAAAACTTTTGTCACCAATTTATTGCTGGCTAAACACAGGCAGAAAAAGAAAATAGTCATAACTGTAGCAAGTTCTGGAATTTCTGCAACTTTACTCCCTTATGATCGAACAGCTCACACATCATTCAAACTTCTTTTGGATCTGAATACAACTGATAAACCTGTTTGCAATATAAGTACAAGTTCTGTTATTGCTAAAGTTATCATAAGATCATCTTTGATAGTGTGAGATAAAGTTACAATTTTTCATTAAAAAAAAGCTCTAGAAGCTGTTAATAGAACAATACAGGATTTGCGTACTTTCATCTGTTTGATGGAAAGTGTGACTAATGCTTTCAGGTGATTTTAGGTAAACTTTGACAGTTATTCCCAGGGGAACTAAGGCAGATGATTTGAAAGCATGTTTGAAATCCTCTGTACTGTGGAAACATGCAAAACGTTTAAAACTTTCTACTATTATGAGGACATATTTACATGGAGGTTTTCTGTCTGGACATTTTGCTGATACCCTTTTAAAACTTTGAGAAGGAAAACTGAATATGAATTAGAAATGTGAAATAAATTTATCAGAAATATGCACCCATGTTAACTCAGTCCAAGAACTAATAGACAAGGTTTTGCCATCATTAATTTCAATGTTTATAAATCATGATTAGAGGTGGGAAAGGGCAATAATGGCAGCGAAAAATATTGCAGTGAATAATTTGAATGATACACTTGTGAAAATGTGTCTAGGAACTGGCCATAATTATAAATCCATAGGCTTTGTCGTAGAAGTTTCTGAAATAATCAATTATCCAGTTGAACTTTTGAATTTCCACGAGCCAATAGGTCGTCCTCTTCATTGTCTTTGCTTGAAACTAGGTGATCCAGTCATGCTTCTGCGCAACCTTTCACCACCAAAGTCATTCAATGGCGAAAGACTCGTTATCAAGAAATTTATGAGAAATGTTTTAGGGGCCACACTAATTTCTGGATGTGGAAAACGCGAAGATGTTTGTATCCCTCAAATTCCTCTAATACCTTCCAACATGCTTTCTGAGTTCAAACATGTTCAGGTACGTTTATCTTTTGCAATGGCTATCAATAACTAACAATGTCAGACACTAAAGTTGATGGTTTACATTTAGAAAAATATTTTTTTACGTGGAAATCTATATATTGGTGCTTCTAGAATAGGGAGTAGGAACATTTTTTGCATATTGACTCATAATAGTAAAACTAGAAATATTATCCATAAGAAAGATTTTTCTGAGAAATTAATAAACTAATAAGTGAACATCGTTTGCAAGTCGTTTATGACCCAGCACTTGAATCAAGAGAAAACGATTTCACAAATAGGATTCTCAAAAGTGTAATAGAAATCCGAAACTATATTCTGTATCCTTGTAATAAACTTTCCAAATTGATTTAATGAGCGGAGGTAAATGCTTTTATTATGTATTGTTTGAACAATACAAATGCTGGGTATATTTTTATCGACGTAACGAAATAAATATGTATGTGAGCCCTTGTTTATACTTTTCGTATATCTTCTACATCCTTTTTGTTTTGGTGATTCTATGATAATCCTCTATGCAATTCTATGGTTCTATATTTTATAGCTTGATAAGTTCTGATTTAAATTACTTACTTTTGAATTCCTAATTTTGCTTAATTAAACGTATCGCTAAAATTAAGATTGTGCTAGGAATTCTCCATAAGTGGGAGCAATTTCACACAGTGAAAGGAACTCTCGTTTCTTATAATTTCAATATTTTCAAGTTACTTCTGGCATGTTTAATATTATATTGTTTTACATTATTTTACATTCACTTTGCAATTAGAATGAGTCAATAGGTGCGAATAATATAATCTACGTTTTTTTCTGTTTTTATGAAAACATGATTTCGTTGGTCACTCTTAGCTACGGACGGCAACAAATTTAATATCAAAAATATCTATTTCTTCAAGATTTTACTTTTCTTTTCATCATATTTTGCTTTGCTTTCGACATCATAAAATTTGAAACTATCTCTTTAGACGCACATATCCATTTTCATAACATTCCATACTATCATAAATCAGAATCTATTTTTTGACAGCTCTTTTTGAACCCGGTAAACGACGTGTACTTCTGCTAGTATATATATATATATATATATATATATGTGTGTGTGTGTGTGTGTGTGTGTGTGTGTATGTGTGTGTGTTTATTATGCTTGTTTTATATAAGCATTATTAACTACACATGTGCAGACATGTTCATGCTACAATTCATTTAAATAAGCAGCGACGTCAGATCAGAATTTTTATCAATAGGTTGATGAAAAAATGAAGGGATAGAACGCTACTTCTCTAAAGGAGTTGTAGCTGAAAGATGTATGTAAACAATAACGTTTGCATAATTAAGCATACTATTATTACGTCTTGTTAGTCATTACGCTCATTTTTATAAACTACCGCAATAAAAGAGTATATATATATATATATATATATATATATATATATATATATATATAGTGAGAGAGAAATGAAGAGACAAAGAGAGAGTGAGGAAGACCTTACTTCGCTCTCTCTCTCTCTCTCACTCTCTCTCTCTCTCTGAGTCTCTCTTCCTTCTCCGTCAACCCATAATGTCGATCATTTATTAATATATATATATATATATATGTGTGTGTGTGTGTGTGTGTGGTGTGTGTGTGTATGTATGTGTGTGTGTGTGAGTGTGTGTAAAGCAATTTATCTCTTTCTATTATGGTGCTAATCAAATCAGACTAAAAACTTGTCACGCTAACTCAAATCTCGTGCAAACGTTCGAGAGGCGTCAGAGCTGACTGAAAATTTGTCCGGTGCGATTTACTTTTTTTATCGTTTTCAACTTTTACTGTTTTTATTTTTCGAACTAGCATATGTCGATTTTTTAACCTCTTCTGAATCCTCGCGTTTAAAAGGCTCTGAATAATAGGCGACAACGTCTAATGACCCAAACTACGGCGCCATTTCTCAGATGAGGTCATCATTTTCTTTTTTCTTCTTTTTTTTTTTTGTGAAATGGACAATTATCCCAGACTCTACACTCAATTTGAAAAAATGCATAAGCAAAATATCTTTATTTGAAGCATCTGAATAATTTGACCCATAGAAATACTTTGAGCGTTTGCAAAAACAAAATATACGTGAATAATAAGTCATATCTCTATCTATTTATCTATCTATCTCTATTGCTCAGTTGGCAGAGTGCTTGCCTCGAATGCAAGAAGCTCGAGTTTCGAATGCCGGGTTCGGATATATCTAACTCATGCGCCCAAATGAGTGTGAAACTCGAATCTTGGACTTCCGGTTCGTTGGTTGTCATGGCTCTTGTTGGCTGCGACGTTCTTTGGCTGAAGAAATAATCATATATATATATATATATATATATATATATATATATATATATGTATATATATATGTATATATATGTATATATATACATATATATACTAATTAAATACTTCCGTTTACCTCTCATTTAATCTTACTATTTAAATTATATAAAATAAATTGTAATATTATGAAATAATATTACATTTATTACGTATATATATATTAATACACACACACACACACACACACATTTAGTGTTTTTATTTAATGTAAAATGTTTAATCAGCTCCAAAAACTCAGTGTTTATCGATGTATTTGAAAAAAGACGAATTGTCGCGGACTCTGTTGAATACGTTAAGTTACGGAAAATCAGTTAAAAACTATACAAAACAGTGTCAGACACCCACTGATTATATGTTATCGTGACATAGGCTGATATATTCGGTGGGTTTCTGACAGTATTTTGTATATTTTTTTAGTTTTAAATCATTTTCTCAAACTTAACATACACAACAATGTCCGCCATCATTTGTATTTTTCAAATACACTGATAAACACTGTTTTTCGAGCCGACTAAACGTTACATTAAATAAAACGGGTTTGTATTACTAAACACAGAAACGAAAAAGTTGTTTAAAAATAAATATAACAAATAAATGTTATCAAAGGCAAGATAAGTTACTTTTCTACCTAATTGGATAAGATGTTAGTGTTTTATTTAGTTTAAAATGTTTATTCGGTTCGAAAACATGTAGTGTTTACCTGTATATTTGAAAAATACCAATGGCGGCAGACTGTGTTGAACACGTTAAGTTTGGGAAAATGAGTTAAAACTACAAAAAAAACTATACAAAATACTCTCAGGAACTCACTCAATATATGTTACCGTGACATAGGCAGACATATATTCGGTGGTTTTTAACAGTATTTTGTATAGTTTTCTTTTTAGTTTTAACTCATTTTCCCAAACTTAACGTGTTTAACACAGTCTGTCGCTGTGTTTTTCCAGCCCAATAAACAGTTTACATTTTAAAAAAAAAACTTAAAAAATTATCCATTTTGGTAATAAAGTAACATATCTTGCCTTTGATAATATTTGTTATACATTTTTTTTTGACAACTTTTGCGAATCTATATGTACAGTAGTACAAACCCAATAAAAACACTAAAAATTATCCAATTAGGTAGAAAAGTAACTTATCTTGCTTTTGAAAATATTTACTTGTAATATATTTATTTTTGTTGACAACCTTTTCAAGTCTTTGTGCAAGTACAAACCCGAAGGCGGTATTTTTCTGTCTAATTTTATTTTTGGTACCGCGCTAAAATTTAAATTTCACAATATCTTTTTAGGGGGGAGTATTTTTTTTTAATTAGTTCCACTTCCACAATTTTCGACTATGCTGAATAAGAAAATCCCATTTAAAATTTGCAGAGGCAGGTAGTTTTCGAGATATAAAGACCTGTACTATGCACTATAATTCACTGGCGGCCATGAATAAACACTTCCAACCTCCCCATATTGAGCACGGCTTTTGGAATAAACAACATCCATGCCTAACCACGTGTTTTAACCTTTTACCTGTCTTTCCTCTGTTAAAAATGGCTTTAAACGGAATAAATACCACCATTCTCTCCATGTTAAGAACGGCTTTCGGAATAAACACCCCATACCTACCCATATTAAAAATTGTGGACGTGGACCTAATGTGAAAATTTACCTTTTGGTTTTTTTAATAAATTGTTAGTTGAAAGCACAGAATAGTGACAAAACACCATCCCCTCGCCTTGGTAAGAATGGCTGAAAAAATAACGGTTTTCTTGGTAGAAACTGATCTGTATTTTACCTAACAATTCCCTGTACTAATGAACTTACTGGTCCGCGCTATTTTTTAATTCCTATTTTCAAGTTTAATTTAAGTTTTATGATATGTTTTAATTTATGATATTTATGATATGTTTTTTATTCAGTTGTAAGGTTAATGTACATAATATGTACAAAAGACACTCCCCTCCTCATGTTAAGAATGGCTTTTTAAATAATAACGTTATTTCAGCACAGATCACTCTCTACATGAGTACCTAACATTTTTATCAGCCATTCGTACCATAGAGAGGCGATGGTGTTTTGTAACTATTCTGTGCTTTCAACTAACAATTTATTATTAAAAAAAGATATCGTGAAATTATAAAAAAAATGAAAAGATATTGTGAATGATGAATTTAACTTGAAAAAAACAACATTGTAGCCGGAGCTCATTTGGCAATAAGGTCACGTTAGTCGATTAATGGGTGCTAATGCACTTACTAATCCGCGGTATTTTTTTAAATCGTATTTCAAGTTTAATTAAAGTTTTATGGTTTTTTTTGTATTTTTTAGATTAGGTCCACCTCCACAATTTTCTTTTAAATGACGACTTTTATCGGTTTCCGACTATGCTGAATACGGAAATCGCATTGAAATTTTGCAGAAATAAGTAGTTATCGAGATATAAATAGTTGTTTTTTCTATGTATTCTTTGGCGGTCATCTTTGTTACGCGTGTAGATTTGTTCATGACGCGTTCGCATGCGCGTAACAAAGATGGCCGCCAGAGATTACAATGCATTATACAAATTTTTATATCTCGATAATTACTTATTTCTGCAAAATTTCAATGTGATTTCAGTATTCAGCATAGTCGAAAACGTATAAAAATTATCATTTAAAATAAAATTGCGGAGGTGGACCTAATCTAAAAATTTACCGTTTTTTTTATTCAATTGTAAGGTTAAAGTACAGAATAGGTACAAAACACCCTCTTCTCCTCATGTTAAGAATAGTTTTTAAATAATAACGTTATTATTTCAGCACGGATCAATAAGTGCATGAGTACCCAATTTCTTTATTAATAAAAACATCCATATTTTCTTATATAAAAACAAGTTCTGTAAAAAAAAAAAGAAAAAACGTGTACTTTCAATTTTTGTTGAAAAAGGTTTTCTTTTTAAAAAAAATTACGGTAAAAAACACCCAAAAAAAAACATTAATCGGTACTCAAGCAGTGAGAGTATTTTTACTTATCGAGTCAACAGAAAAAGAAATCTTCTAATTCGTTTCGTCAAATCGTGGTGTATGAAATGAATTGAAATGGAAATTCAGTTCTATCAACAAAACAGGTTCGCACTTACGAAAAATATTTTTATTTTATTTAATATTTTAATAATTGGCGATGTTAATTTATTTTAATAACATAGAAACATCCCTCGACTCTAAAGATGGGTTGTCTGAAACATTCAAATAAGTTGGTAATGTAGAAATATGGTTTTATCAATTTTGAACGAACCAAGAATTACATTTATATATATATATATATATATATATATATATATATATATATATATATATATATATATATCGATATTTACTTCGACATGATCAATATGTAAATAAAGCTTAGCAGTATGAAATTATATTTATGGTAAGTAAATAAACGTGATGTTGTTTATTGCCAGCATAACGGATCAAGCTAATTGATGCTCTTTCCCAGGAAATATCCTTAGCCTGATCATTTCCCAATTATGTGAAACATGAACGTCTCTATGTAGCGTATTTTACAAACTATCTTTTCACTAGCAAAGACGCACGAGACTTTACTGTACGCTCGAATACCTGCTTCGCAGGCACTCATGTAGTAAGTGGATGTTGTAAAAGCAACCATTGCTTAAGGTGTTTAACATTTTTAACTCCTGAAATGCCTGAAATTCAACCATGAACTTTAAATCAAATAGGTTATATTAAAGTGTGCACTGATAGTGTTATACTTAAAAATTCAAACATTTACAAAGAATCACAATGATTAACATTTGTATAATATCACAAACATATTTTATCAAAAATATAGCAAAGATACTAGCGCTTCGCGCAAGACTTTGCTATGCAGTAGGGTACTCACTTCGCGAGCACCCTTGTAGTAAGTTATTCTTGCTTAAGGTGTTTAATATTTTTATTTAACTCTTGAAATGACTTAAATTCTACTGTGAACTTTAAAGCAAATATGTTATATTAAAGTTGACACTTATATTGTACACATAAAAGATGAAACACTTTCAAAGAGTCACAATGATTAACATTTGTTTAGTATCGTAAACACATTTCTATCAAAGATAACTTTACTTTATGTTACCAGAAAGTAAATTTTTCATGGAAGTAAATTTAAACTCATTGCTTAAATTTTATAACTTTACTTTATGGTACCAGAAAGTAAATTTTTCATGGAAGTAAATTTAAACTCATTGCTTAAATTTTATAACTTTACTTTATGGTACCAGAAAGTAAATTTTTCATGGAAGTAAATTTACACTCATTGCTTAAATTTTATAATTTTACTTGATGGTACCAGAAAGTAAATTTTTGATGGAAGTAAATTTAAGCTCATTGCTTAAATTTTATCTAACGCATTCATAACTTAAAATTACCACAATCAAGATCATATCATTTTTTCATCATATTCTTTTCTAGAACTTTTTATTGAAGAGCCTCGTGGTAGACAATGTTTCTGCTGATTTTATTTGAAGCCGGAATGTAGTTTTTCTGAACTTCCTACCTGATGGAGACGTAGAACATACCGTTACTCATAGCATTCTGATGTCAGGTCTACGCCAATGGTTTTAAATGCTTAACCTTGACTTTTATTAATGCTCATTGCAAAACACACCTTCAAAGGAAACTAGAGCCTCCTGAATTTAAATGGAAGTTCCGAGTCAGATAGAAAAAACTGGATATTTGTTAATAGAACCATTTCGCCTTTGTACGAAACCACAAGAAATGGTTGCCTCAATCACATTGGTGTGCAATCTGGTGAAAACACATCTTGTTCCGTTAGTTGTTTTTGCTGTTATAAGAATCGAAGAATTATGATTGTGCATCCGATTTTGAGATTTAAAACGTAAGGGGGCATTTCAGTCCGTTGCAGAAAATTTCCCAGGGTAGTAAACAGCCTCATCTCTATTATTAGCCGAATCAACTAACTTGTATTCCTTTGAGTCCCCTGGAAATTCGTCCATTTTCTAATTGTTCAAGTGGTTCATATTGGTTTTTGTTGATGAAACAATAGCCCTCTCAGCAAGTCACTCCAGTGATTTTTCGTTGTTTACAGGTCTGAGTAATTTTTGTGTTACAGTTGCTCCAGATTACCGAATTACCGACACATTTACCAAGCTCGGTTGGAATCTTACGTGTCCCACCGTACAGTATATCGATACTCTATGGCTGACTGGGATAGCTTCTGTACATTCATATCTGACCAACATCTGAATTCCATGTTTAAAAAGAATGTGTCCTCTATAGTATCAGACCTGACCGAATGGTTAATTGTAGGCATAGACGGATTCATACCATCCAAAACATTTCAACAAAAACCTAACAGCCAACCATGGTTCTCCCCTGAATGTGCTGCTGCCATCGCGCACAGAAATCACTTTTTCCCATAGCTACCAACGTAATAGATGTACTGAGACTAAAGTTGCTTTCAGGACTGCCAGCAACCACTGTAAAAGAGTAATAAAACATGCAAGAGAGCTACATGTTCAGTTTGTTAAATCCAAAGTAGCTGAGCAGCGGCTTGGTCCCCACCAGTTCTGGCAAATAGCAAACAGGATCTTGAACAGAAGCGTGCGTTCTATGCCAACTATCATCAATGGACTTGAGGTCATCTCGTCAGCATCAGACAAGGCCAGACGATTTTCCAAGAACTTTGCAGCTAATTCTACACTATGCGACAATGACCATCAACTACTCGTATTTCCTTCTATAACAGACAACACACTAGGTAACATACAAATATCTGTGCGTGAGGTCGCCAAGCTAATCAAGAACCTTCATTCCAGTAAAGCAACTGGCTATCATGGCATTCCAGTTATAGTGCCGAAAAAGCTCCAACCAGAACTTACCCCCATACTTACAAAACTGTTTTAGCGTTACCTAGAAAACCTCATGAGAATGCCTTGTATTTAAGAATTCAGGTGAAAAGTCATCTCCCTCTCAGTATAGACCAATAAGTATCCTGTGTGTCATGAGTAAGTTGTTGAAATCCATATTAAATAAAGAAGTAGTCAACCACTTCAACAGAAACAACCTTCTTAGTGACATGCAATATGGTTTCCGCTCTGCAAGATCTACAGCAAATGTGCTAACGGTTATGTCACATAGGATTAGTGAATCTCTTGACAAAGGTTTCCTTTCCAGGGAAATTGCTCTTGACATATCGAAGGCCTTCGATAAGGTTTGGCATAAGGGCCTACTTCACAAGATTTTCAGCTACGGTATAATTGGAAATGTTTTCTCTATCATTAAATCATTTCTATCTGATAGGTTCATAAGAGTAGTGGTTGATAGGAAGAAATCAGAGGCCCACAGTGTTAATACTGGAGTCCCCAGGGGTCCATCCTGGGCCCAAATCTCTTCCTGATCTACATCAATGATCTCCCAAAACACATACTTAAATCATTCGTTGACATCTATGCTGATGACACGACCATCAATTGCAACACATCAAAGGCCGTAAATGACAAAGTTCTCTCTAATTCTCTGTCTCCTCTGATCTTGAGCACGTGATACAATGGGGGAAGAGGTGGCTGGTCACTTTTAAAGCATCCAACACCAAGCTTCTATCTTTACATCATCAACGCTCTGATTCCCATCTGGCATCAATTGAAATGGATGGCTCTCGTCTTGGGGAGGCTCCATGCTTTCACAAGCTTCTGGGTTTGACCTTTACTCCTGATCTGAAATGGAACACGTACATCAAATCTGTTGCCAGGGGCGCTGGGAAAATGGTGGGATCCTTCTACCGCTCCAAAAGATATCTCACTACTGATGCAATTCTCTATCTGTATAAAAGCCAAGTACTCCAAGGATGGAGTACTGCTGTCACATCTGGGTAGGAGCTGCTAAAAACAGCCTATCCTGTCTTGACAGAGTACAAAATAGACTTCGTGGTTTAATGGGGATGCCCTTTTCTCTTCCCTGCAACCTCTCTCCCACAGAAGAGAGGTTGCAAGCCTGTCTTTGTTTTATCGTTATCTCCATGGCAGGTGAGCGTCTGAGCTCCAATCCCTCGCCCCCCCCTCGCCAATCTTTCACGAGAAACACCCGTCTGGCTGAAACTACTGTCAATAATTTTCCCCACTCTTTATCTGTGCCTAAATCAAAACGTAGATTCCATGAACAAAGCTTCTTTCTTAGAACTGCACGCCAGTGGAACTCTCTGCCGCTTGCCTGTTTCCCTCCTGACTACAACTTGGATGTCTTCAAGTCCAACATAAACAAACTTTTGACAAACCGCCCCCTTAAGTAAGACACTCTATCAAAGCCCCCAATACTTATGATTACTACAATACTATCTCATTGATTACTGTACACGCAATAACCCTTATCGCTGAGTGGCTTTCAGGCCTTGATAAGTAGTGGCCTCCATGTAAAAAAAAGAAGTGATTGAAAACCGACCATGCCAATTTGGAGAAGCAATCATGAGGAGTCGGCTGCTGCTCTGTTTCCAGAGATATGGGCTCTGATATTAGTTGTCAGTTTCTTCACTATAACCTGCTTCCACTGATTGTACGGCTTCAGTCTTGCATTGTGTCATTTTTAACCACTAAGACGATCTGATGGAAATCACCGCAAAATAAGTTTGGAATGCCACCCATAGGCTACTGGTTTCCTGTGATGTCATGCAGTGTTCAATCATTTGCTTCATAAGCAATCTTGTGTGTCATCTGGATTCGTCTACAATGATTTCTGAGGTGTCTCGAATGACATTTGCCAAACCTGAGGTACAAGTAAATTTACACACTGGTTGATCCATTCGATCAATAACCACGTTTACTTTAAAAGTGCTGTGTAGAGTGTAGCCATCTTGAAGTAGAGTGACAACAAGGCCACTGGATGCTGTTGCAAATACAATCTTTCCCATGTATCTAATCTTTTCAAGGATCAAATTGATTACGAAAGTCTGGAGCATCAGGAAACATCAAGAAACATCAAGAAACATACTGTTTTGTTCATCTCACCTTGTTCTGCCAACATTGCCATTGCTAAATTGTAAACTTCAGTTTGATCATCTGTCAGTTTTTCTTGCAATTTTTTTGCTTGTATGGAAAATTTTTCAATATTGTAATTTACTTTCATCTTCTCCTTGCCTCAACGCAGGTAATCCATAGCTTGCCAGTGGTTGACCGCATATGAGGTGAACATTTTCTTCAATTAGACAAAGAGTTTTGTAGTTTACAATCATCTTCTGAATTCCTAACTTCTCGCTTGTGTCTGTGAAGAATGTCTTCGGAGAGTACATCACGAAAAATAGTACCACTCGTTGACCAATCTGGTTTGGATGCCTATCCTCCCTAAGAATTGAATTCCTCAAGTTGCCATAATTCTCAGCTCTCAAGGTATGTTGCTTCCGGCTCAGGAACTGTAAACGATATGTACACATGCAGTACACATCCACCAACCATTGTCAAAACAGTTTCGGTACCGGAGAAAATATTTTCCAGGTCAAGTCACCAAATGGTAAGAATAAACTCCTGTTGAGTAACTTTTCGCCCTTTCATGTAGATGTCTTATGATGGAGAACCATATGGGTACGTTAACGGGTACATTAAAGTATCCTAGTGTGGATGTAGTTCGGAGATGTTTTCCAATGTATTATTTTTAAAACACAAGACAATATCTCGGTTTGCCATCGGTTCGTTCTCAATTAATATTTCTGTCACATACGATGTTGTTGTTGTTGTTGTTGTTGCTGCTGTTGGAGGAGGAGGAGGAGAGGAGGAGGAGGAGGAGGAGGAGGAGGAGGAAGGGAGGCGTGAGTCGCCCTGATGTCTCTCCTTGTGGCCTTCGGTCTTACCTTATGACAATTTTATGTTCCTCCCAGTTTTTTCTCTCGATCCTCCCCGTTGTTGCTTTCACTTGACAATTTAGTCTGGTTCCTATCTAAAATTCAGTCAGCTTTCGGATAATGTCTTGATTGAGTAAACTGTCATGTTTCCTTCAATGTAGTTCCTCTTCCAAACTATCCAAGAAGTGGATTTAAATGAACTTTTCCACTCCATCTTCACATCGCTAAAGACTCCCAATTTTGTAAAAAAAAAAAAAAACTGGCCTCAAATTCTAAAAAAAAAAATGGAATTCACCCATCTACCGCCGTATTTTCGTGACTAAATAAGTTTATTGCAAAACAGTTGTAAGTGCATAATTTCTTTAGAGATGTGGCCTTTACCTGAGAGCAAATCTTGCAACAAGAAAGACAGTGGTGTAAAGCTATCATGCACAACCTTGCCAAAAGAACTACAATTCCACAGCTGAGCAATGCTGACATACTTTGTGTATTTTTCATATGCCAGCTGTAGTGTAAAAGTTATTTATTGTTGTAGAGCAATTCTGAGGATGAAGCGGCAAAGTCTATTGCAATTTTCTATTTCTTGTTGTCTCAAAGCAGTCATTCGTTATCTTTTTTCTGCCATTTGCTGAAACAAAGTACTACCCTTTCTCCTTTAATTTACGCATTCAATTTTATTTAATCTTCCTCTAGCTCCTCTCAACTGACCTCGTGTACGTCTTTTTTTTTGTTTCCTCGTTTGTTCCATTTGCTCATCATATTGCTTCTTTTTCTCGACCATCTCTTTGCAGTTTTAGAATTTTTCTTGTGATAAATTTAACTGCCTTGCAGCATGTCTAGTTCTGTCAGCTACACGTCTTTCTCTGTGTATAGCGTTTTCATTGGAGCAAATTGCAGCAACTCTTAGTCTACTAGATTCTATTCGAATAATCTATCTTTCTTGATTTCGTTATTATTTCGTTATGCATAATTATGGCAGATCTGAATGAGGAAAGTATTATCTTAAATTTTCCAAACGAATTATGCGCATCTAAAGAAAAAGGATCCTTAATGATCCGTTACATAGTTTTTAGCAGCCTTAATTTTGAAGGTCAAAGTTAAAGATACAATGCAATAAATTTTGGCCTATGTAAGAGACCACTATAATACCAAAGTTCATTAAGATTGGTTGAGGGATGGGGTTGAGGAGGGTGATTTGATTCAAATTCACAAAGAAGTTTGTAGGCTCCATGGTGACAACCCCCGGGATAGTGATGAACCCCAACTTGATGTGAACCATCCTTAGGTGGGAAAGTTTTGAAGAGCCGCGTAAAATATGACCTTCACCTTTGACCTTGATCTTGAAAAATTGTGTGTACCATCCCTAGGGCCATTATCATATCTTGTTTGGTCATGATCAGTCTAGTGATCTGCGCTGTAGGAGAGCATACGTGCATAGGTTATGACCTTGACGTTTGACCGTTACCATAGAAAATGGTGTGCACCATCCATAAGTGAGAGATAATCATCATCCCAGGTTTGTTCATCGTCGGTTCATATATTCCTGTCTATTTGTTTACTCGTTTGTTTGTTTATTTACATACG
The DNA here is from genome assembly GCF_053919585.1 of Euprymna scolopes. Taxonomy (NCBI): domain Eukaryota; kingdom Metazoa; phylum Mollusca; class Cephalopoda; order Sepiida; family Sepiolidae; genus Euprymna; species Euprymna scolopes. The sequence goes on from NC_136497.1 coordinate 48,342,694, forward strand.
TCATAGCAGATGACATCACATATGATGTATATATTGTTTGTTTGTTATATACAACGTTAAAGCAGATTACGTCATATTAGTGTATATATATATATATATATATATATATATATATATATATATATATATATAGGAAATTTATTACTGTGAGTCCAGAATGAGTTTACAAATTGTTTCAGCTAGAGGAAAATCCTCAAAGAGAGGAAAAAATCCAACTAGCATCGTCAGAATTCATAGATGGACTAAGTTATAAAGTCAAATAAGAATGGATAAATCATAGATAAAGGGGAGTTAGAAAAGAAGGGAGGAGTGGTGGGGAGAGGACGTTGGAGTTTAAAGTAGTAGGAGTGTATTAAAAAAAGAGAGGGGTTTATAATTAAATATTAATTATGTGTAAATTCTTATATACGTTTTTTTTTTTTGTTTTTTATTGGTTCACTATATCACAACTTTCGAGAGTGGCTAGACAGGCAAGTGCTTCAAGCACGAAACTTGAACATTATTTAACAATCGTCGATTTTAAGCAAACGATTAAGTTACATCTAAATATTTATATAAACTCTCTCGACTACTTAATACATTGCTCCATTCGTTTTGGTGCATTTTGAAATATTTTTTTTAAACACGAAGCTATCCAAATTTGCTAAGTATCTAACATGAGGCGTATCTGATATACAATTTGAAAAGAAATAAGCGTTTGCTAATCGGTTTTCGCCAGGAAAAATGAGTTTACCTGGTTGTCTTAGTTCAGTAAAACACGGTAAGTACACTCCGGCATATTTTCTTTTTAAATTTTAATATTCGTGTCGCTTTCTTTTCCTTTTAAAATGGGATAATATTCATCGATTGCAATTGTATGTGTATTATGCTGTGTGCAGATGAAAGTAAATAATTATATTCACATCACGCCTCCCCATTTCCCTCTCTCACACACACTCTTTCTATTCCCATCTGTCTCATGCCCTCCTTTCCTATTTCTCTCTCTTCCTCTCTCTCTCTCTCTCTTATCTCTATCTCTCTATCTATCTATCTATCTATCTATCTATCTATCTATCTCTCTATATATATATTACTCTTTTTATTTGATCGCGATTGTGTACGTTTCAGTGCATTCTATTTTGCAGAAATCGATGCATACATTAGCGAATGCCATACATATAAAGCGCGTTCCAAAGGTAATGCCTCCTATTTTTATTCAACCTGACTGGTTCAAAAGAAAATTGAAACTGCATTGTTATGAGAACTGACCTCATGCATTTATGACATGAAGGTTTCGTCTCTCTGTTGCAGATATTGACGGTTCGAAACTCTAAGAAAAAAGCTCCAGTCATGGGGTCGATCAGGTGCAGTGCTGCGTCATTCGTGCATTGAGATTGGTAATGATTATGTCGAAAAATTAACACTGAAATACAAAAGGTCGCTGGTTTTAATGGTATTATTGCCGTTATCATAGCTCTTCAACTGTTTTAGTTTACAAAAATGAGAGGCTTTACTTTTGGTACGACCTCTGATATATATATATATATATATATATATATATATATATATATATATATATATATATATATATATATATATATACGAGGAGTGCGCAATAAGTAATGCCCATGACTCATTTCTCGTAGCAGTGGAGTAACGAAACTTGGTACAGTTATTAGTCTTTCTCTACATAGGAACCACCCAGAGTTATACATTTCTCCCATCGTTTGGTGCAGCTCTGGAGACCGTTTTTGGAGAACACCCCAGGTTGGTACTCCAACCGCGACATGACTTCAGAAATCAAGGCTGCACCATCTGGGAAACGCTTTCCTTTCAAAAACAATTTCATTGCTGGGAACAGGTGAAAGTCAGAGGGTGCAAGGTCAGGAGAGTAGGGAGAACGGGGAGAATTTCATAACTACACGCCCGTGCTTCTGATCTGGCGACATGCGAGTTGTGGACCGGAGCGTTGTCCTGCAGGAGGAGGGTACCTTTGCTGATCTTGCCCCGCCTCTTGATTTTTATAGCTTCCCTTAATTTCCCCAAAAGTTAAGCATAATAGGCTCCTGGAATTGTGGTACCCTTTGCCAGAAAATCTGTCATCACTACTCAGTCCTGGTCCCAGAAGACTGTGAGCATACCTTGGCAGCGAAGGGCTGCACCGTTGCCTTCTTTGGAGGTGGTGGGTCCAAGTGCTTCCACTGAATTGACTAGGCTTTGGTCTCTGGATCATAGTGATTGACCCAGGTATCAAGCTGTGTAATCAGTCTTTTGAAAAACTTTGACTCATCTTCTTGGCACATCTCAAAATTCATCCTCGAGCACTCGACGCATTCTCGCTTTTGGAATGGTGTGAGCAACCTGGGAATCCATCTGTCAATCACTTTATGCATATGTAAATGGTCATGAATGATAGTTTCCACTGACCATGTACTAATCTTGACATCTTGGGCTATTTGGCGAATAGTAACGCGCCGATCTTCCAAAATGGCAGCCTCTTGACAGACAGATGCCTCATCAATGGCAGAAGGCAGCGACCAGGTCTAGGAGCTGTTCCCACATGTTTGAATTCACGATGCTAGCGTTTTACAAGGTCATACGATGGGGCATTATTACCATAAGTTTCTTTCATTTCATCAAAAGTCTCCTGTGGTGTGCGTCCTTTCAAATAGAAAACTGGATCACTGCTCGACATTCAACAGGCTCTATTTAACACCTGACTCAGTTCAACCACCTGTAAAACAGAAACCACAATTATTTCAGAGCTGTAATTTGCTACATAACCCGTATGGATATAAATCATTTCACCTGCCAAATTTCAGCTAGATCAGACGACTGAAAGTGGGTCAGGGGCATTACTTATATCACGCCCCTCGTATATATATATATATATATATATATATATATATATATATATATATATATATATACACAGCCTTTGAAATTTGAAAAACAAATCAGTGTGAGGGAAAACTTACTCGCCCCAAAATATTTTTATTCGTCCGACTTTATGTCTTTGTTTCAGTCAATAATAGTAAATAATTTTACAACAATTCAAGAAATTACCATATGTATAATCTAACAAGAAAATATTTGTTTAACTCTTGTAAATCAGCTATTTTATTACTACAATTATTTCAGTAAATATTCAACAAAACGTTAAAATACAACACCAGTTGCTTTATATAGCATCATTCATATTATTGTTCCATAGAAATAAGAATCATTTCTTCGGATGCTTGATGGAACGATGCGTTTTTTCCTCTTTCAAATGTTCGTCATTACTTTCGTAAGCATGAAGTGTATGTAGTTGTAGCGGCGAAGAATTTTTTTTCCAAATGAATTTCAAAATCAGAGAGCGAAAGAAGGCAACATTTTGACTACACGCCGAATGTGTAAATTTGAACTCTTGTTGACCTTTAGCGTGACCACTCTTTTTTCAATACGATATTGCAGCGGTCTCACAGCTAGAGATGAAAGAATTCACAAATGATGAGACATAGGTCATTCTAAGTCACCGCATATTTGAGAGTCGTAAAATAAATGAGTTTTTCCTGTTTCTTTATTTAAAGAAATTTTATCGACTGGCGGGCTAGTGATTTACGACTTTTAGTTGCCTCAAGAAATTTTCAATCGACTGTGGCGACTGGTTGTGTAAAGTCTCTCTCTCTCTCTCTCTCTCTCTCTCTCTATATATATATATATATATATATATATATATATATATATATATATATCTGTGGAAAAATATTTTTATTCACTTATATATCCTTTTTATATAACAATCCTTATTAAGGAAGATCAATGTAATTACAGAGCATATAATGAATAAATGACAAATGTTCATATTCCAAATTTCATTAAGTTTACCATCTTACAATTTATTCCTTTAATTCAGTTGACGTTTAAACTTCTTGACAGTGTATGTTTCTTAGCACAAAACAATTCACTTAATTATTATATCAATCGATTAATCTATTTTGCCCTTAACTCATCTGATGAAATAGCAACTATCAATCCACTAAAAGGAAATAAAATGCGTTTAGGCACGATTAAAAAATCCGAAAATTGGAAGAGAAGCTGCAATTACCTTCTTTTTTTTTTTTGCTTACATTACGCCACTTTAAACATAGAAATAAAGTCACTAAAATTCAAATATTCTTATTAACAAATTGCTTTAGTTTCTGTACATAATAGAAATATTCTATAAAATATAGAAATGTTTTATTTGGTAATTAATAAATTATTTATAATTAATATATCCATATCTATCCAAATTACATCAATGAATATAATTTATTGCAAATGTTTGCATATATACTCTATTTATACGACACTTTCTACAAAAAAAAAACATATTTTCTAATTTCCGGTTGTATTAAATTATTTATTTCATCTGAATTTAAATCCATGCTTAATTTAGTTCTTGTTGCTGTTTTAATTAAATGTGTTATTACATAATTATACTTCATTATAGTCCATAAATGTATTTCTATAATCTTATTTTGTTACAATATACGAATTCCCTAAAAAAAAATGTTATCATATTGTTTACTTCAAGGGAAACCTTCGATAATTCAACTTATTAAATTTTAAACTTAACAGAGTAATTTCCCTTTAATCGAAACCTTAACTATATATATTCCCCGATTTTTACTTTTATTGTATCATTATATTTTTCTTACCTCAATAAATAACATTTATATAGTTTTAATGTCATTCATTTCATGTTATTCATTAATTAATTCAGTTTGTACTATAAATTAATTAATTTTTTCATTGAATATGAAATGTTAGTATTAAACCATTTCAATGTACAATAGTATATATTTATGGGGTTTATTCATCGATAATCTAAACTAAATTATAATTATCTTATGAAGAGTTAATTATAATTTATTTTTTGTTATTAAACATAATTATAATTCATTTACCCAAATTTGTTAACTTCAAATATATCCCATTTTTTTATATTATAATTACATTCTATTATTTTGAAGTTTGTTCAAAAACATAATTTATTTTAAATTTTATCCGTAAGTTCTACAAATAAATATTTTAATAATAAAATTATTTGATATCTTTTAATTTTTACTTTTGCGTTAAAGGACAAATATTTTAATTTAATGTATTATACATTCATTAATTAAATTATATATTGTTTTAATTTTTAACTATTACTTGATCTTTTTCTTTCCTTCCTTCTTCTTACGGTATACTAAGATTTTTTTCTCTCCTTTTTTCACTTCATACCTTTTCCCACATTATATTTTTTCTCCTTTACTTTATGTTTTCTCCTCCTTTTCCTCTACTCTTTTTCTTTTCCTTTCTTCTTCCTTTCCTCTTTCATTTAAAAAATTTATTTTATTTTAATGAATATCCATGAATAAAACAAAAGTTGTTCTTTTTTTAATTTAAACTATTGAATATTAATATTTCATATGGGGAGTAAAGGGCAAAATAGATTCATTGATTGATATAATAATTTAGTAAATGATTTTCTGCTACAAAACAGATGCCGTAATGAAGTGTAAATGTCAGCTGAATTACAGGAATAAATTGTAAGACGGTCAATATTATGAAATTTGGAATATAGATATTTGTCATGTATTCATTATATGTATATATATATATATATGTGTGTGTGTGTATATATACATATATATATATATATATATATATATATTAGGAAATTTCAGATACCTTTATATAAATACATATATATATATTAAAATTAAAATAAATTAGAAAACTATTTTCAGATAATCACGCATATATATATATATATATATATATATATATATATATATATATATATATATATATATATATATATGCGATTAGGTGTATTTGTACTGGAGAACTGCATATATCCATCTTTATATAGAGAGATAGATATAAAGATTGAAATTTAGATCAAACAGAATGTTTTTAGATAACCACAAACACGCACACACACATACATATATATACACACATATATATATACACACATATACACACACACACACACATATATATATATATATATATATATATATATGCGAATAGGTGTATTTGTATTGGAGAACTGCATATATCCATCTTTATATAGGGAGATAGATAGATATAAAGATTGAAATTTATATATATATATATATATATATATATATATATATATATATATATAGTGGAAAAGCAGAAAATATTCATTGAAATTCAAAAATATTTTTCTATTTTTCTTTCGTCTTAATAAATTGTCATTTTATTTACTTTACTCGTTTGTATCCGATGCACGTGAGTCCGTACGTTTGTGTGTAGATGAAAGAAAATGAGTCTCTCCTCCGCCGCCCACCTTTCTTTATATCGTTCTATACGCCTGTGTATGTGTGTAGATGTATATGTGTGCGTCATAGTTATTACTAATGTTATTTGTAGATGACGCTGTCCTCTTGGTTCGCTCCCGGACAAGCAGTGAAATTTGTTCGTATGTGATTATCTGTACGCACGCATAAATGAGCACATGCGCTACGGCCAAAAATATGTTTTGTAATGCAATTAGGTACGTATTGACGCCTCAGCATTGTTGTCGGGTAATTACGAGCTGCCTCAAGGAACCTGGGGCGAAAGTGTAATAATTACGACAACAACATTGGCAATAATAATAATAATAATAATAATAATAATAATAATAATAATAATAATAATAATAATAATAAACAAGAACAATACCTTACAAAAATGGCACACTGTAAAAGACCAGGCCACGACGGAATACGTGGATTCTTGTTTAAAATATTCTCGACTCTACGTGAAGCACTAACACATAACCTATAATATTGTATACACAACACAGACATATCAAAGTTAATTGCTGACGAAAGAACCACATCAATACTAAACTCTAGCCAGAAAGGAACGATATCAAACAATTATAAACCAATAACCTTCCTGCCAATTATGGTGAGTGTTTTAAGATACATATACGAAACGAACGTGGCTGAGTAAACTAAAAGCTACATTAATACAAAAGGACAATGAGAAAAGAAGCGATGTTAATTAACTATAGACCAATAATCTGCCTATCAATTATGTGTAAATATTTAATGATGCGAGTGAATGAGCCGATCAACCACTTTTTTTTTAGAGAAAGGATTATCTCTCAAAAAACGGGAAGAAATACTGTAATACGACAAAGAATATGTGTCAAGTGCCACTTATGATATAATGTGGGTCTTGGGTTATTTGGATTCTTTGGATTAGTTGAAAGTTAAATTATTGTATTTATCTGGGATATTATTCAGACGACATTTCGGCTGATGCAGCCTTCGACTTTTTGAACGTATATTTTTTTCGAATTCCGAAATTTCGAACAGATCGCCTTCATTTAATCCAGTGCGGGTGATACTAAAAATACATTTACAAATTATTTAAGTTACAACAGAGCTGGTGATGTGTATGTAGCAGCCGTGACACGAGATGACGTCACAACATATAAAGCCAAAGGAAAGAGAAGCAGAGAAATAAAATGAACCACGTGGCGAGCGACTCGGAGACACTTGTCGGTGCGAGAGGAAATTAAAAAAAAAAGTGTGGCGAGACAGCGAGTGCGAAGCACGTGCCAGCAAGATAGTGTTTTTTTTTTAAAAATACTCGCGTGTCCACGTTAAAATGTAACGGCCAGGTTACAACATTTCTGATCTGTCGTAGCTGACGGAACTCGAGCAAGCTAGCATTATGAGTTAAATAAAAAATTTCTGTTCAAAATTCCGTACAGACCTCGAGTTCCACAGGATGATTCACGAGTTCATCAAGATGCGCATGAAGGCGATCGAAGGTTACATCGGTTGAAACGATGCGAGAACTCTATTCAATATGAGTATAGTAGTGAGAATAATACGAATAATACAACTAAATAATTTTCATTTTTAAAATTACTATACACAATGGTATGAGATGTTTTCCAATGCATACAGTTTGACGTTGTTCACTTTGTCTGGAATTGTAGTTTTGATGTGGCGGCCGATGTTTCCGCGTTCTTATATTTTGCCTGATAATGATGCATAACATAAAAGAAGTAACGTCAACAACATTGTTTCTCAATGGTCTATGTTCTTTGGTGTTCTATACTCTTATATCCCTGCAGTGTTATATATATATATATATATATATATATATATATATGTGTGTGTGTGTGTGTGTGTGTGTGTGTGTGTGTGTGTGTGTGCGGGTGTGTGTGTATATAATACCGTTTTCGCAGTGTTGGGACGAAAACGAGTCTTCAATAAGGGCGATCAAATCCAATAAGCTTAACTTTCGAGATAGTTTTTTACTCTCTTTATCACTACGTGTCACTTTGTACTTCTTCCCAATGCACAACTTCCTGTACACGTTGCTCTAGTTCTACTCGTAACTCCTAATGAAATTTTCTATTGTCTTTGTCGGTTTTAAAATGACATAAAAAACTTCCGGTTCTTTACATACCCGCATCTAAATTTACTTGCACCATTCAAGAGTGTTTATTAACTTGTCTCCTTCACGAGAGCAAAATTAGACACTAGGTCAGTTTTTATGTGTGTGGGGGGGTATCCTGCAATCCAAGACAAGCGCTTTAAATGGAAACAAAAATAAGCATTTCTTTCGTCAAAAAGGATTATTTCTTATATGACCGAGAACAGAACACATATTACAATTTGATTTTTCGGAAATATTTAAAAGCAATTACATTTGTAATAAAGTAAGCACAAAGCCATAAAAAGGTGGGGAAAATATTTGTTGTTAGTCAGCCTTGTTTAAAGATAATAAAAGAATGTGTACCCTATTGTTAACTAAGATATCCCCAGTTCAAACAATATATTTACTCGAAACTAATGAGAAATTTTATCTTTCATAATATACATATTTACAAAGATTATTATCAACCTTAGATGATTTCATATTCGGGGCTACTATGATAATTCAGTATCATCGAGTATTTTTTTTTTTTGCCTAATTAACCATTTTGCTCCTACAACTGGGTTATAACTAGGGCTAGGACAACAGCATATTATTTTCATTGTTTGACTCTCCAGTGTGTATCCATTGATATCTTATATGCTTTTCTATAGAGTCATGTGGTTCTCTGTTGATTAACTGTGTCTAACTGTGTTAGATATATACTCGAGAGTCAAAACAACGAAAAGAACTTTCTGTTGTCATAGCCCTAGTTATAACACATGTATCGTACAAATGTGCCACGTTTTATGTTGCTCACCAATGTTAAGACGTTATTTGAAATGCGTTCGTCTGTATAATGACGGACGATATTTCACAAATGGAGAAAATATCACAGAAGAGAGGAACAATGAAAAATAGAAGAACAGCTGTTTCAAAGAACTCATCTACGGTTAGTGTGATAAAATGCAGAAGTGCTACTGATTATTACAGCTGTTCCTAGTCATTTTTATGGTTCAGGTGATATTTTTTACGAAGGAATCACCACTGAGCTAGGTCCGCAGGCCATTCGAGGATAATGGTTAATGAATGTAAGGTAGTCGTATCACAACGCAATAATGATAGGTTGTGATGGAAATTGGGTAAAATTTGATTATTTAAGATGATGGTTCAACAAGAATTTGTTTACATCGGATTTGAAAACGACCATATTATAGTCATCTGGGAACCAACCCTGCATTATATAGTTTGGCAGATAGGAATTCTATGAAAAAATCTGTTAATGAAATTTGCGTTTAGTTTTAAGCACAGATAGAGGTGGGAATTTGTTGATTTTTGTTGTAGTTAGGCGAGGTTTTGTTGAAAACATTAAGAAGGGAAAGTGGAATAGATTGATGCTCAGTAAAAAATTTGCGATGAAAATAAAAATACACCAGAGATAGATTCGCAACATCTCTTCTGTGAGAAAGAGGTTGTAAGAAGGAAAAAAAGTACATTGCTTACTAGATGTCGAAACCAGTATTGAACCCTGTTAAAGGAGGAAAGGCTGCTCTGAGCAATTCTTGTCCAGATGTGGCCACAGTACTCCATATTAAGACGTATTTAGCTCTGATACTTCTGGCGCGTTAGACTGATTCAACCATTTTCTAGCAACTTTGCCAACAGATTTGATGTAAGTCTTCCATTTCAGGTCATAAATAAATTGTAGCGACAGAGCCTTGTACAAGCAAGGTGATTATTCGTAACGAGAGCCATTCATTTCAATTTTAAGTAAGAACCAAAAGCGTTATTATTGAAAAGATAGAAACTCGCTTTGGATGTATAAAAATTAAAACGACGTTAAAATGAAAACATATGGCACGGCTATTAAGATTTTTTTTTAGATTTAAAACAAATACATAAATAACTGAAATATGTTTTCTTGATTTTTCCGAGATGAAATCCTAAGTATTATTCATTCAAAGGATAGTCTCTTTTGTTGGTGTTGACGATCTGTTCGAGTTGTGTCCCTTGGAATTTGCGGGAGGCACTCTCTGTTTTCTCCTTTTGTCTATTAACTTCTGATGTTAATTTAAATTTGGAACTCTGAGTTATCTCCCTTTGATTGTAATGCGAAGTGTTCTTCCTGTTTGGTCTATACCCTCTTCGTGTACAGATGTAAAAAAAATAAATGGACGCGTTTTTTGTGTCTCTTGTGAGCTGATAAAATGTTACGTTGTTAATTCATTTCTTTCTTTGTCATCATCGATACCTTCCACAAATGAAGTTATTTAAAGAAAAGGTACATTCACTTTATTTACTTCACAATTAACTAAGCTTATTAGTTAACCTAACGAAGGTTATTAATTCAACCAAGATTTTTGTGCAACAAATGCATCAAAACCTATCATAGAATCTCCAGTTGACTGTGTAATTTATATCAATTTTAGAATTTGTGCCTCTAATGTCAGACAGATAATGTTCGATTTTTATATATAGAAGATAATTGCTATGGTTGTTGTCTTTATTGTTGTCCTCGTTGTTGTTATTTTCGAGTGGGAGGGGCGCTTTGATGGCAGCAACGCTTTTCGTTGTAATTGCATTCATTGGTTCATTTTAATGTTTTTTTATTTGTTTTATTTTTCCTTTTACATGTTTTTAACTTTGTGATAATTTGAAATTTTCTTTCTTCTGTAAAAAAAAAAATAAAAAAGAAAAGAAAAACGTTTTCATGTTTCCTAATTTGCTATGTGTCCATTAGCTTCCTTGGGAATTCAATATTTGCGTTCGAAAGTATAATGATCACCAGAACAAATACAAAACGTAAAAATATTTAAACTTATTGCATAAAATTGTATTTTAGTAGACAATTACTAATGAGCATTTCGTATCTGCTGTACTTTATTCTGTTTACTATACGATTTCAGGCGAAAGTACGTTGTTTTCAAGTTCGATTGATGGGGATTAGTTTAGTATCTGTTCTGTAGTATCATAAAACTAGCCTCCCCTGCCTTATCCCCTGACGTTTTCGGGAGGTAAGGCTTACTGTAGTAACTATTCTATTGCTATAAAATCATCGTCTCAGGTGTTAACTCCCTTTTTGATGAAGTAATGTAGTATCAGTGTCATTTTCATTATACTCTGCATAGCATTCTCCATGTAGTACTGTAGTATTTGGTTCGTTGTAAAAACCCCGTCGATCAACGAATTAATATGCTGGATAATGTGTGACTTTGTCAGGATAATAGTCCAAAAAATAATAACAATTGTTTTCATCACGCTTTATATGGATTATTAAGTTTATTTTGTATTTCTATGAGACTAAATATATTGATGGAAATGTTTTCGATCGCAATTTACTGAACAGTCACGTATAAATGAAAATAGGTTAAAAATATCGGACTATAAAAAGTGAGACATTTTTATTCTCCTCTTAAAGTCTATCTTTAATGGTCTTTGTCTGTGCTATGACGAAAATCGTAAAGAGAACACTTTCAATATCCCCTACGTATCGTATCGAAGGGAAAAATATTGCTTTCATTCAACATTTTTTTTCGATGGAATCATTTGATTTTTAACTATTTTTTTTACTATCCGTGTATTCTGTATCCTATATGTTTGTATCATGTTTTAATGAACAATCTTAAATTGCCTTATTATTTGTTTGATATATGCCCTGTTTGGTGTGAAACCATTGAATTGAACCTTCCTCGATCGTGTATCTGTTGCATAACCAAAGATGGAAAATGGGGAAGTTTTGCAGACATAAACACACTGAATGAAAAGGCGGGAAAGAAAGAGAGAGTTTGAAAACCTACTAGAGATCACTTTGTAATATCTTTAGTCTCTCTCTACAGTAGTAAATCATGACACGTTTATATGTTGGTACTTCCTATTAGAACAGTGGTTCTCAACCAGTTGGGAATTTCCGCTGGTGAGAGAGAATTTCAGAATTTTAGAGAAGTTGGCACAGATACAAACTGGATTCAAGTCAACAAAAACACAATGTGTTCATCGCGACTGAAAAGTGATGTTCTCTCCACTCTTTTTGCTATTATGTTAGTATTAGTTATTATTTTTTAGTATAAGACACATTTTGAGCCATGTGTATTTGAAAAATGGGTGCTTATCATTCCCATGCATAATGAGAGGATTTACGGCTGAAAATATTGATAAAAACTGTATCAGAAGTTAAGCCCGGTCGAATAATTCATTAAAAATAATGGAAATAATAGAAAATCCATTGATTGTTCATAAGAACTGTTGCTATTGGGATACAAATTCAGAATTTAACAGCTTAAAAAGACCAAACAAAAGCAAAGTTTGAGAAGGTTCTTTTAATAAATAAATCTATTTATTAAAATCATTTTTTTATTCATAAAGTAATGTATTTTTAAACAATTAAACGAGGATTCTTACTAAGAGTAATCTACTTCAGCAAAATAATGTTCATAGATTGTCTAGAGATTGGTACTCGTCACTGGACACGGCTGATAATTATATCTAGTTGATCAAGTAGTCAGTCTCTGATTGATCGAATGAGGATAACTAAAACAGACCAAAATTTAAGATTTGGGATCAAAAGTACATAGATGGTTTTTAAAAAGTAATGCCTTCTATTTTTATTCCGCCCGAATGGATCAGAGGAAATTACAAATTGCATTGTTCTAGGGAGACTTCCATTTGTGCAGTACTAACAGAATTGACTAACTTTCGATCGTCACAACAAGCGGACGAACACGGCCTGCGCAATGGATTTATACATGCTCATATTTGTGATGCATACTGAAATCAAGGTTAGGATGAAGTAGGGAGCCTCTTCAGCTCTATGAACTCAATGAGTTAAATGAAGAAAAAGGAAAATGCAGTAGTAAAATAGGATAACGAAATGGAAAAATGATAATAAAAACCGCTATCTCTGTTAGTAACGGTAGAAGCGTATGACAGCTAGCATATGCAAATGACCAAACCGGCTGTTCGAAGTGACGTGACAACGAAAGAAGAAACATAAAAAGAAAAGGCAGAGACAATAAAAAGAACACGTGGCCGAAGAGGAGAGGTGTTCGAGACGTGTTCGGAGAAAGAGAAGTGTCTAGATGTGTTCGGAGAAAGAAAGGTGCCCAAGTTGTGTTCAGAGAATTAGAAGCATTCGAGATGTGTTCAGAGAAAAAGAGATGTTCGGAGAAGCAGAGAGGTGGCCGAGACATGTTCGGAGAAATGAGGTGGCCGAGACATGTTCAGAGAAATGGGGTGATCGAGATGTGTTCGTAGAAGCATGTGTTCGACATGTGACCGGAGAAAGAATTCCATGCAAGGAGGAAGAATCGGGAGTCTACATGTTAAAAAGCGATAGTAAGTATGCTTCACTAGCGTGAACCACTTTAAATTTTGACTATCGTTTTTTAATCCATTGGTACATTCATTTTAAAGTGTTCAACCATATTTTCTTTTATTAAATCTAGTTAATAGTTGATATTATTGCACCTAATTTGCATAATTGTTTTAAATAGTTCATAATTAATTATGATCTGGTGTCATTTATTTGTTAATTCATAGTTCAATGTTACCTCTACGTGAGTAATAGTTTCTTCGATATTGACTTTTCAATTAAAGTAATTTAATAAAAATAAAGAACAAATCAGTATAATATTTATTAGAATATCGGGTCAGCAATTGTCATAGAAGATCTGTGTTTTTATTGCCACGTGACACCCGACAAACACTTCCTGTTCTTTCACGTGAAACGCCTGCTGATGAGTTCACTGCTCGTAGTAATGATGGTCGCATGTGAAAGCAGAGTAATGCACGATTGAATTATTGCTTGATAAAAATCTTTCTAATTGATTATATTTTTGTTGAATTATTTTATCTTGTTGGTTATGTTTTACTTTAACATTGGTTCCTTTTATTTCTGTCCATGACTTATATTGTTTTTTGTTTTGTTTTTGTATTTTTTGTTTGTTTTTGTTTTGTTGTTGTTTTTGTTTTTTGTTGTTGTTTTTTTTTGTTGTTTTCTTTTTGTTTTTTTTATTATCAAGTTAGGTTTGTTTTATGTCTGTCCATAATTATACTGTTTTTTATTTTGTTTTGTTTTTGTATTTTTTTTTATTATCTAGTAAAAGTTTCGAATCACATGAATGAGCACTACGTTAAGTAAATAATTTTTTTTCTGACTGACTTACTCGATAAGTGAATCGGAAACAAAACCGGCCTTTATTGTCTTTCCTGCGTCCTGAGAGGCTGCGTTTTCAGCTGTCCTTGGGCCGATTCCAATAATTTCTCAACAAACACTTGATAGTAAGAGTCATCGCCATCTTCTTATGTATAAATCTATCATTTGTTCATGTATGATGCTTTGTTCTCATGGCTGTTCTTGTATTTCTGCTATTTGTCTTCCTATCTTTGGTAGAATACAAAAGGAAATGTCTAACCTCGTTTGTCTTGACCCGTCTTCAGAATTTCAATCTCAGCCTCACTGTCGCAAAACGCTCTCATGAAACTACTCTTTCATTCCTGCCTGAAAGGGAAGCCAATAGCTTTTGAAAATAACGCAATGGGCAGGACTCTAGAATGTGATCTTCAATCTCTGATTGAATTAAGGTTAAAATGGTTCTTACTTCCAAAATTATCCAAGCGGTATTCAATTCTTTCAGTTGTTTTAGTAAATCTTTCCGAACTGCGATGAATGAGGAGTTCTGCTTGTCGATACGTTTGCCTGCTATTTAGCAAGTAATTCAGTTGAAATGCATGTATTGGATATATTGCCAAATCTGTTGCTAAGAAGATATATCTATACTGGGCTAGAAATTCCGTAATGTTTTACAGTATACATTTATAAGTCTACCATGCGCCCATGCATTCTTGAAGTTTTATACTTACCTTGGCGAAAGCAGATATGGCCTTTGTAGCAATGTGTAAATGTTGTTGTGCAAACAGTATTAAGAATATAGAATATTCTATTTAATAGTAGAAATAGAACAAGAGTTACCTGTACAGAAACGTAAATTATTTTTTTTTTACTGTGGCAGATAAGCTGGTTGTGTTAGTCGCAATTTTGGAAGCTTTTGTTAAACATTTTCAAATGTTGTGCACGTTCTCTAGGCAAGGTTAGTTTCAAATATTTTAATGATCTAAGATAATTTTATATATATGTTTAATTTGTATATATAAGAATTAATGTAGGTTACTTGAAGCATTCTATATATATATATATATATATATATATATATATATATATATATATATATGTATGTATATATATATATATATCAGGTTGTTGCATAAGTTTTCGTCGTTTCATAAAACAAGGTTTTGCATGTTTGGATATTTGGCAAAGTGTTATATATTATTAGAAAGCACGTATTGTTCTACAATGTAATGGTCATTGTTTTTTGCTTATATAATTTTTTCTCGTTTTTCAGAACGGTCAAATGGATTGTCAAGTAGATAAAACATTACATTTTCAACATCTCTTTTTCACCTTTAATCAAGGTCAAAAAGCGATTGAAGTGAACAAGAATATTTTTGCCGTATATAGAGAAAACACTATAGCTGCGAGAACTGTTCGAGATTGGTTTACCAGATTCAAACACGGTAATGTTTACCTCAATGACGCTTCTCGTTCCGGAAAACCAATCAAAATACATGGAGGCCAATTCAGGGTTCTTTTGAAAGAAGATGGACATCAGACATGTAAAGAATTGCGTGACTAGATGAAGTGTCATTTTGCGACAATTTCACGCCACCTTCAGGTGATGAGATTCACACAAAACTTAGAGTTTGGATCCCACACGAACTTACTTTTGTTGTTAAAATTCTTTGATTTTCTTAAAAAACGAAACAGCGGGAACTTATGCAACAACCATACATTAGTACTTGGACGTTTTGTTTCTAAATATGTTTTAATTGTTCTAATTAATCGTAAGAGGGAACGCATAAAACCTGTATGAAATGAAAGAATAATCTTGTTTAAAAAGTTTCAATTAAAAACCATGCACGAAATTCGTAGGGATCTATTTTAAATGTTACACGTAATAATTAGCAAGAACGGTTACGCTACGAAATATTAATAGATTCTTTAAAAATTTATTCTAATAAGTCGCATTATTAACTATTGTTTTTTTCATTGTGGGATATTTTTATTTATTCGTGTTTCCTTGTTTGACTAAACGTTTTAATATGAAATTAGTAGGTGTTAAAGTGCCATTAATATACCAATTTTACGAGTACATAAGAAACGGTTCTGTATAAAATTGTGCGCGAAACTGCCCTTAAATATCTTCATAAACCCAATATACAAACTAAAAAAAGATAGTTTTTTGTTACTAGGCATTATATCGTTGTATTCGTTGTAAGTGATATGTTTTTTATTTGTATTTAATCTAAATAATATTCTGCTTGCTCCTTCCTTTGTTAGTTCGCACGTTACGCTTTTTAAAAATACCTTATACAATTTTTGAAAGTATAACTACTTCTGAAAAGGGCAAATTCGCGAATGTTGGCTTTCAAAAAACAAATCTAGCAATTCTGGACAAGAATATTAGAGTAACATACATTTGATGTAGCCTCGTTTTAGAATATCATTATAAAAATACATAGTCATTGTTATAGTGACGTGAAAGAGGAACTCGTAGTAACGTTGACGTTCACCAAAGAACCAAGTCAGCGAAACGTTACGTAAAAAAGACGAACATTCGAAAGAAACAAAGCAAAAAAAAAAAAAAAGGAACACTGCCAGCCAGGAAGTGCTGGACTGAAGTAATACATTAAAGATTGTCAAGTGAGTTTATTATTTGTATCGAACTATGTAACACAATATTACTTCCTGTGTATTTATTCGTACTTATTAATTTATCTGATTCGGGTCAGATCTGTAATGAAAATACAATGGACATCATTTTCGTAGAAATATTAATAATCTCTTATTTGCTACGTGTTATTATTTGTTCTGTCTATAAATCTAATCTTTTATATTATTTAGAAAAAAATATATTATCTTTATCAAAACGTATTTGGAGATACAATAGATTTCTCATTTCGTGGAATTTCCACGGGTCCTGCTTGTAATTAATTAAATAAAAAGTAATTAAATAATTAAAATAAAAATGTAACTTAAAATTATTAGCGCATGTTTCATAAAATAGATTTCCATTTGAATTACTTGCAGCAAAATATTCACGTCAGATTTTAATTCTCATCGTATTTTTCAGATGAACAAAATTGAAATCCAATCAAGAATAATTATTAAAGAATAGAAATTTAATTCAATAATTAAGAAAACTGTTTCAAATGAAGAAAAAACGGGTTTAAATCTTTTCATGGACAAGATAATAATTGTCTCCCTTTGGGTGTGAAGCTTAAATTGGCTCTTATTTAATGAGCTGTTCGCGAATTAAGCAAAGTCAAAAAAGATGGCTGCCAGCGAATATCGTCTGCTTTAGTGAAATTAAGAAATGATCTGAAGATCAGCAAATAAAATATATTTTGAGGAAATTGAAAGTTTAGTTGGAAAGAGAGGATTTGTGTATATTATGTTTCTCTTTGTCTGTCTGTCTGTTTAACTTTTTCTCAGAAACTACTGAGCTGATCTGGCTGAAATTCTGTATGAACATTTTTTATAACTAAATATTATGGTATCAATCCGATTCACAGTCAAGGATTAATGTGGATTAGTATTTAATTTTCACCTTTTTCGCAAGTTCTGGGCCGATTTGACTTAAATTTTGTATTAGCGATTTTTATGATAAGGTGGAGCGAACTTTAATGATTATATGGGATAAGTATTTAAATTCTACTGTTTTGGTTAACTCTGGGCCGACCTAACTATAATTTTATATAGATCTTTATTATAATAAGACGCAGCGAACTAAGTATTGTGGGATCCGGTCAATGCACAGTTGGCGATTTTAGCGATTAGTACTTAATGCTAAAATTAGCAAACATTTTATCATATTCAACCAAAAATTTGGCATCCATCAGTTTGATGTTTTGATGTATTGTAATAAAGTTTGCTATTCTAGCAACTTTTTTCCAAGAACTTAAAGTTTGTGGAGCTTTTGTTATTGAATGCTTTCCTTCTATCTATAACCTTTCATCTTTTAATGACTTAGTAAACCGCCTATAACTTTTGCCCGATTTTAACGGACTAAACAGTTTAATTCATATAATTTTATCTGTAACTTTTACGAGTACAAGCTTGAAACAACATTAAAAATTTGCATTAGTTGGATTATTCAAATAACCCTTCTTAGCGTGACTGCTACTTTCATAACGTTTCGACCGATGTAAACTCTGACCTTCTTTAGGTACGTCTCGTTAAACTCGAAAATTTTTATGCAGAATAGAATTTCGAACTGAACGATTTATGTAATCCACATAAATAGCTTGTTCTCGTTCCTTCAGCCATTATCTGGCATGTAATTCTTAATTGTAATCTTAGTACCGCCTGTACTGAGGATTGGACCTTCTAACTAAACTTTGCACTGTTATCTTTTGCGCCAAGGGTTCAATTTTTTAATTAAATTCGATATCATGAAAAAATATTTCGCAACGAGAGTTCAGACCATTTCTTACACTAACGCCAAAGTCAAAACGCATTATTTTAAATAAATTCGATTTTACCCAATCTACGCACCATGTTTTTATATACTGTTAATGTATATGCGATGTATATAACAAGGTTAGCTAATTTACATATTCGTTTTTAAAAAGAACATTTTATTAATTCACTATTATTATTATTATTTTTTACTTAAATGATTATTTTGATTTTGATACAACAAATAGTTCTGTTTCGCCTTAAGTTTTATTTCCTTTGTTCAAATATTCTTTTTGCTGGACTCAGTTTCCAAAGAAAAGTGCAATCTATTTCTAAATTGCAGATTAAAAGACAAATCGATTGCTTTTTCTTTAGTTTCCTTTGCTTCAGCGTTGCATTAAAACAATCTATCGAAATATCAAAATGGCCGCTTTTATTTACTTACATGAATAAATGGGATTTTTATTTGTTTCTTGTTTGCAATAAAGTTATGAATGAAATTCGTATTCTTTTAAATTAATGTTTCATCTATTTGCATAGGGGAAGCGAATATTACAAAACGATGGCGAACTGGCAAAGCCAATTAGTCTATTTACAATGGAGATTTAGTATATGCCTGAAGCTGAAACTGTACTGTTATTATTGTTTAATGCTTAATTAATGAGGAGAGTGTAATATCTGTTCAGTTATCACGATACTATTCTCCCGGCAGCTTTGAATAAAACTCTTTATGAGCGTATAAAATAGGCCAATTCACAGGACGCAGTTTTAAAATCTCCAAATCCAGTTATATGAGAAGCGTCATATCCTCCCCCCTCTCCTCTCTCTCTCTCTCTCTCTCTTTCTCTCTCTCTCTCTCTCTCTCTTAAGCATACGTTCCACTATTTTATTTTATGTTCAGTATGTTCTCATAGATCAACAGGACTTCCATCCTAGGGTTAACACCTGATTTTTTTATAAGTTGCATTTATATTCGACGGCACTTTTAAAGGTTGCAGTCCCTTTTTATGGATCTATCTGGACAGCTTGATTTTTTTTCTTTTTAATTTGGGAACATCGCTTATCAAGGCCTATAAGCTTTTCTAGGATAAGAGTTAATGAGTGTTAGGTACACGGTGACAAACACTGTGATTATCATTAATGGTGCAACTTGGGTAGTGTTTAATTATTTAAAAGTACATCTAATCAAGAAATTGTTTACATTAGACATGAAAACAAGTAGTTATAGTCAGTTTGGAAGCAGCTCTACGGTATTGTGTTCCACATATGTGCTGTGCTAGGAATGAAATTTTGTTGATTTGGATTTTCATTTAGTTTTAAGCATAGATAGGGAGTAAGAGAAATTGCTGATAGTTGTTGTAGCTAGATGAGTAATTGTTGCGGATATATTACTGAGTGAGACGATAGATTAAAGCTCAGTCGAGAACTTGTTATGAAAATAACGATAGAATAAAGATAGACTCGCAAAATCTCTCCTGTGAGAAAGAGGAAGTATAGAGGTGAAAAAGTCCACGCCCACTAGATTTCAAAGATGGTTTTGTATTCTCTCTTTTAAGGAAGGAGTATTATATATATGTGGTAACAGTAATCCATCTTATAAAGTATTTGGATCTTCTATAGGTAGAGAATTACGTCGAGAGTGAAATACTTTCTGGGGCGGTCGAATGATCCAACCATTTTGTCGGTGATTTTGACAACGTCTCTGATGTAAATCCAAGTCTCCAAGACTTCAGGTCAGAAGTGAAGGGCACTACAGAAATTTGTTAATGCAAGATGGTCCTTTTGTTGTATGGCAGGGGTTTCATATTGGGGATCATATATCAGGTACATGTAATACAGGATTGGCGATGACGAGAAAGACATTTTTAACAGAAGAGTGAGAGAGAGAATTCATTATTGAATGAATGTGTATTACTGTTCTTTTACATCAGACTGGTGAATCATTACTTATGGTGGAGGGACACATTACTTGAAAGGGGTTATACAAAGTTCATATTAAAGATGATTAACACATTAGTTTAAATTGTTGAATGACGACACGAAGACAAACAGTTACAAATATCGATGATATTCTTTATTTCATTTGACCGGTCGAATGATTTGACGTCGGGAATTCACATTGGTTCTACATGGCTAAACTTCTACCCCTTCGCCTCTGAGGGGATCCTCCTCTGACCATGTCAGCTCTTTCCGACCGACTCTTCTGACTGTTCGAACATGACTGCCCGACTGTCTTGATCTGACTAAAACTAGCTCCTATATTGAGAAATGTTCTTTTTGCTATGACGTCAGATGTGTGGTTCCACAACGTGACCAACTCACGTGGCTAAGCATCGTTTCCAAAACACACTTCTGCAAACAAAGAATTCTCGACTAACCTATTTTTTAAACTAACCTATTTTTACGATATATTTTTAATTTGTATTGTTCATTCTTTCTAGCTGACCTTTTTAATTCAGTTTTCATAAAAGAATAAACAATTAATTCTTTTTACAATAAAAAACAATATCTAACTATTTTATATGGAATTCAATAGCTAAATTCTAACATTTCAATTTCTGAATCTATTTCTGAACTTTGCTTACAAGGTTCGAGTCCCGGCTTATCCTAATCTCATTTTCCACTTATCTAATCTTCTTCTTATTTACAGGAAAAGGAAACAGCCTTTGCTTGTAACACTTTAAGGCAAGATCTTCCAATAATGTATGCACGTATATGCTGTGTCTCTGCGTATGTGGCGGCATGCATTTGCTTGTTTGTACTTTGGACTCTAACTCAGATGATCCTCTTTGGTAATCAAGGACTTTTTTCTTATCTCGCTCAGCTAAACAAAATTCATAATTTAAAAGATGGCAATGATCAGATCAAGCTTACTCTATCAATATTTCATGATCGACAATTGATGATCGGTGATTACTTCTGGCAGATTAAAGCCTTTGCGACGACATGTTATAGACAAAAATAACAGATAACAACAACTATGGAGGTAGTAATTACTGAAGATACAATTAAGAGATTCGGCATTCCTATCTCGTCGTGGTTAACCACTTGACGAAGGCCAGAGGAAAAGTTGACAGAAACGTCGTGAAACAATAACTATAAAGATTAAGATAATCATCCGCAAATAAATAAGTAAATAAAATAACAAAGTTTGCCTAGAAAGTGAATGAGTTGAACAAAAAATAATATTATAATGCTGCAATATCCGAAAGCATGGATGAATCGGTAGGTCTTACTGAATAAAAAGGAAATCAACATTTCTCTGAATCTAAATATACCCGTTTCTTTGATAAGTACTGGTACAGTTTCATCTTTATCTAATTTCTATAACTAGTAAGAAATAATCATGTAATTTCATCAGCAGTAAAACACAAGAAGGTATGTATTGTAGCATAGGTACTAAGGTGCTGAGACGTATCTTTTTAGCAATTTCTTTCTTACAGGCGTGATGTTGCTAGTCCCTATCTTTTCTATAAATAATATAGAATGTTTTCTTCCAAATTTTCTGTATTCTTCCCTGTTTCTTTTGTTGCAGTTCATTTGACTCATTGGTCTAGTGTCCTCCACTAATTCGCTGTTTTCATACATTGTAATAAAGCTTACTATTCTAGTATTTTTTCCAATAATTTCAGGCTTGTGTCTTCTTATTGAGTGTTTTCCTTCTTATAAAATTTGGTCTTTATATTTGCGATAAGCATCTTTCTTTCTTGCTAGCTCCTTACATCAAGAATATCCATGACTTGTCTGGGGCGATTTCCATACAAAAAGATAATTTGCTTTGAATTAATCAAGAATAACTTTTAGTCAACTTCTTGCGGTTTCGTTTTAAATAATTAACATGTTTTTATATCATTATGTTTTTGTTGAGGTTCGGAAGGGCTGCTACAGAGGACATAAACACTGATATGGGTTAGAAAAAATGTATTTTATTGAGAAAAAAAAACAGATTATGCAGAGAACAACAGTCGTAGTACTTAACGCCAAGATGGCGTACTACGAAGTACAAACACGCGTTATTGACCATTCCCTAACCGTGAGGGAATGAGACGTAAGGTTGGAAGGTTGTAAAATAAGCAAGCGCCCTAAGAGAAGGTGCATTATGTGCCTCGCAAAAATAAGTCTGCGTAGCCCTGTCAGTATTCGCCGGTGAGTGCGCCTCAGACAACAAACGATAAACTTTTCATCTTGAAAGTCCTGAGAAAAAGCCTCGGAGGGTGAACCTCATAGGGAGACTAAAAATATTTGCATCAGTCTGACAACAATAAAGCCATTGAAATAGTTCAGTTTCTGTCAGACTGGTTATTGACGTCGGAACCTCGACTTACGTGTAATACGAAGTACACAACCACCTCTGAAGTTTGTACTTCTCAGTCTATTACTACAATCTGGAAGAGTTCATATCTTGTGTATGGATAAGTGTCCATAATAGTTATGTTTTGTTTTGTTTTTTTTATTAATAAAAGACTATGCAGTTTGAAAAAAAAATATTTTAGACGTACATACGATTCGAACTCGGGCACTGACATCCTAAATCCTGCGTTCGTAATATGCTATCCACTTATTCCGTTTTTATTTTTAATTTTTTTTTTTGCGAACTAAACTTATTTTTATTTAGCACGAACAGGCAATCTCCCCAAACACTATATATGTGTAATAGTATTATAAATTCATTTTGAAATGCGTCTGTAACAAGATTACTCCTACGTAGTAAATACTGAAACGGATGATTATAATAAAAATGATGATTCGTAATAACTATTGCAATTACGAGACAGGTTATAAAAGTTGGCTGATAAAATTTAGGCTATGATTGTTATATGATTCAGAATTCGTTTTTGGGTTGCAGGTGTTACTTTTACCAGTTCTTGTTAGATCACAAAAGTTCAGCAAGGTTAAAATTGATCAGTAATAGATGCGTGGTTATTTGCAATACCTGGAGCTGTATGTAGGAATATCTCCTCGACACCTCCCTGCAAAAACTGGCAGAACCTAATTTCGTTATCTCCCCATACCTGGATATACATGTGACTGGTGACCACTTATAAATTTATTATTTCCTTGACATGTCCTCCTTTATAGGAATCCGATTGACTTAATCAAGGCTGAATGCTACCGACATAATAGTTGATTTGAAATAAATACTTGTCATTCGTTGCTTCGGGTTCACCGAGGAACTCACAGTACATGGAAAGACTAATAGAAGCAAAAGGTGATAATGCCGAAAGCAATACTAATAATATAAGTAAGCAATTATAAATCCTGCACGTGTTTCCCAGTCTTAATTTTGGAACCAGCCTACGGAAGTAGATGTTTCTAAAAATGTTCGAGAAATTCGCAAACTGAAAAGTGTCACCCTCTGGTCGTATGTAATGTGGAATGCTCAACCAAGGTATTGGCTCAGTGACACGTAATTATACGAAGCAATGTCACGCATAAATAGTTGACGCTCCTTAGGGACTTTTTGGATGTTACCACTTTCCTAGTGGGTAAGTGATTGGACAATGCAATGGTTTATAACGTGTTCGAATCGAATAAGACATACAAAAGTCTATTGTGCACTCGTTATTTTGGTTAAAATATAAACATATGATATTTAATATGTTAAAATATAATATTTAATAAGTTAAAATAGAAACATATGATATTTAATAAGCTATTTTTGTATAACAGATCGTGTTCAATAAATCCTGTGGTATTAATTGTTTTCATTAGTAAATTTACTTCGGGGGATGTTTCAAATGATTACAACTTAGCAAAGCTAAATATTATGATATATCATTATATCAAATGGATATATATTGGCACTTAAATGATTAGTAAATTGATTGAATTGGTTGAATATCTATCAGTACAACTCACGTAAAACAGTGGTCGACCTCATACACAGCAATAATTCACAGTTTTTTTGTTTGTTTTTATTTTTTTCAAAAACATCGCTCCTGTAGTGTGATTACTAAAAGGCAAAATAGACAGAAACATTTTTGTGAAAACATTTTTGCTGAAAATAACTCCATGGTTTACCTTCCACTCTCCATTAAACTGGGTGTTTGGATAATGTATGAAATGATTTCGGAATTATGTGCTACAGTGTAAATAGTCCCGAAACAATTTCCGAATTATAGGCCATTGAAAACAAATATGGATCAACATTCTTTATTGCAAGCATCCAGCATCTACACTGTGTGTGATGGTTTATTGTTATCTTTACATGTGGGATAGATAAACACTTCCATTTGTGACAGCATCACGAGTAAATTAAACGTGGGGACCGTGTTAGAATATACACAAACAAACTACTAATAAATCATAAAAATCATGAATAAATAACCGAAAAAATATAAAAGTCGTGTGTTTCAGATCATCTTTGTGCCAACAACGGGAAACTCATCGCTATCCTCTTTATTTTTAGGTAATAAAATACAGCAGACCAAATCTAGGTAAAAGAATGTGATCAACACAAATCTAAGGCCACATAAAGAAAGAAATTCCATATAACATTTGATTAGTAATGACGTGATATTATAATAGTATATCTCAAGGATTCTCCTTTAAAAATATCGAATATATTCTCAAAGTTATTCCATTTATTTTAAAACAGAGCGTTTAAGTCAGAAAGTGATGTATTCCCACTAATAAAATAAATCAAACCATTAACTGACAGCTTGATTTTTCCACAAGCGCTGGCGGGGGCTCAGCGAATACTAGGCCGATGGTGGTGATCAGACTGGCTTTGGTGTTGTGAGAGTTCATATTGATGTTCTCGACGCGTGACTAATGAAGTAGTTCCGCAGGTTCAGGTCGAAGTAGGACGGGCAGTGAGAGAAGGGTACAACAAAGTCGTAGTACTCCTTTTGAAGCCAAGCCTGGTTCTCCTTGGAGTTATGTGTCAACGCCGTCTTGCTGCCACGCCCAGGGTCTGCCAGCGGCTACCTGATTGCACCAGGAGTACACCACACCCTTTAACACATCCAGGTAAATTTTGATGTTCAGTTTCAAGCTGAAGATATGAGGTGGCATGATGTGGTCGTCATTTGAAACCACATCGAAGACCATAACCGTGGCCGGAAACTTTGTTTTCATTACTTTGGGCACGTTCCTGTTATTCGTGACAATCTAGTGATACATTTTGAGGTAGCTGGCAATAGTCTTGTTTTCATACCTTAGATTGGTAGAGAGCATGAGTTGTACAGCGGCGCATCTCCGATCTCACTCGTTGAATATTGTGTCACTTTCAGACATGACAGAAGGTTGCTGTCACTCTTGGGATTTGTATCAAACTGGCCAACTAGCAGATGATCGGCAACTAAACAAAAACGATTTTCATAAAACGGAAATGGAATAATGTCATCTTTTCTAGGGCCACACTCTATGGTTCCACCCTGTGTAATAATCTACTTATTTAAAATGTACACAAAGGTTTTCTCCTGCTTGCATCCCAGCTGAGAAATATGTTAAAAAAAAAAATTGAAAAAATGGCGGGTTATCTTTATGGTTACTGCTTCCACTTCTGGTTACCTCTCTTTACGTCATTTTTTTTTTTCGAAATAAATGTTATTATTTACGAAAACTTTTTTATGGTGAGGGGAGGAGTTCGTTTACATGTTCTTTTAACTGACGATGTAATAAACAAAAAATACAATGAATAATCAACTAATCAAAGGAAGAAACAACAGGAAGTGAAGTGGAAACAGTAATTGTGACGATAACCAAATTGCCATTTATGTCGTCATTTGTCATGTTGTAATACTAATTGCCTTCTATTTAAATTATTAATAACAATCTAGAATATTTCATACTCTGTACGGAATATCCAAGAGTATCTTACTAATGATAATTTCTTGCATATACGTCCTCGCCAATCAGTCCTAAAGTAACTTTATAGCTGTTGGACAGAGGTATGGTCCTGTTAAGTTTCAGGAAGTCCACACTCTCAGTCTTTATCTTCTGTGTGGCAAGGAGTTAGTCTATTACTAATCGTTTTCTGGCCTTTATTGAAAAATACAGACGGGGGTTAATATGTATTTTTGTAGACCAAAGATGGCTAAACCACAGCTAATCTTGTGTCTAATCTCCTGAGGAAGGCTTAAATAAAATACATTTCAGTATTATATTGAAAGGAGAGGGTTTATATTTTCATTCAACGTGTATAAAAATGCGTGCAAAATAAGAACATATAATTATATAGTACAAATAATTGTTAGTGTTTTTCCTTAATCCATGGATTTGCAATGAATGGCTCATCTCATCGGAGAAAATGTTATTAGCAAAATACATGGGGATAAATATAAATCTTGCTTATCAGCACATAATTTGACAATTAAAATTGAAAAGATGGTAAGAATACACAAAGTTTTTTACCACATCTTTTCAATTTTAATTGTCAATTTATGTGCTAATACGCAAATTTATAATAGACTTTGTTGTAATTCTACACAATTTAACTCAGCATTTCTATTTATATTATTGCATAATCTCACATATTGTGCTTTTATTATCTGCTTGGAATTGTCTTATAAATATTGATACAAATATTTATTTGGACTTGGATTTTATATTTACAGTATTATAAAACCTGTAATCCTACGGCATTTTAGTAGTTCATTTAATATATACATCTCTCTCTCTCTCTCTCTCTCTCTCTCTATATATATATATATATATATATATATATATATATATATAAGTATATCTATATCTATCTATCTATATCTATATATATATATATATATATATATATATATATATATAATTGGTTGAGATAAATAAAATTAGTACATTGTTTATATCAGTTGCAGGAATGTGAACAGAAGAAATATTTAGTGTAAGATCGTTTCTAACACGATTTGAAAGATATTATTTTATGCTTTAAATGATTCTAAAACACTATTTTTTAAGTGTCACTCATAACATAGGAAATAGAATTAAAGTAAGCAAATATATGTATGCTAGTGGGCAGTCGCAAGATACGTATAAATACTATATTTTAATTTATACAGATTTCGTATTTATTGTAGAGTCAATTCTCTATTCATTATTATATTAAACCAAACATACAGTCGTGATTTCAAGAGTAAATAAGATATGGTTGTCGTCAACTGGAATCGAAACTTAAACATATATCTTTCTATCTTTATCCATTGCCGTATGGCCTAAATCTATACGTATATAGAAAATTCAAAACATGGCCTTACTGCATATTTTCGCGCGCATTAAAGTAACAGCTTTAGTCAACTTTCTCCAGCCAAGGTTAGTGTATTTTTTTTTATTTTGACCCGTTCGTTGCTATTTTTATTGACTAAAACCAACTCAGATTTTTTCCTCGGATTAAAATTCTCTATAAATCAAATTTCTTAAATATATATATATATATATATATATATATATATATATATACGTGTGCGTGTGGATGTGTGTGAGTGTGTGTGCGTGTGTTTGGATGTGTGTGCGTGTGTTCGTATTCTAGAACGGTTTCCTCCTAAATACTACGCAATTACGTACAATGTAGAAAGTATGCATTAAAAAAAACGGAACGTAATAGTTAACTGAAATCAATCATCCAATTAGAAACCATAAAAATGAATAATTAATTCATTTTCGTTTATCAAAGATTATTCAAATGAGTTTACCACTAGTTACTCGTATATCTATTACTGAGTATTTTAAGAAAAATCGTTTAATGATTTTCGGATAGAAAAAGTAAACTTTTAATAGTAATGGAAATGCGCCAAAAAATCAACTATATATATATATATATATATATATATATATATGATATTTGGGGGGGGTAATTTTTCACTTTTCTCCAAGTATCAAAATTTCTCATTTATCGAAAGTTGTGTATAAACCTATTAAACTCCTACAAAAAATAGATCAAATATGACAATATTGACAAGAAAGTTCTTGCGAAAGTTTTAATTTAGATTTCAAATGATGTATTTTTCAAATTAGTTTTCGGTTATAATATGTTTACTTTATATATCATTTCAAAGCCGTTATGAAGTGTCATCCTCCTATCTTATGCGCAACGACTCGTTTCTCAACTGGGTTTAACTCGCGATGAAAATTGGATTCTTTACGAAAACCGGCGACGCTCAGCTTAGTGCTAAGATGCCGACGAAGCTCCACGACAATACCCGAAGCCAGAGTTGCACCATAGAAGATAATTCTGAGTGTTTGGTAGTCTGCGACCTGTCTTGCCCATTACAGTTTTTTTAATGAAGGCGAAAATATTACGGCGGAGAAGTAATGTCAACAAATGGATACAATGCATCAGGAACTGAAACAACATCCACCATTAGTCAGGAGATAAGGCCTAATTCTCCTCCACGACAATGCCCGACCGCACGTTGCTAAATTGACCCGGCAAAAGTTAAGTTAATCGGGCTACAAAACTCTTCCGCCATCCTTTTCAGACTTCTCACCTACCGACTACCACTTTTTCACGAATCTCGACAACCTTCTGCGTGAGAAATGCTTAAAAATCTAAGCGAGATCAAAAACGCCTTCAGCGACTTCATCGCCACTAGAATGCAAGATTTTTAACCTATACTGGCATAAATACACTTGCTTTGCATTAGCAAAAGGGTGTTGATTCTGTTGGTGCTTATTTCGATCCATAAATGTTTGTTTTTTGGAGTTATTTTTAGCCAGGATATGTTCATCTGAATTTAAAAGTTAAAAATCGCAAGAACTTTCTTGTCAACCTGATACTTCAACGGTTTTTTTGGGCGTTTGATTTGAAATAGCTTAGACAAAAATATATTGAAAACTTTTGCAAGATTTAACTTTAATATTAGTGTAAAACCCAATAAGTTTACTGTTTAAACTCAGTGAATCTGCTTTTATTTTATAACAATGACATTGATTAAAGAAATAACTACTAATATTAAAATTGAAAATGTGTCCCCCATTTGTCAGTTCCGGAGGTCAGCTTTCTATTCTCTTGAGATTTAACTGGAGTGTGGGAGTATATTATAATGAGGTATTACATGGCATGGCTCAAAGAAAAATAATAGAAAACAGTTAGCCTGTTTAAAAGTACTTAACAGCCTGAACACATGATCTGATGGGCTGAGAATTTTATACTAATTGGTGATTTGCCACGTGTAACTTCCTCAGCAGCATAGATCTGTGATCATGGTGAAGTAACTTTACAAGATCCTCTCCATCACCACTATTCGTCTTTCAACCTACTTTCTTGTTCTCACAGAAGAGACGTAGCGAGTCTACCTTTGCCCTACCGTTATTTTCATGGCAAGTGCTCGGCTGAGCTTCTATTTATGCCTTCCCAAGTACAACTTTCGCCTCTCTATCTATCTACAATTCCAAACTGTCTAAACGTAAATTCTATTAACAAAGTTTATTTCTTATAACAGCCTGTCTGATGACTAATATACCGCGTAGTTGCTTCTCAGCTGACTATAAAATGCATGTTTACAAATCTAATGTCGACAAATTCCTGTTGAGTTGTCCTCTTAAATAAACACACACAACCAATTTCGACCATTAGCGATAATCACGGTGTTGTCACACCGGCAACCTGATAACCTCATTAACTCTTATCCTTAAATGGCCTTCTCGCCTTGGTAAGTGATGAACCCCGCCCAGGAAAAATGTCTTCTTAAGCCTGCAGTACATTTAATAAACCTGTTTTATATTTAAATGTTGAATCTGAAAAATTAATTTTATTGGTTAATTATTATTAGTCTTCCTATTTTTGTTCTCAATTCTTTTAGTTAACTATTATTTAATGTTTGTTGTTATATTTCGAAATGCTATTGACATTAGTTATTTCTATTTCTCCTTGTCTCCTCTTCAATTGTGGTTTGCCACGGTAATACAACCGTATAAATACCTCGCATTTTTCTATCAGATGTGTGTGGAGTTTAGTATTTAATTTTCGTATGAGAAAAGTCCATTGCAGGACAAGCATTTAATCAGTGACGAACAAGGTCTGAATACTTATTATTTTGAACGGTAGATCGGTTGCTCCCTGTATGACACACGGCTGAGTATGCAACATGGGAAGCTTTAGAGTTCAAATATGTTTAACTAGATTTTTACATACATGACCACATGAGATGAGATTAAACTCGTTTATTATTTTTTTTTACTTTTGTTCACTCCAAGCAAGGCGCATTACCACTTGGACGCTATGAGCTACTATTTGCAACCATGATTACAGGAGACTATGTAAGTAAGTGAGCAATAAGTCTGTTCACAGTACATTTAAACTTCTGCCTATTAGTACTGTAAGGAAAGTACGAAGTTAGGAGGAATTCTACAGTCTAGCAATCCAAGGGAGGAAGCTATTAGAATAGAATATTTCCGTTATCTATAGACCGCTACAGTGAAGGGCTTGGATTTTGCTGCTAGACAGGTTTGTTGAGCGTATGTCCATCAAGGGGACACAAGTGCGATGCGTTCATCGGAGCACATTCAATTAAAATACTTGTAAAACAGACACAGAGGTGCATCGTTGCGGTGATGGGATACGAGTTAGAACTTGGTTGTTAGTGCGGGACCTATTAGATTTGAGAGTCTTGATTTGGACCATTTCTAAGAGAGAAAGACTGTATTGGATGCACCGGCCCAGACGTAGCAACAATACTGCATGAGCGAATAATGACTGTCGAGCTACAGGATACTCTCAGGTGTGAGTAATTTTCTAGCACGATAAAGTGAAATTGATCTTCTTTGCAGCGAGCTATCCAATGTCCTCACTGTATTTGTTTCAGTCCATGTTGCTTGTGAATATTAAGCCGATGAGTTTGAAGGATGGATTCTCAGATATCAGGCTATTAGTCATGAAGATTAGTGATTATTGTTAAAATATAAAGTTCATAGTTTATTCCATAGTCAGCGAGTTTATATATTAGACCAATTGTGAATCCAAGAAAAGAAAACATATATATATATATATATATATATATATATATATATATATATATATATATATAGAGAGAGAGAGAGAGAGAGAGAGAGAGAAAAGAAAGAAAAGTAATAGGTAAAAAAATAAAATTATTATGATATAAAAAAAGTATGAAAATTGGAAACGAAATGTCTCCTTAATGAAAAATGGCGGACAAATATGATACAATGTTTAAAACAATAACAAACAAAAAACAGTGATTAAAAAACGAGGGAAAATGAAAAAAAAATGGCGCACACTAACTAAAAAATATCTAATGAAAGAGAACAGAAACTATTCGAGGCGAAATGGCGGTTAATTTTCGATTGATTTTTTTTTTTTTTTTTGCCTTCAAGTGTTTTTCTTTTGTCATTGCTCGACTTAATATTTCCCTTGACAAATGAAAATAGGTTCATGCCATCCACTCAATGTAGAGACGCGTAGACGCTTGCCTGTTGTGATACCACGTTGCCTCTTTTATTCTGTAGAACTTGCTGGTGTATTTCTTTTGTTTAATAAATTCGCTCATCTATTATGTTGTTCAAAAATTAATGACGTATCGTCTTATAGTTTTATTCCTTTCAAGTGCATACTGTGGACGATATTTTCTGGGTACGAATATTCTAAGCCTTACTCAGAGAGAAGGATCATAGCTGAACATTTGTATTGTTGTGGGATATGGACCGGTCGCCAAGCAATTAAACCTCATGTTTCAATCAAACGATTCTCATATGGTGACAGCGACGAAGTGAGGCAACAGAGACTTAGTCTTTCAGTGCGCCATCTTTAAACTATTTATGCATTGCACCCATAAAATTGACTTTATGCATAAAATTGACTTTATGCGTAAATAAGTTAATTTAAAGGTTTATTTTTGCTAACTAAGCTGGAATACAGTTGATACACCTGTTCCCGTTAGTTCACCGAAATTAAGCAACGCTTAGCCTGTACTAGATGGGTGACCATTTGGGTAATACTAGGTGCTATATGTACTAAGGGATGCTTGTATACATAAAACATCGGGAAGCTGGATGTACCTGTCATGCACTATTCCAAGTGATCCTCTGGCAAGGTGTAGCATCTGTTAGCCTCCCTCTGATAAATTAGAGGGTTAAATATGGAAAAAGAAAATTGTTAAAAATATACTTGAAAATGACAGAAAAAAATCAATTAGTTTGTTGGCTCCACTACAAAAAACGAATGTAAGTACAAGTCGTTTTAAGTAACCCGTTGATGAGCTTGATGCTGGCCAGTGGCTTAGATCTTCCGTTCTTTTGAATGTTGCAGAGTTTGTCTCCTGATTGCTTCAGTGACTTGGAGACCGGGGTAAAAAGTACCGGTCAAGAATCCGTTCTTAACAATCAGCCCGAGAGGTGCGGGGCCAAAAATTTACCCAGTACCTATCGGACTGAAGTACGCCGCTTGGGTTTTATATAGGAGATCGACCCCCCTCCCCAGGCTTGGCCACCCGGTTTTTGGATGGTGCAAATTTATTGCTTGTTGCCTAAGGGCCCTCTATCAGGGAATGCCGAGATGGGGGATGCCCAGGCAATTTTTGTTAGGCTAGTGTGCCCCTCTTTTAGAGGTACTGGATTGACATCGCAACATTCCCACCTTTGTCAGATCTAGCTGTGGTGGTTAACGAGCAAATATCTACCTCTTACCCGATCTAAATCTCGAACTAAAGAATTGAGTCAAACCAATGACATAAGTGACCTAACCCAAAGCATCCTCCTCCTCTTACACGGTGATTTGTAACAACACGCGCTCTTCTCTCTCACACATATTATTTAACACTGTGCTTACACATTGAAATCGATATTATAAAATTTAAAAGAAATATTCATTCAGATATTTGTGTAGGGGTGGGTTTTATACAACTGCGAAATATGCAACAAATCTAAAAATGTATAAAATATGAAACTGTGTGCCGGACGTGATGGGCTTGAACCTGGATCTAATGGCTGAAATAAGCTGGACTTACCTTATCACTGGGCTAGAAAAGTACTCACTCCTAAGAGTACCCCGTGTTTTTACAAAGCCACCATGGATTATTGCATCTGAACTGATGCATCAAACACTAGTCTCTCCCTCTTAAACAGAGTCTCAAAAAGGCTTCACTAATAGGTTCCACAATATCAAGCAAGTTCAGACCCCAGTCCCATCGCCGCAATGTTGCATCGTTGTGCCTTGTGTACTTTCATGGAGTGTGCATTGATTGACCTCATTTTACTTGCGCTCCCTAGACGTACGTAGCCCCGATAAACTCGACAAGTAGCAAAAGTCCCAGGTCTTCACTGTATAGATCCTCTACTCTAGACTTTAGAATTTCCTCCGATTTCTTCTTTTTTTACTGTACTTATGTAACAAGATGCATATGGGCGTGTGTGAAAATATTTATAGCAGCTGAAGGATAGCTAGTTAGAGAAATTATCAGCAGCAATTGTTAAACCACGTATGCAAGTTAGCAAGTACGCGCGAGCCTGTGCCACAAGGAAAGGAGAGAACCATACATCACGTAGTCAAGGTAGAAGCAAGTTGCTGGTCGGGGAAAGTGAACGTGTAAATATGAGGGCGAGAATGCGCTGGCTGGCACCGGCATGGGTGGCGGCGACAGAGACTTTAAAAAAGCCTATGTTTGTGCGAAAAATCTTTGGAAAATTAATGGAATGCGTCGTGTTTGAAGATCCACGAATAAATGCATTTCATTTGCACTTAAAGAAAAGACGATTCAAATTATTATTTCTTTCCTTATTTATTTGTTTGTTTCTTTGTGGCGGCGCTTATTCAGCGAGTGGGTCCGAGAGAGGTTTGAAGTGTAACGGCATAAATAAAAAGTAACGGCCACGTTGAACTTACATGCAGAATTTTAATGTCAAGTGAAGAGAATATCGTTCATTTCCTCATATAGTCTCGTGTAAACAAGATTTCAGATAATAGCCTTACTTTCAAATAGCAATATGCCTTGTTTGGAGCGAACAAGAATAAAAAAAGCTCTTCTTTGCCTTTAGTCTAGATGTAAGAGAGAATAAGTAGACGCTTAAACGAGAGTATTTATACGTATGGATTACGTGTGATCGACATGCGTATCCGTCTATAAATACGGGCCTAATATATCT
The DNA here is from genome assembly GCF_053919585.1 of Euprymna scolopes. Taxonomy (NCBI): domain Eukaryota; kingdom Metazoa; phylum Mollusca; class Cephalopoda; order Sepiida; family Sepiolidae; genus Euprymna; species Euprymna scolopes. The sequence continues at coordinate 48,377,630 of NC_136497.1, forward strand.
TCGGAAGCTGTTTAATCACGGGAGAGCTTGAATCATTGAGCGATATCGGTCAGTATTGCAAATAATGCTGTTGGAGAAAACATACCGCGTAATGAAATTCCAGTGACGACTATGTTGTTTCCGACATCAGTATTGAAAGAGTGTCGTTTGGAAAAAAGCATACCACGTGATAAAATTCCAGTGTTGATTACGTTATTTCTGTATTTATGTACTGAAAACAGCGTTGTTAGAGAAAGATCTAGTGGAACACAGGTTATTGCATTGAACATGGTGCCACAGCAGAAAAAATATACCATTTAATAAAGTTTCACTGTTTAGCGCGTTCTTCCCATCAACATAAAAATTGTTTTCTTTTTGGTGTTTACTCTCACATGATAGCCATAAAACATCTACAACAAAAAGACATAATCACCGATGATATTCATGAGGATATTATAGAGCTACTGTTAATTGTGTTTCTTATCAGTTGTGAAGAAATAGATATCGGTATTCAACAAAACAGAAGTTTTAACAATTTTAACTATTGGTGTACAAGTTTATACTATTCTATTGTATGGTTTAGTACGACAGGCACTTTGCAATCTATTGAGATATTGTCCATAAGCCAAATGCCTTCAAAATGTGTCCTTAGAATATTGACGGCAGATTACAAACGCACAATGAGTATAATTTAATACGCTTCTTAGTCGATTAGTAACTCTAGGTAAATTGTTGATTCAACACTTTGAATCTTAATCAAAGATTCAAAGCATTTGGTGAAATAACTTTGATTTTACAGACACGAAAAAAAGTTCAAACGGCAAGCTTCACTTGCCAAATGAATAACTTCTACGTGTTAATGTTCCTTTGTGGCTTTAAATGGCCTAAAATAAATAAAACAAAAATAGCACTATTTAATTATTGGAATGTTTTTTTAAGATGAGTAATTTGTATTTTTTATTTATTTATTTATTTGCGGACTATTATGCTCATCTTTATAGTTGCTGTTTCACGACAAAGAATTCCAATAAATATTGACAAACGGCCGAAACGTCGTGAAACAACAACTATAAAGATCAGGATAATTATCCGCAAACAAATAATCGGCTCTGTTACATATTTACAACCTGTTGATGACTTTCGTTAGTCGAAAACTTGAACATAAATATACATCAACACATGTACGAAGGGCGTGCAATAAGTAATGCCCCTGACCCAGTTCCCGTTGTCTGATCTAGCTGAAATTTTGCATGTGCCATGATTTATATCTGTACGGGTTATGTGGCAAATTACAGCGCTGAACTAATTGTGGTTTCTGTTTTACAGGTGTTTGAACTGACTCAGGTGTGAAATGGAGCCTGTTGAATGTGAGCAGTGATCCGGTTTTTGTATTTGAAAGACGCACACCACAGGAGACCTTTGATGAAATGAAAGAAACTTATAATGATAATGCCCCATCATATGACCTTGTAAAACGCTGACATCATGAATTCAAACATGACCGGAAGTCTGTGGAAACATCTCCCAGACCTGGTCGCATCCCTTCTGCCATTGATGAGGCATCTGTCCGTCAAGTTGGGGCTGCCATTTAAAAAGATCGGCGCATTACTATTCGCCTAATAGCCCATGATGTCAAGATTAGTACAGGGTCTGTGGAAACTATCATTCATGACCATTTACATATGCATAAGGTGTCTACCAGATAGATTCCCAGGTTGCTCACATCATTGCAGAAGCGAAAACGCGTCGAGGATGAATTTAGAGATGTGCTAAGAAGATGAGTCAAAGTTTTTCAAAAGACTGATTGCATAGGATGAAACCTGGGTCCATTACTATGATCCAGAGATAAAATCCCAGTCAATGCAGTGGAAGCACTTGGACTCACTACCTCCAAAGAAGGCAAGGGCGCAGCCCTCCGCAGGCAAGATCATGCTCACAGTCTTCTGAAACCAGGACGGAGTAGTGATGAGAGATTTCTTGGCAAAGGTACCACAATTATAGAAGCCTATTATGCTTCACTTTTGAGGAAATTAAGGGAAGCTATCAAAATCAAGAGGCGGGGCAAGATCAGCTAGAGTACCCTCCTCCTGCAGGACAACGCTCCGGTCCACAACTTGTATGTCGCCAGATCAGAACCACGGGCGTGTGGTTATAAATTCCTGCCCCATCCTCCCTACTCTCCTGACCTTGCACCCTCTTACTTTCACCTCTTCTCAGCCATGAAGTTGTTTTTGAAAGGAAAGCGTTTCCCAGATGATGCAGCCTTGATTTCTGAAGTCACGTCGTGGTTGGAGGACCAACGTGGGGTGTTCTATAAAAACGGTCTCCAGAGCTGCATCAAACGATGGGAGAAATGCATAACTCTGGGTGGTTTCCATGTAGAGAAAGACTAATAACTGTGCCAAGTTTCGTTGCTCCACTGCTATGGTAAGTCGGTCAATGGCATTACTTATTGCACGCCCCACGTAATATGCATTTTGAATGTTTCCCTTATTCTTCATATAATAATTTGTTGATAAAATCACAACCATTGAGTTATGGTTATCGACCAGATTTTCTTACTACATTGACTCTTCTCGATACTGTGAACAGTGATAATAGTAGTCACAATCACCTGTACTTCCGATGATTATTGAAAAGATGACGCTATTAATAGTTTAAACTACTCATGTCCTCTTTGTCTCTTCCTGATGTAATAATAAAATGTGTACTTATTTGTATATACGTACGCGCGCAAGCGCAAAACATTTGAATAATACTAGGCGCAGTGCCATTATTATTAATTGTTGAGGTATTTTTTATAGTTTCAACATATATTACTAAAGAAGAAATATGTGATAATAAACAGAAGACAAAATAAAATATATATTTTTCTCCTTAGCTTATGTCTGCCTTAATCAGAGCACGCACAAAAATCTATTTTAAAATTCTCGAGATGGCGTCTATTAATTTGTGTCAACCGTCTCTGTGTAAACAGAAGGAATATAGCCATCATCTGGAACTCATGAGTGTTTGATGAAATTGTTTCTTTTGCTCTTTTCCCCCATACGAAAGTTTTTATTTTACTCTCACTAGTAAATTATGGTCTTTGAATTAGGGCTAAGGAGAAGAAAATGCAGTGTGTTTTTGTTTCTGTTTGTTATCACACATTTTCTTCTTTACTAATATACGTTGAAATTATAAAAAAAAATACATCAACAATTATATATATATATAATGAAATAAGAACTAAAATTAAGTTCACGTAGACAATCAAAGATGGCAAACTAAAGTATATTATAAATATTAAAGAATTAATATCTATAAAGTAATCTCAACCAGATGTAAAAGTCTGATAAGACACAATAGGAAATAGAGCTTAAAATAAGAACAAGTAGTTAATAAAACATGTTAAAAAAACACTTTAAAAAGAGTTAAACACATATTTAATTTTAAAAAGGAAACACAAAATAAGTGGATAGTCCTTTATCTGCGGAGTTTCCAAGAAATACTTTCTATCTCATCAGAGGGTAGGGATTATCAAAATGCAGGATCGGACAAAGTGTTTTTTAACATTTTAATTAACTACATGTTTATATATATATATATATATATATATATATAAATATATATATAGTGATGATCATATTTATCGGCACGGTAAAATAAAAGTTAAATTTTGTCTAATAAATTCTAAAAAAGGGATTAAATTAAAGAAAATAACAAAGTATATTATGTATTTTTAACTGGCCTTTCCGATGCAGCAATCGGATTTTAGAAAAAATAAATAACAAAGGAACAACAAACATAATTGCAAAAAACCCTTGTTCAAAATTATTGGCACGATTTATTTAATAATCAATTGTATAGACTTTGGCCTTGATTACCTTCCTCAGTCGCTTTTCATAGTTTACAACCAAGTTGTTGCACTGTTCAGTAGTAATTTTAGCCCACTCTTCCTGACAATAATCCTCCAATTGAATAAGATTCTTAGGCTTCCTTTGCATTACCCTCAATTTTAATGTTCTCCATAAATTTTCAATTGGATTAAGGTCTGGGCTTTGTGATGGCCACTCCAAAACATTAATATGATTGTCCTCAAGCCATTTCTTAGTCAGTTTAGCCGAATGCTTTGGGTCATTATCTTGCATGAACCACCAACGACGACCAAGTGAGAGCTATTTAGCAGAGTCTTTCAGGTTTTCATCCAATATTTTAACATAATCTTCCTTTTTTATGCTACCTGTGACCTTAACAAGTCGCCCTGGTCCAGAGGCAGCAAAGGATCCCCAAAACATCAAACTGCCTCCACCGTGCTTCACTGTGGGTATGGTGTTCTTAGGCAGGAAAGCTTCGCCAGATTTTCTGTAAATATAAGACACTTTATTATGGCCAAATAACTCTATTTTCGTTTCGTCAGTCCATAGAACACGTTTCCAGAATGCAACATCTTTATCAATATGACGTTTTGCAAAGGCTAACCTTGCTTTCAGGTGCATAGGCTTCAATAAGGGAGTCTTTCTCGGACGACATGCTTTTAAACCAGCTCTCTTCAAAACTCTACCAACTGTATGTCGAGATACATTCACTCCAGAGGTGCTCTGTTCATCAACAATCTCCCCAACAGAGATCCTTGGGTTTTGTTTTACTTGTCGAACAATTTTCCGTTCATTTCTTGGGGAAAGAATCCTTTTTCTCCCTCTACCCTCTAAACTCATAACGTGGCCTTGCGATTTGAACTTGTTTATTATGGCTCTAACAGTGGATTTGGGAAGGTTTAGCTTCTTTGAAATCTTATCATAGCCCTCCCCATTGGTATGGCATGCTACAACAAGCTTCCTGACGTCTTCGCTTTGTTCCTTAGTTTTAACCATGGCGATTGAAAATTATAATTTAGTCACTTATAATAGTTTAAATAAATCGCTATCTAAAAATTATCTGAAAAAAATTAATCACTGAATTAGCGTTAAACAAGCATAATATGGCTATAAAAAAGTTCAGAAAGCACGTAAACCGGAAATTGATTGATATTATACTGATACTAAAAGAAAAACAAAACCGTGCCAATAATTTTGAACAAGGGTTTTTTGCAATTATGTTTGTTGTTCCTTTGTTATTTATTTTTTCTAAAATCCGATTGCTGCATCGGAAAGGCCAGTTAAAAATACATAATATACTTTGTTATTTTCTTTAATTTAATCCTTTTTTTAGAATTTGTTAGACAAAATTTAACTTTTATTTTACCGTGCCAATAAATATGATCATCACTGTATATATATATATATATATATATATATATATATATATATATATATATATATATATATATATATATATATATATATATATATATATATTGTTGGCAATTAAGTTCTTGACCTTTTTTAAATGTATTATGTTTTGAGAATTTATTTGTAATCTTTTATTTTTCAGGTTAAAATAAAATTATTAAAACCGAAAAGGTATTGAGAATCTTGTTAAACATTGGGAAAAAGTTGTGATCACGAACGGAGAATGCATCATTGATCAAATAGTTGTTCGTTCTTATTTTACTTTCAAAAATGTAGATTGAAAAAACGGCAAGTATTTAGTCGCTAATCTAATAAAAACATGATATGTTCTTTGATCTCAACACGAAAACATTTTTAAAGTATCATGTGATACCATTATAAGAGTTATAGGGAAAGTCAGAAAGAAAATAGCAAGTCATGTAACTCCCGCCGCCTTAATTCTCTATAAGTAAAATGCTTTGTTCTCTTTAGATGATCAGTAATGATAATAATTAATAGATGAAAGATAAATTACTGACGTAATTCCATAATTTTATATAAATATGTAGACGAAAACTAATAATCCAAAAATTTTCCGTCATTGTTTATGGAAAGATTACACTAGTCTTTAACTACAATACAATTACAAATATACAGCCTAACTCCAAATATAATATTTAATAAAATTCACAATCTTTCCTGAATCATATTTGATAAAAATAAAACTTTGATAATCTCTTACTCACCCACCATTTATCAGTAAAGAATTTCCAATCATACCTGCTTCAATAACATTCATTAAGCACGCTCAGATGCAATGTACAAAGTTTCCAATAGCTTTGATATAGAACTTTGGTAGCGAATAAAATATTTACTTTTTGAGTCTTCGGGTGGAAACATTTCAAATGATGAAAAGAGATTAGAAACAGACGACATATAAAGCCACTTCAGACCTAGCCTTTCACCTGAAATAAATTTAAAAGAAATCTCTATAATAAAAAGGCGACAGTGAGTATTTGTCTTTCTTCAGTTCATCAGAAATAATCATAATTCATAACTACAAAATGAATATTTTAGCAAAATATCTAGATACATAGCAAGTGTGAATACTGGTGAAGCATAATTTTGTTCATCATTTTCGATGGGTTCGTACAGTTATTGTATTTGATTAATTTAGCTATTTTTTATATGAGGTGACCTGACAATGTCACAAATGGAGTCGCTTATTAAATTCACAATTTTTTTCTGTAAGGCAACCATATTTATCTACAAATTCAAGTCAGTTGATTCCTGACTTGTCTTTTATTTTTCTGTAATCAATGTCCAACATACCTTGTGTTATATCCGTTTCGGTATCTGTTGTATTAGTTTAAAGTTAGAATCCCTAGTTGCCAATCTTGTAGCCTTGTACGCAGGTAAGAATCAAGACAAACACAGTGATATAGTTAATAAAAAAATGTATTAGCAAAAGTATGTTACAGAAGTACAGGTCATAATTTCCTGGGCCATAACTGCCACAAATGCTTACCCAACAACGTATTAGATGTAACTATATTCATAATCTCTTGTTAAGTCCAGAAATATATTTATCAGTTTACCCCCATAACAATATCTAAATAAACGAGTGTTCTATTCTGTATAACTTTTCACAGATTCTTCTCTGATGCCTTTGTTCAGGATTCCAATGAGCAAGTTCATTGCTAACCAGCTTGTTGACTTGAATAACTAAGAACATGGCAAAACGCACACATTATAGACACGCTTAGTAAAAAAGAAAACGTGGCAAATCAAGCACAAAAGAAATTGTCAAAGGTCAGATATTAATGAAAACGTGACTGGCTAACAAAACCCAAAACAGAAAAGGCTGCTATTGTATTGATAATATTGTTAGTGGCGTTAATGGCAGCTTTGGAGAAAATCACATTGTCTTGAACAACATCATATGCATAAATAACTTGTCATCGTCGCCATTTTCTTTCTTATCTTCGCTACTCCATGAATCTGGCATTTACTTTGAATGCCCATTACAAGGCGACTCATTTAAGTTGTCATTCGGTTAACAAACTCGTCCACAGTCTTATCTTGTCCGTTCAAACACTAAAAAACAATCTAAACCAGAAAATGACAAAGACAATCATTTCAAAGACAAAAAAGACAAAAAAAAGTTCTTAAAAATTCAAAAGAGCTTCATAATCGGCCTAATGGATAACACTATGAATTTGTGTTAAATCACAGTTGTAAATCCAATCGGATCTCCGATCGATTATATATAGTGTCAGGGTTGTAATTATTGTGATAGAAGGGTTGATTGAATTCTAAAATAAAATACACATGATATACGTTTAAAAGCCAAATTAGAAAGGAATATTTTGAAAACAAATATTTATTTGTCTGCAAATGATATTTCGGAGTTATACTCCATCCTCAGAATTTTATACATTTTTTCTTTTTTTTCTCGCCATGATGTTAAGTTGAAATAAAAAATCAGTTAGTAAAAAGTCCGCGTGTTAGTCTGTGTGCAGTATTATTTTGAAATGCCGAAAGAATGCGTTGGCGAATGCGATGTGAATGTTAGGATTGTGTTTTCCGTGATAGAAGCGTTTTGACTTCTTTTAATAATCATGTCATGTTGGCCTAATTGTTATCGTATTTTACTAACTGCTTTTAGGTTTTGATTTCGATCTCAGCTCAAGTGTTAATTTTACTTACAAGAAAAAAAACATAATATTCGGATGCGTATGTCTCAGTTTCTTTTTCTTTATTTACTTCATTTTTTACAGGAATTGAAGATTACGTTTGATACCTACGGTATTTCTGTTTTTAATAAATTTAAAAATCGCATTAATTAAAATATGCGTAGTTTTTTTTTACATAGGCATCACCACTTATCAAGACCCAGAGACCAATCGAGGATAAGGGTTAAGAGTGTACAGTAGTCAATTGGACGATATAGTAATCGTTGGTAATGGAAATTCGGTAAATTTGTTAGGAAAACGGAAGACAGTTCCACAGGTGTGCACTTCTAAGAAAGTAGCTTTGTTCATGGAATCTACGTTTAGGTTTAGTCACAGGTAAAGAGTGGGGGGAATTATTGATAGTGTTTTCAGATAGACGAGTGTTTCTTGTAAAAGTTTGGCGAGAGGGGACCATATATTGAAGCTCAGTCGAGTACTTGCCATGAAAATAACGATACAGCAGAGACAAACTCGCAATATCTCTTGTGTGAGATAGAGGTTGCAGGGAAGAGAAAAGGGCATCTCCTACGAGGCTACGTAGTCTATTTTGAACTCTATCAAGGCAGGACAATTTCTTTCTTGCAGCTCCTGCCCAGATGTGGCAACAGTACTCCATCCTTGGACGTACCTGGCTCTTATATAGATAAAGAACGGGATCAACAGTGAGATATCTACTGGATCGATAGAAGGATCCCGCCATTTTTCCGGTGGCCTTGGCAACAGATTTGATGTACATGTTCCATTTTAGATCAGGAGTAAAGGTCAAACGCAGAAGCTTGTCAAAACATGAGGCCTCCCAAAGATGAGAGCCATTCATTTCAATTGATGCCAGATGGAGATCAGGACGTTGATGATGCAAAGATAAAAGCTTGGTTTTAGATCTATTAAAAGTAAACAGCCACTCCTTTCCCCATTGTACCACGTGCTCAAGATCAGAAGAGAGAGAATCGGAGAGACCTTGGTCGTTTACAGTCGTAAATGTGCTACCATAGATGGTAATATCAGCAGCATTAATGTCAACGAATGATGTAAAGATGTGATTTGGAAGATCATTAATGCAGATCAGGAAGAGAGTTGGGTCTGGGATGGACCCCTGAGGGAATCCAGCATTAATACTACGAGCTTCTGATTTTTGCCCATCAACTACTGCTCTTATGAACCTATCAGAGAGAAATGATTTAATAATTGAGAAGACATTTCCAGCTATTTCATGGCTGGAGATTTTGTGAAGTAAACCTTACCCTATCAAAGGCCTTTGATATGTCAAGAGCAATTGCCCTAGAAAGGTTGCCTTCGTCGAGATGCCTACTAATCCTATGAAATATAACTGTAAGCACATTTACTGTAGATCTAGCAGAACAGAAAACATAGTGTGTGTCACTAAGAAGGTTATTTTTGCATAGATGGTTGATTACTTCTGTATTTAATACAGATTCCAGCAACCCTACTTATGACGCACAGGAGACTTATTGGCCTGTACTGAGAGGGGGATGAGCCATCACCTGAGTTCTACAATACAGGGCATACTGATGAGATTTTCCAGGCTGATGGGAAGCAATTATCCTTAATACAATGTTTAAACAGTTCTGTAAGTATGGGCGCTAGTTCTGGTTGAAGTTTTTTGAGTACTATAATTGGAATACCGTCAGGGCCAGTTGCTTTACTGGAATCAAGGTTTTTGATTAGCTTGGCAACATCACGTAGAGATAGTTGTATATCACATAGCGTGTTTTCTGATACAGGAGGAAATGTTGGGGGTTGGCGACCTTGATCGCAAATGGTAGAAAAATCATTTATTACGTGAGAAAATGCGAGAATGAACAGTAATATGGTTAAGCTAAAACATGGAAAAGAAAAGGACAAGATATTATAGTATAAAATATAACTTATTTATAACTTAAAATATTTCAGCATTAAGAATTTTTTTAAATTCAATTTAACTATATATAATCAATTCTTAATGCTGCAGTATTGTAAATCATAAATTTATTATACGAGGGGCGTGCAATAAGTAATGTCCCTGACCCACTTCTCATAGCAGTAGAGCAACGAACCTTGGCACAGTTATTAGTCTTTCTCTACATAGAAACAACCCAGAGTTATGTATTTCTCCCATCGTTTGATGCAGCTCTGGAGACCGTTTTTGTAGAACACCCCAGGTTGGTTCTCCAACCACGACGTGACTTCAGAAATCACGGCTGCATCATCTGGGAAACGCTTTCCTTTCAAAAAAAACTTCATGGCTGGGAAGAGGTGAAAGTCAGAGAGTGCAAGGTCAGGACAGTAGGGAGGATCGGGAAGGATTTCATAACAACACCCCCGAGCTTCTGATCTGGCGACATGCGAGTTGTGGACCGGAGCGTTGTCCTGCAGGAGGAGGGTACTTTTATTGATCTTGCCCCGCTTCTTGATTTTGATAGCTTCCCTTAATTTCCTCAAAAGTGAAGCATAATAGGCTCCTGTAATTGTGATACCCGTTTAGGAAATCTCTCATCACTACTGCGTCCTGGTCCCATTAGACTGTGAGCATGATCTTGCCAGCGGAAGGCTGCACGCTTGTCTTCTTTGGAGGTAGTGAGTCCAAGTGCTTCCACTGCATTGACTGGGCTTTTATCTCTGGATCATAATGATGGACCCAGGTTTCATCCTGTGTAATCAGTCTTTTGAAAAACTTTAACTCATCTTCTTAGCACATCTCCAAATTCATCCTCGAGCACTCGACGCGTTTTCGCTTTTGGAATGGTGTGAGCAACCTGGGAATCTATCTGGCAGACACCTTATACATATGTAAATAGTCATGAATGATAGTTTCTACAGACCCTGTACTAATCTTGACATCTTGGGCCATTTGGCGAATAGTAACGCGCCGATATTCCAAAATGGCAGCCCCAACTTGACGGACAGATGCCTCATCAATGGCAGAAGGGATGCGACCTTAGCCTTCGTATAAGCTGTATCGCCTGAAGAGGTCTCTAGTTTCTAATAATAATAAGACCGAAATATGCTCATCAATGTGTAGAGACATATTACAGCTTATGTAAAAACAAATAGAATATATATATATATATATATATATATATATATATATATATATATATATATATATATATATAGGGAGACAAAAGTGAAATCAACACAATGATAGTTAATGTTAAAATTTTGTTTATCACTGCCTTTTTTCCTTGAGTTTTCTAAGTTATCTTTAATATGTTACTAAACATTCCTTCTTCCAAAACATTCTCTCTGCATACCTTTTTCTACATAACAGTTAACACAATAATAATGTTCATTATCTAAGATTTTATTTTTTTAATAATAATAGTGCGATTTAGGAAATTCAGCAAGGCAACCTGGTGTTGCCCTCATACTCTAGCATATATCTCTTTTGGTCTTGTAAGCTGTTAATAATCAAGATAAACACAATGGTATAACAAGCCGCGTATACGTGGTCCTCCTCTTGTTCTGCATGTGAGATGACGCCACAAAAAATAGTGAAGAAATAATGAATTTTTTTTTTTTTTTTTTTACACAGTGAACACCACTTATCAAGGCCCGGAAGCCACTCAGGGATAAGGGTTATTGTAAGTACATCACGTTAGTGAGGAGATTTTATGAAGTGTTTAATTAGGGGGGCGGTTCATTAGGAATTTGTTAACATTAGACTTGAAGACATCCAAGTTGTAGTCCGGAGGGAAGCAGGCAGACGGAACAGAGTTCCACAGGCGTGCAGTTCTAAGAAAGAAGCTTTGCTCATGAAATCCGCGTTTTGATTTAGGCACAGATATAGAGTGGGGGAAATTTTTCACAGTGGATTCAGCTAGACGGGTGTTTTTCGTGAAAGATTGGCGAGGGGGGGACCAGGGATTGGAGTTCAGACGAGCACCTGCCATGAAAATAACGATAAAACAAGGATAGGCTCGCAACGTCTCTTCTGTGGGAGAGGGGTTGCAGGGTAGAGAAAAGGGCATCCCCCACTAAACCACGAAGTCTATTTTGTACTCTGTCAAGGCATGATAGGCTGTTTTTGGCAGCTCCTGCCCAGATATGGCAACAGTATTCCATCCTTGGCCGTACTTGGCTTTTATATAGATAGAGAATTGCATCAGTAGTGAGATATCTTCTGGAGCGGTAGAAGGATCCCACCATCTTTCCTGCGACCTTGGCAACAGACTTGATGTACGTGTTCCATTTCAGATCAGGAGTAAAGGTCAAACCCAGAAGCTTGTCAAAACACGGGGCCTCACCCAGACGAGAGCCATCCATCACAATTGATGTCTAGGATGTCTAGAAAAAGTAGTTCTGTGGGGCTTTGTTCTAGTGTGAAGATTATTTTTGGGTGTAGATTTTGTAGCAAAGTGTGGAGTTCTTTAATATCCCCCATGAGGTTCTCCAGAGGATAAAGCAGTCGTCTAGGTATCTTTTCCAAGATTTTATGAAGAGTGTTTTTATATTGTGCCCGTACTTTTGCTCTATCCATTCATATATATATATATATATATATATATATATATATATATATATATATATATATATATCTTCCTTAAAAGTCTTTTATGATCTTTAACTATGGTTTCTTAATGCCTCATCTTTCCCTCTTTATTCTTACATTTCAATACAGACCATAACCTATAACCCTATGTTATCTCCTTCACTTACAGTCTAATTTTAGTCCTTGTTCCTATTTTTAAAAACATATGATAGTTACTTACTACGATGCGGAAGACCTGAAACATTTTTATTACAAACTTAGCCTTCGTATAAGCTGTATCGCCTGAAGAGGTCTCTAGTTTCTAATAATAATAAGACCGAAATATGCTCATCAATGTGTAGAGACATATTACAGCTTATGTAAAAACAAATAGAATATATATATATATATATATATATATATATATATATATATATATATATATATATATATATATATAGGGAGACAAAAGTGAAATCAACACAGCCTTTACATTTTCCCCAAGTTTCAGAAAAATGTAATGGATGGGGCAAATGTTATGGGGTGAAAAGTATCATTTTTTTCAATTTTGGGGCATTTGTGACCCCTTTTGATCTCCTGGGAACACCGAATCCAAGTGAAAATGGACAACCAGTGCAGTTTCACGCCTAAAGACATGTATATATGAATTTACCATCATGGAAAACTACTATATAGACATATATATCAAGTTCTTGAGTAATATGAAAAAAGATCTCCAAAAAGACATGTTTTTTAACCCTAAAAGTCTCAGAGAGATGTGAACCAGAATTTTGCTATGGTCACCGATACTGAATTTATATTCACAATGGCCTCCACATTTTGGCCAAGTTCCAGGGAAATCTAATGCTGTGGGGCAAAAAGTGTCATTTTTGGCCATTTTGGGGAATTCTATTGAGCCCCTGGGTACGCCGAATCCCAGTATAAATGGATAACGGTGCAGTTTCAGGCCTTATCACTTGTATATTTGAGTTGACTACTGTGAAAAAACACTATATAGTCAGACATATCAAGTTTTTGTTGAGAAATATGAAAAAATAGGCACAAAAATAGGCGTTTTTAGCACTAAAAGTCCCCGGGGACGCGAACCAAAATTTTGCCAGTACCACCCGTACTGGATTTATATTAAGAACAATAGGCTCCACATTTTGGCCAAGTTTCCAAAAAATCTAATAATAGATCAAAAGTCATGGGGCACAATGTGTCATTTTTGGCCATTTTGGAACATTTTTTTACCTCTTTTGAACCTCTGGGGGCGCAACGCAATTTTTGTAAAAATTGTTTGTTTTTTTACTGTGCACATCTATTTAATGAAATACAATTTTTGGCAAAATTTCAGGCAGAACTAATGAACGTTTATCTCGCAATAATCTAGACTAACGGACGCAAGTAAGCACGAACGCCACTGAAAACATAGGTCCCTCTCCGATAAATCGGGGGACCAATTAACAAAAAATGTATTAGCAAACGTATATTATAAAGTACACTTCATAATTCTGGGAGCCATAACTACCACAAATTACTCCCCAATAAAATGTTAAATGTAATTATATTTATTGTCGCTTTGTGAGTTCATTATTATCTTACCCATACTTTGCAAAGTTTTTCCCTTGGACTGTTTTGCTTTGGAATTTATCCTTGTTCATTGCCAATTTGCAGAAATTAAATTCAATGCGAATAAATATATTGCTTTCCTACACCCTACCCAGGTTTCTCTTTGTAAATCAGAGCGCTATCACAGCAGCTATTTATGCATCAGTCGTGATATGCTTTGTTTGGAGTAAATAAAAGTTTTTCAGAATATATCAGCGTATTTTCCTCATATGGAATTGCGTGAACATTTTATGAGACATTCCGAATGACTAATCAACATAATTACTTGTTGTAAAGTCGTAGAATATTTCAATCGGTTGAAATCTTAGTTGAGTGCATCCAATGTCTGCCTCGTTCAAGAATAAAAAGAAAACGAAAATCCATTAAAACCTTTTACGGTTAAAAAAGAAACAACAAAATAAATGCATTTAGTAACAATGGAAATATGAGATTCCGTACTGAGTTTAATTGCTTGTACCGAGATAGAGTCTGCCGACTTCCGGATAATGTTGACTAATTTCCCTCATTCCTCGTTTGATAATAATAATAATAATAATAATAATAATAATAATAATATGTGTGTCAGCAAAAAAAAAATGACAGCACACCAAATCAGCGAGAAGGAGGATAAGACCGAGGAGAGAAAGCACTAACCAAACCTCAACCGGATGATTGCAAAGTGAAATAGGACCGTGGGGAGGCTATTTGCCGTCTAAATTCCAGTGAAGACCAATGGTTGTCGATAATAAGAAATCAATGGTAAGCGGCTGTTACGATAATGCCAATTAATCTACAATTGTTATCGAAAGAGATGGAGAGTACTGGAACTCTGAGGATACTTGTAATCATTCAGACTCCAGAAAACACCACAAGTTGTTCTCAAAGAGAAGTTTTTCATGAAGGTCTGTGTAACCACTGCTAGTGAGTAAATAATAATAAGACCGAAGAGAGAAAGACCTCCAATTCCAGTGAAGACCAATATTTGCTACCACTTGTAATTAATGGTAAACGGCTATTGCGATAACGCAAACTAATTTGTATCGGTTACTTAAAGAGGTGGTGAGTAGTGGAAACCTGGTGGAGTTTTTGTCATTCAGACTCCAGGGAAGACCACAAGTTGTTTTCAAAAACGAATTGTTTGGTGATGGCTTGTGTGAAAACGCTTAGTGCGTAATAATAAGAAGAATATATAGAGATAGCAACACCACATGAAGCCAGTGGAACTGAAATTGCAAAAAATTTTATAAACTGACCTCATCTTCAAAAATGATGGCACCAACCTCACCTGGTTCCACACAAAATAGTCGTGAGGACTTAAAGATGATTGAGAGTATGAGCACTAATCAGGCATCCATCGATAGAATGCAGAGAGTCCTGGAACATTAGGGAGACATTGCTACCTAAATCCCAAAGAATACCCATAGTCACTGCGATCGATTATTGAAAATAGCGGAGAGTACTGAACATCTGGGGATATTTGATGTCACTAAAATTCTAACGAATCACCACTTGTTTTTGCTAGTGAGCAATTATTCGTAAGGTGACAATTCGTCGTGAGAACGAAATTACTATTTGTTTTAGCAAATAAGCGATTGTTGTGATAACGCAAAGGAAATTGCAATGGTATTTGCTGCCACTCAGTTCTAGTGATCACTGCCGATTATTATCAGCGATTGGTCATTGATGGTGACCTGTATTAGAACTCGTAGTGAGTTTATAGCATTAATTACTAACTATGTAGAAAATTTTAACGACACAAATGAGCGAAGGTATCAAACACATTCTAAATAACAATGGTCTACAACGGGAATAACCAAAGGAACTCCGGAAAGCAAGAAGTAGGTTAAATAACCTGCTGTACACCGATCCAAAAATACTGAATCAAATTGGAAACATAACGACTGGAATTGACAGTCAGATGACACCTTAAAGAGAAGCATGTTCTGGGAAGACCCCCAATATTTAATACTTCCAACATACAAGGCCGGGAAGTGGGGAGAGTAAGCTCTTTAAAATTTGCTTTAGCAGTCCCGTCCGCATTCTATGGTAAGGGCACCCCAAAGTTATCAATAAACTAACTTCTCAAAAATAGAAGGTAAAGCCTCTAAGGTGAAGTTTCTAATATCCTAGCCGGGCAGATAAAAGCCACCAAGTTGACTTTGTTTCTGTTAGAACGAATCTTCGTGTATACCGTTCAGTAAATAGTGTTTGTTGCGTGAATCTTAATAAAAACTATTATATCGTAGTCATACTGCCACTTGGCAATAGACAGGAGGGCCAATCTCAAGTATAAATTTGACAACACACAGCAAATAATAAAGCTATGTATATGAGTTTCCATTGAACCATTTACAAAAACGAAATATAAACTAAACACCAATAAATGCAATCAGAAATTTTAACCAGAACATCAGAATTGAATTGGGAATAAAAACATTTCTGTACCATTTGAGTGTTTAAAATTTTTTTTTTATATTATCCTTTCGCTTAACTCTACTACGCGAAATAAAAAAATTGGGACGCTGAAAACTTACATAGTAAAACAATAAGTTTTATTGTCGTGTTGATTATTTATTTGTAACGCAATTAAAAAAACATATTTTCAGGGTTATTTATTTATGTTGGTAGTGTAGAAGAGAATGTATGAATGTTTTTTAAGAAAGGTTTATTAAAAAATGAATACATTTTTAAAAAAAAGGAAGGCAGTGGGTAACTCGCGGTTGTAAAATGTTATTATGGTTGTCAACGGGTTGAAGTAGATTTATTTGTAAGAAAATTGCGTTAAAATAACTTAAGCGTAATACGGAAATGAACGATGTAAAAAAAAGCAGAAAGTATTAACAATTGTTTACTTGGATAATTTAAACGCGAAAAAAAAATTGGGACGCTGAAAACGTACACAGTAAAAAATACGTTTTATTGTCGCTTTGATTATTTATTTGTAACGCAAATTAAAAAACATATTTTCGGGATTATTTATTTATGTTTGTAGTGTAGAAGAAAATGTATAAATGTTTTTAAGAAAGGTGTATTAAAAAATGGAGAATAAATTAAACAAAAAGGGAAGGCGATGGAGAAATCGCCGTTGTAAATTGTTTTTATGGTTGTCAACGGGTCAATGTTGATTTATTTGTAAAAGAAATTGCGACAGTATAGTTGTAATACAGAATAGTTGCAAAACATATCCACCCTTTAGAGGTTAAATAATAATTTCTAAATAATAACGCTGATATTTCAGTGCGCAGGTCAAATTCTGCAAAAGTAGCGATTTGTGCTTATTTGTTTACGCTGTTATGGCTTTGTGTTTATGTACGCATGCGCAACCGGAAGTCGCAAACCGGATGTGGGTTACAACACCCGTTACCATGTCGTTTTATAATTATCTAGAAATACGAAATATGGACAAATGAAAATATCATATTCAAGCATATTTTACACCCGGGCAAAGCCGGGCGCCACATCTTTCTAGTATCGTTTACATTTCATTAAAATTGGGCATAGGTTTTTGAAGTTTTAAAGGGGTTCTGCTTTCATAGGAACTTAGAAGTTGTGGCGCATGGATTTCCGATACACAGAATTTTATAGCAAGCTCCACTCTCCCCAATGGTTTACTTCGACTTGCGCAACTGCCATTGCTCAAACGCAGCATGCATAATGCAGATTTAACCGACATACGTCCAGTTCAAACAAACAGAAGTATATAGAAGCTAGAAGTAACGTTAAGAAAGAAATAGCGACAGCTAAGAGGGAATTTACTGAAACCACTAAAAAACGCATCGAAGCACAAAAATTAGGAAATCGTGACTTCTGGAAAATCTACAACAGTGTAGTAAATAATGGGCAATCGACAATTCCCCCACTAACCAACAATCACGAGGTTGTTTGCTCAGCAATCGACAAGGCTAATATGCTTGCCAGCCGGTTTTCCTCCAACTCCACACTGGACCCTTCCAACTACCCCCCTGCCTGACTTTCCTTTGCGGACAGACGCCACGCTAGACGATCTAAAAATCACCCCTGCTCAGGTACACGCTATCATAAAAAACCTTGACACTTCAAAAGCATGTGGACCTGATCTCATCCCAGTTGTGCTATTAAAAAAGTGTTCAGCCTAAGTAGCTCCAGTTCTCTCCAAACTCTACAACAAATGCCTTAATGAATCATGCTTTCCGGGCTGTTGGAAAACTGCTTCAGTGGTACCAGTATTCAAGAATTCTGGCGAAACAACTGACCCATCAAATTATCGCCCTATTAGCCTCCTCCCACTTTTCGCCAAAATATTTGAGACAATAATTAACCATGCTCTAGTCCGGCACCTTACAGATACTAAACTTCTGACGGACAAACAATATGGATTTAGACAAGCCCGTTCCACAGCTGACATCCTCACTGTAATCTCTGAACGTATATCATCATCATCATCTGCGGTCACTCGTGTCCGAGTAAGACTGTCCTCTGTTGTGGCTTCTGTGGGTCCTCAGGTGAGCATAAAGCTCAATCCTATACCCAATTTGTCTTGTGCAATTTGGGCAGATAAAGGTAGCGGTGGTGGGGTGGGTTGGGTGTGTCTGGTTGATAATATGTCCTTTCTTGCTTGCGTTTATCCTCAGCAGCTTGATTTAGGTCCTTGCTATAAAACGCAGCACCTTCGTGGACAGCGCTCCTCCATGCCAACCTGATCCCAGCCACGTCCTCCCATGTCTCAAGGTCCATGTGAAACTGCTTTAAATTTACTTTGATGTTGTCCTTATACCTCATATTTTGGCCACCCTGGGCACGCTTTCCCTCAACAAGCTGAGAGTAGAAAATCTGTTTTGGGAGGCGGAGATCCGGCATT
The DNA here is from genome assembly GCF_053919585.1 of Euprymna scolopes. Lineage (NCBI taxonomy): Eukaryota > Metazoa > Mollusca > Cephalopoda > Sepiida > Sepiolidae > Euprymna > Euprymna scolopes. Next base: position 48,396,509 of record NC_136497.1, read on the forward strand.
CGGACAACATGACCAGTCCATCTGAGCTGGCGTTGAGCAATAGTAGCGGTGATAGTAGGAATGTCAGCCTCATTCAGGACGCTGGTGTTGGTGCGTCGGTCCTTCCAACTGATTCTGAGGATTTTTCGGGGGCATCTTTGGTAGTACGTCTCCAGGGTTTTTACGTGCCTCTCGTATGTGGTCCAGGTCTCCGATCCCTAGAGAAGAGTAGGCAGCAAGACAGCTTTGTATACCATGATTTTGGTGTTTGCCAGAAGGTCACGGTTCTCAAATACTCTCTTCCTTAGCCTTGAGAAAGCGCCACTGGCAAAGCTGAGACGGTGTTGTATTTCATCATCTATGTTGGCTTTTGATGATAGGATGCTGTCTAGGTATGGGAAGTGGTCCACATTTTCCAGTCTAGCGTTGTCGATGGAGATGTTTGGGGGTGAGACTGGAGTACTGTTTGGTGGTGCTTGGTGGAGGATTTGAGTTTTTTATATTGATGGTTAGTCCTAGCTTTTTGTACGTCCTCGTGAAGGCAACCAGAGTACATTGTAGGTCCTCTTCTGAGAGGGCTACAAGGGCGTTATCGTCTGCATACTGTAGCTCCATAATGGATAGGGTGTCCGTTGGACCTTTGGCCCTGAATCTGTTGATGTTAAAAAGTCGCCCGTCAGTTCTGTACATAATCCGAACTCCACGGGAAAGATGTTTGTCCGTGAGATGGAGGATAGCAGTAATGAAGATGGAGAATAGGGTTGGGGCAATGACACATCCCTGTTTCACTCCTGTATCAACCCTGAAGGGCTCTGTTTCATCTCCACTACTACTGAGGACTGTAGCTAACATATTGTCATGTAGCAGTCTCAGTACCCGAATGTAGCTCTCTGGCCATCCAAACCTTGCAAGAACCAGCCAAAGGGCTTGACGGGTCACCGAGTCAAAGGCTTTAGTAAGGTCTATAAAAGCCATGTATAATGGTAAATTTTGCTCCCTGCATTTTTCTTGGAGTTGACGAGCAGTGAAGATCATGTCCATCGTGCCTCTATTCGAAAGCCACTTTTGGACTCGGGAAGGATGGTTTCTGCAAGGAGTGTAAGCTTGTTGGCCAAAACCCGAGCTAGGGCTTTCCCTGTGTAAGAGAGGAGAGAAATGCCCCGGTAGTTCCCACAGTTTGCCTTGTCTCCCTTCTTAAAGATGGAGACAACTAGGGAATTTCTAAGTTTTGCAGGGATTTTCTCTTGTTCCCATATTTTGAGAAGCAGGGCATGGATGTGTCTGAGAAGATCAGGGACGCCTTTCTTCAGGACTTCTGCTGGGATGCCGTCAGAACCAGCCGCCTTGTTGTTTTTCATCTTCCTAATTGCATCCCGCACCTCTTCCAGACTGGGTGGTTCTCCCATGCTCTCAATTATTGGCTGTTGAGGGAGTTTTTCAAGGGCCACCATCTCTGGAGTGGTGTCCCTGTTCAGAAGATCCTCGTAGTGATCTTTCCATCTATTTGTTATTTCTCCCTTTCCTTTCAGCAGCATGAACCCATCCTTAGACCGAAGGGGGGTCAGAGAACGGTAGCTGGGGCCGTATACCACTTTTGTGGCTTCAAAGAATCCTCTAGTGTCCCCAGAGTCAGCAAACTGCTGGATCTCCTTAGCCTTCTTCATCCACCAGAGGTTCTTCAGCTTCCTGACTGTCGATTGGATAGCCGCTTTAGCCTTGGTATGGGCAGCTCTTTTAACCTTTCAATTGATGTTATTCTGCCAGGTGATAAAAGTTTGCCTCTTGATGTCTATAAGCTGTTGGATTTCGGTATCGTTTTCATCGTACCAATCCTGATGTTTCCGCTTTTTCTGTCCTATGATGCTTATACTGGAGTCCATGATGGCAGAGGACAGCTTGTCCCAGTGCTCTTCAGCGTCATGCGGATACTGCTTGGGCAGGTCCGCGCTAAGAGCCGCCTGGAGGTGTTGTTGGTAGGTGATATCGCCCAGCTGCTCGATGATGAGCTTTGGTCGGCTCTGTTTTTTTTTGCATCCCTTGCTTCCGCATTAAATGGATAGACATGATGGAGCGAATAAGACGGTGGTCGGTCCAACAATTGTCTGTACTGGTCATTGCCCTGGTGTTCAGTACATCACAGCGGTCTTTGGCACGAAGAATGAGGTGCCTGATTTTTCTTCGAGGATGCATCCATGATGTTTTGAATGCGTTTCTTTGTCGGAAAAGTGTGTTCGGGATGATCAGGTTATGTTCTGAGCACTTTGTCAGTAGGAGTGTACCATTTGAGTTAGTGTTCCCAACCTCCTCTCTTCCAAGCGTTCCTCTCCAGTGCTGATGGTTTCGTCCCACTCTGGCACTGAAGTCTCCGGATAGAATGGTGTCAAAGTCAGCATAAAAGGTCTCCTTTTTTTTCATCATGTGCATCAAACGTTGGAGCATAAGCACTAATCACAGTGGCCATTTGGCTGCCCGCAAGCAACAGGCGCATGGTCATTAGGCGTTCGTTGATGCCCGCAGGGTGCTCATTGAGATGGCGGATGAGGCTGTTCTGAACGTATATACCATTCACTGGACAAAGCGGGGGAGTGCAGAGCGGTAGCTCTAGATATATCTAAAGCTTTTGACAGGGTATGGCATGAGGGTCTCCTCAGGAATATTAAATCATACGGTATCACTGCTAGAATACTTAACATAATTAAATCCTTCTTAGATAAGAGAAAAATCCAGGTTGTCCTCGACGGTTGTACATCTAAACAGTGTGATATAAATGCGGGAGTGCCTCAGGGGTCTATCCTTGGACCGCTATTATTCCTAATATTTATTAATGACCTCCTCGACAAAACTGCCTCTGAGATGGGTATATACTGATGACACCACTCTCTATAACAGGCATGATAGGAAAACAAATGAACACACAGCTAAAGAAATGGCAAAAACACTAGAAGATGACCTCCAATCTGTAGTGGAATGGGGACAAAAATGGATGGTCACATTCAATGCTGCCAAGACTAAACTGGTTTCCTTCAATAATTACAAGAAACCTTCTCTGCCACCAATAGCAATGGCCAGTGACTCTTTATCTGAGAGCACATCTTTTAAACTGCTTGACCTAGCGTTCACAGGAAACATGAGTTGGAACAATTATATTGAAAACATTGCCAGGGCCGCTTCGAAAAAGGTAGGCTCTCTCTACCGTGCTAGAAAACTACTGACACGTGAAAGTATCCTGTGCCTCTATAAGGCCACCATTCGCCCATGTATGGAATATTGTTGTCACAATTGGGCTGGTGCATCTGCTACTAGTCTCTTGCTCCTAGACAAGGTTCAAAAGAGAGTCGCCAATCTGATAGGCGCTGTACTGCCATCTAAGCTTCAGCCTCTGTCCCATCGACGAAACATTGCATCCCTCTGCCTTTTCTACAAGTATTTTAATGGTGAATGCTCTGACGAACTGCAGACACTTGTGCCCCCACAACGTAGACAACCCGACAGGCAGCTAAATCCCAACCCCACACAGTAGAGATCCCTAGATGTAAAAGATATTTCTACTCCAGTACTTTCTTCCCCAGAACCGCTAGACTCTGGAATTCCATTCCAGGTCCCTGCTTCCCTAACTGTACTGACATGCAGAAGTTCAAGTGTAACGTGAACCGACATCTTGCTGCCCAAATCCCAACATAGTGCCCCAGTAGTTGCTGCTCCTGATAGTAGCCCCCTACACCAAAGTGGCAATGTGCCTTTTTGGGGTGAAAATATAATTTAAAAAAAAAAATTAAGCTAAGGATTCGAAGCCACTTGAAGCTTATACATAACATTTCATAAATAATGACATATTTGAATGCTTATAGAAGATTCGGCCGGCATAGCTCCCTTGGGTTTTGGAAGCACTTAAAAGATCGGCACTAATTATATTGTCTTCTTGAGAAAATGTTATTCACATGATTTAAATTACATAAAAAGTGGATATATTAGGAGTTATACCCTCATAAGCCCTTTAGGGTGAGCTTAGAGATTCGGGACAACTTTCATTGATTGCTGCAACACGAAATTGGCATGATGTACTCCGAAAGATGAAAAGACCGAAGTAAAAAGACACCATTCAAACATTCCTTAGAAAGGGTACTGAGTGCACTGGAATCCTGTGGAGACGTATTACTATTAAGAATACAAAGGAAACGTATTATCCTTATCAGTGATAAATCATATTTATTGATATTTATGGATACCATTCTATAAAATAAAATAGTCTTTAAACATATATACATATGTAACCCCTTTATACATATGTAACCCCTTATATATCATAAATATATATATATAACCCCTTCACGGTTCAGATCCCTAGATGTAAGAGATCTTTCTACTCCAGTAGTCTCTTCCCCAGAACCGCTAGACTTTGGAATTCCCTTCCGGGTCCCTGCTCCCCCATTGTACTGACATGCAGAAGTTCAAGTGTAACGTGAACCGACATCTTTCTGCCCAACTCCCCACATATTACCCCTGTATCTTATGTCCCTGATAGTAGCGCCCTACATCAAAGTGGCAATGTGCCTTGTTTGGGGTGAAAATGTAATAAAATATAATTTAAATATATTTCGAAGTCAAACTCCACCCTCAGTATGTTGTTTTTTTTTCTTTTTTTATTCTTCTTTTTTCTTGCCATATTGTAAAGTTGGAGAAAGGAAAGTCTATTTGTAAAGATCCGCGCATTGTCTCTCAGCGTTTGTATTTTGAAATGTTGAAACGTGGCGTTGACTACGCGAGATAAACGTCAAAGGTGTGAGTTCCATTATAGAACCATTGATTTAATTCACAACGCAATATTATTAATGTGATGTGGCGTTCAAGCATACTTGATGCGTATTTTATTTTATTCAACTTAAATCAATACTTAATGGAACTGACACCCTTGACACATATATATATGTGTATGTGTGTGTGTTTGTTTGTGAGTGTGTGTGTGTGTATGATATCTTTATTTATATCGACAAATATTACATAGTTGCTACACTGAACATGCTAACGTTTCAGACAAATTCGTTTGCAAAAAAACAAAAGTCACTCGTCAGGAGACGTAAAAGTTTATTTGCCACCGAAGGCATATGTTTCAAAAATGGAAGAGGTCAAATATATATGTTTTTTTATATAAAAATTAAATATTAAAACACTAAAATTTAAGTGGGGGTGGTGACATTACGAGAAGTGATGTTTTAGACTCAAAATAGAAGGCGATACAGGTTAAGAGAATGTCAAGCCTTAACAGGATAAATGGAAAGAGTAGAAAGGGATAAAAAGGGAAAGTAATAGACAACGGAAAACACAAAGAAAGAAGGGAAAAGTAAGAACAGAAAGACGGAAGAAGGGTGAAGGGGTCAGCATGATTACATTACATTACTATAAGGAATGGAAAGGGGTGAAAACATTAGAAATCAACTTAGATTAAGAGTTAAGAGATAACGTGTCAAAGAAAGAAAAAGGTCGCTGTAAGCGGTGGGGGATAAAGACAAATTAGCATATATGTTTCCAGTGAGGCATATATTCATATCAGCAGTCGGACATATACACAGACGCACAGACATATTTGCGTAAAGAAATAATAAAACCTGTGAATACCTTATGCATCCATAATTAGCTGTGTTTTCTTAAAGTCATATCACAATGAAGTAAATAAATGAAGATTAAAACTTCCAGAAATAAAAATTAAAGATCCAATAATAATAATGATCATAATAATAATAATAATAATAATAATAATAATAATAATAGTAATAATGATCATGATAATAATAATAATCATAATAATAATAATAATAATCATAATAATAATGATCATAATAATAATAATCATAATAATAATCATAATAATAACAATAATCATAATAATAATAATCATAATAATAATAATAACAACAACAACAAAAAGATAAAGTATAAGTGTAAATAAATAAAAAAGACAACAATAAAAAAGGAAAACGTAAGATAATATTGATAATAATATCGATAATATAAAGGTAATAGTAGAAAAATAAATTAGTACATAGTAAAGCCATAGTAATAGCTTAATAAAAATTGAAAATAAATATGAATATACAATAAATATAAAAATATGAATAAACTTTAGGAAGTACTAAAACTATGTAGAATACTAAGAAGTAAATAAACAAGGATATATGGATAAAAAGATGTGTAAGCGGTGGCAAATAAACATTTTATGTCACCTGGCGAATGACTTTTGGTTTCTTGCAAATGAATTTGTTCCGAAACATTAGCATATTCAGAAAAGCGACTATGTAATATTTGTCTATATAAAGCGACTATGTAATATTTGTCTATATAAAGCGACTATGTAATATTTGTCTATATAGGTGAAAATATTATAGTTTGCTCTTTTTAATTACTATCTCTTAATGACCTCGTTTTAATTCATGAGTTTTATCTGGTCCTGGATATGACCTTGAACTATATCCGATCGTGAGGCCCCAGCTTGCGGGCTCTGGGGAGTGTGGAGCCGCCCTTTGATTGACATTGCTCCCAGATCCACTCTCACCCGGAGTGGTAGTACATGTTAGGGTCCCAACTATGGGTTAAATAGAAACTGACTTGCAAAAAACAAATATATTCTATTAAAACAATTTTCTTCAAAATCACCGGATTCTGAATTAAATAACCTGGGAAGGGTTGATATGCCGTAAAACAAAAACAACAACCAGCTGATTTAATCTCCTGAATACCTTATATATATATATATATATATATATATATATATATATATATATATATATATATATATATATATATATATAGTAGGCACAAACTTTAATAAAGACCTTTCATATCTGTGTAAGTATACTTTGATAATTATGTTTCTGTTTGAAGATATATGGTATAATAAAATAAATGAACCCAGTCAACGACGGGTACTTTTGCTAGAATAATATAAAGCTGAACGTCTGTGTGTGTGTGTGTGTGTGTGTGTGTGTGTGTGTGTGTGTCTGTGTCTGGTCACGAATAGGCGCCTATATGATTGACTATTATAGAAAACTGATCACATATAATGAAAGAAGATGTATCGAGACACAGGAATGGGTATGTTTGATCTGGCAGAACAGTTGTTCATTAAAATTGTGGGGTCTGCGTTCGCGTCTAGTCCACAAAGTATGGAAATAAAAAAATTAAAAATTAAAAAAAAAGTTTACAAGTGTTTTTGATATAGATGTACATAAGAACACTTTTATAAGTATGTTTAACTCAAATAGGGATGGTATAATAAAATTGTGGGGTCTGCGTTTGCGCCTGGTCTCCATAGAATGGAAATAGGCAAAAACTTTAATAAAGACTTTTCATATCTATCTGCGTAAGTATAGTTTGATAATTATGTTTTATATAATTTGATAATTATGTTTCAGTTTGAAGAAATATGGTATAATAAAATTATGGATTGTTCGTTCCCGCTTGACCTCCATAGAATGGAAATATGTCACAAAGTTTAACAAGGTTTTCTAATATAGATCCAGAGAATATTGTGATAAGTGTGTCAGTGTGAACAGGTATGGTATGGGGTTTATCTATTTTATTTTTGCTTTGGTTTCGATACCCCCCCCCAAATTTTAAGCTATCTCTTTACAACCCTTCCTTTTCATAACCTATCATACTTTCATGAATCAGAATCCATTTCTGTAGGCTGTTTTTGAACCCAGTCAACGACGGGTACTTTTGCTAGTATATATATATATATATATATATATATATATATATATATATATATATATATATATGCGTGGCAATTCCCTGTGGAGACGAAACGCTAAGTCTCTCTAGTATATTTCCATAAATATTTTTTCATAACTTAGTATATATATATATATATATATATATATATATATATATTACTGTTCGTTTATCATTGTTAATAAAGGGCATCAACATCACTGATGATGGTGTGATTTACGCGTCATTTTTTTGGGTCAAAAGTTGCCAATTCCAACCACACCTCTACTGAGTCGGCATTGTTTTATTTCAGTAGCAAGTAGAAATTCAAGACGACTGGAAACAAAAAGCAGAGACCATAGACGGCTCCTACTATTCCCAAATGTTTACATATCTTGTACTCGCCAGGTTCATCGTTACATGATGTGTCAACGTGGTTATGCTGTATGCGTAATATATATATGTATATATATATATGTATGTGTGTGTGTGTGTGTGTCTTCACATAAGCAGTAATACAAGACCGAAACATGCTCATGACTGTGTAGTAACAAATTACTGCTTATATAAAGACAAATTGAATATATATATATATATATATATATATATATATATATATATATATATAGTCACAATATATATATATATTCACATATGTATTCACAAAATTGAATATATATATATATATATATATATATTCACAAATTGAATATATATATATATATATATATATATATATATATATATATATATATATATTGTCATTTGTATAAATATACTATGCCTAAACGTTTTAGACATGTTTCAATTGTACCACTGATAAGCTAAATTTCCTTTGGCTAATTAAATAAATGCCCGCTCTCATAGTGTCTTCACATTGTTGCAAAGACAGTAAGGAAAGGTCTTGGCACAAGTATGTTTTCGACGATGTTGTGGTTATTATTGTTATGGTTATTATTACGGTAAATCCTTTCTTTCTTTTTACTCACTGTTTTTTTTATATTTCTAACGTAACTACTGATCACAGCTGTTATGAGCCTATGTGTATCTATCAGTCACTTCAAGACAGCGTCATATTAAGTTTCACTCAGGTCGAAACGTTCACTTACACCCCCTTTCAATCTTTGGAAAGGGCACTGCTCCGATTGCAATGTGCGTGCAGCCTAAGCCGCGCCTGGAAAGCGGAGTACCCCCTGCTGTTATTTCTCGGGCGAAATCCTCTTACGAGCTGGACACGGATGCAACGCAAATGTGCAGCCAGGCGTGCACAGTGTCACTTACAACTTATCCGCTACGTTGTCATAGATCCGATCAAAGATGACGACGTCATCGGGCAAAGATGCGGGGTACGGGCGGTGAATAGGGAGGGGATAACTGGATGGTTATATTAGAAGAAGAACGTACAGAATAATAATAATAATAATAATAATAATAATAATAATAAGAAGAAGAAGAAGAAGAAGAAGAAGAAGAAGAAGACGATTTAAGTGTAAAGCAGAATGCTTGCTTCACATTTCGAACCCGCACGTCATTATTGCAAACCCGCATGTATTCATCTGCACACTCAGAACTCTATAATTTGATTGCATATATATATATATATATATATATATATATATATATATATACATATATATATACATATATATATATATACATATATATATACATATATATATATATACATATATATACATACATATATAAGTGAAATTGTCTGTGTGTGTGTGTCTGTGTGTATATTTCCCTACCAAATTACTCTGTCGATTCTCAGTCTACAGATTCGAAATTTGACATAAGCGAAATTGAGATTTGAAAAATCTTTTTAATCAGTTTTCTGCCAGAAATCTGGCTATCAAGGGGCCAAAGTGCAACGATTTGACCTTTGAAAACAAACCCTAAACGCCTCCGCCAACTTTTGGTCTAAATACTTGAAATTTTAGATGTAGGTTACTTGGAGATAAATCGAACTTTTTAATTTATTTGAGCCCAAAACAATAAATGTTAAGAGGTCAAAAGAGAGATTAAAGTTAGAAAAATAAATAAACTCTGTGGTGTCTACTAATTTACCCAGCCAATTTTGGGTCTAAACATTTGAAATTTTACATAAAGTGTATTCAGACATACAGCAAACTTTATAATAAGTTTTTGGGCGAAAATTTTGCTGCCGAAAGGTTAAAGTTGAAGGAGTTGATGGAGTTTACCTTTGCAGACTCTACCAAACTCCTCCGACAATTTTGGGTCTAAACATTTTAAATTTTAGATGTAGGTTACCTGGATATGAGTCAAACTTTTTAATATATATATATATACATATGCACATAAAGTTATTAATTATAGATGTAGGTTACATAGGGCTCGAGCAAAGCCGGGCTTAACTCCTAATATTTATATCTAGTAGCTCGGGTTAAGATTGTATTTGTGCGATGAAATCCAATAATTTCCACCGGGTTCATAAAATCGTGTTCAATAGTAAATGTAGCTATTTATATTAATATTTATATTAATATTTACTTATACAGACATGGGTGAGGCTTCTTTACACTGGTATGTTTCGATTTTTAGTTATTAATGAAAAAAAAACTCACGTTTTTGTTATTAATAAAAAACTGACTTAAAAGGCATATTTTCGCCTGGCGAGATTTTACTTATTAATACGAGGTGCTTTAATTAAGATTCCATTTTTTTCTTTTTGTACAGTAATTTTAAATTGCCGTAGACTCTTGAAAATTCAGTATGTTATTGCTATACATCTTATGAAATGACTGACTATAGTTTTATGATTTAAGATTAGAATGAAAACTACAGCAGGGATTGGAATACACCCTACTAAAGCCTGATTTTCATAGCTTGCGAATTTCAAAAATGCAATATAGACGTGAGGACACTTTAAAAGAATACTGTGCAATCGAATTCTGTTTTAAACTTGGTAAAATGCCACAGAAACGTATGGAATGCTTCAGACTGTTTTTTGACCATCTTGCATGAATCGAGTTTAAGTTTCTGGGTTGTATAAGAGATTCAAGGAAGGCAGGGAGTCTGTGAAGGATGATGAATGGTGTGGAGGAGTAAGGAAGTAAGAACACCAGAATTGTTTGGCCAAATAAAAAATATAATGAATAAAGACCGTCGTGTGTCGATAGAGACAATAAGGGCACACTTTGATGTCAGTGTGGGAACTATACGCACAATTATTCGCGATGAACTGATGGTGCGGAAGATTTGCGCGAAGTTTGTACCAAGGGTGCTCAGAGAAGATCATAATGAAAAACGTTGTAATGACAACAGGGATATGTTCCTCGCTCTCGCTACAGTTGAGACCTTGTTCCCGGCTACTTTTGGTTATTCCCTAAACTCAAGGAAAACTTTTATTGCTGTCATTATGAGGTAATTCAAGAAATTAAAGAGGGTGTGAGGGGGGGGTGACACGCTCAAACACGAGGACTTCCATGGGTCATTCCAGAAGTTATTGGAACGGTACAATAAGTGCGTTGCAGCTGGAGGAGATTACTTCAAAGAAGACCATATGTTTCATGCGTGTATGATCAATAAAAGTGCCCATACGAAAAAGTATGGAAACTTATTGTAGTCATCTTTGTTTCATTTATCTTTTCGTTGAGTTATAATTATTGTGATGAGAAATTCTCAGTGTGGCAAAGCATTTCTTTTTCGGGGCGTCCTCTTTCTTTATTGTAAGGCAGTGTAATACATGTTATGTTGTCATGATATATTCCTCCCAGGCATTGTATTCTTCTTTTTCTTTTCTCAAATATTACTCTTCTCCCTTGTTAGAGAGGTTATGTAAATCGCTTCTGTAGTCCTGATTCCATCCATCAAGGTGTTACTAGCTTTTTGTGGCAAAGTAGTACATGTTCTTTCCCAAAAATGCGATTACAGGAAAATAATAATATTAATAATAATATTATAATAATAATAATAATAATATTATTATTATTATTATTATTATTATTATTATTATAATATTATTATTATTATTATTATTATTATTATTATTATTATAATAATAATAATAATAATAATAATAATAATATTATTATTATTATTATTATTATTATTATAATAATAATAATAATAATAATAATAATAATAATAATAATAATAATAATAATAATAATAATAAAAAACATGTTAGCTACGTTTCCTAACCCTAAAATAAAATAAAAGTGTAATCTTGGTACAGACTGGCACCACCCGAAATCAGGAAACGACAAGAAGGATAGAAAGATAAATGGAAGGAAGCACTAACCAGCTCTCCACAAGAACAGTGCGATAAGGACTGGGATATTAAGTACATTTATTGCCATCCAAATTCCAGTGGAGACCATTGGTCATTGCCAGCGAGAAATGAATGGCAAGCGGCTATTCGATAACGCAAATCAATTTGCAAAAGTTGTCCAAAGAGGTGGAGAGTACTGAAAACATAGGGGGGATTTTTGTCACTCAGACTCCAGGAAACACCACCGGTTGTTGTCATTAAATAATCATTAATGATAGCCTGTGTGAGAACCCACAGTTTGTAAATAATAATAGGATTATGCAAACAATAGTTGTGAAGTATCTAGGAGGATGGAAAGGTCGAGGAGGGGAAAAAACTAACCTTTCACTGAAAATATTCTGAGAATACGGGCACCTTGAAGAAGGTTTATTGACACTTGAACCGCAGAAAAGACTAATGGTTGTTGCCAGTGAGTAATCTATAGCAAACAGCTGCTGCGATAACACACAATTATTTGCAATGATTATGGAAAAAAGTGGATATTATATGAGGAGACTTGTTGTCACTCAAACTCAATGAACCACAACCGATTATTTTCAGGGAGCAATCATTGATAATGACCTATGCGAGAACTCCCAGTGAGTCCATGATAATAACAAAAAACGTTACTGGGATGGAAAGTGGTCCAGACAAAAACGGATACACCTAAAATGGAGACAGTATTGGAAAATAAAAGGCACAGCATCCTTTGCGACATGGAAATGCAAATGTGCAAACTCATTCAATCAAGGAAACCAGAATAATTGTAATATAAATAATAGTAATAATAAATAACTGATCTAGTAAGAGCAATAGCGATAACAATGTTTAATAGGAATAATACTGTAAAACGGTCGGACTAATTTTAACAATGACAACGGTATCAATAATTGGAATCATGATACTCTCGTCGATTTCGACGGATGAAACCCGCAACTACAACTAAGTTGTTGAAAAATTAACTCAGATGATTTATTTAAAGTAGTGAAGGCTTTGTGGAAAACCAAACACACTTTTTGCTACAACTGCTAATCCCAGTCGGTGTAATGGTGGTCAAAAAACAGAGAAGACAGTACACTTAAGTTTTTTTATATGGGAGAGATCCTTCTCCTAAAGGCATATCTTAACAATAACTGAGGGTGCATCTTTCCCAGTGTATTAAACTCGCCTTGAGATACCAACCTGGAAATTTCTACACCACGGCGCGATACATACAGCGCTTATCATATCCAAATAGTTACCAATATTGTATTGGCCTGTCCCACCGTTGCTTAACTTCGGTGATCTGGCCGGAACCGGTGTCTTACCGTGATTCTGCAGTATCTATTTATTAATAGAAGAATGTGTTATTTATTTTGCGTGTCACGCTTACATCCGATTGTCTGTCGTTTAATTGGTATAGACTTCCATTTCTTGTAATAAATAATTTTACCAAGAATTGTTCATAAGTTTTGGTTTCCATTTCGAGTATAGCTGATGGCACACCAGTAGTCTATGCCTTTTATAAATAATTTTATCAAGAATTCTTGATACGTTTGGGTTTCGGTTTAGATTATAGCTGAAGAAACTTAAGTTATATATATATATATATATATATATATATATATATATATATATATATATATATATATATATATCATGTTTTGGTTTCAGTGTCGATTCAAGCTGATGCACCCAAGCTATATGGATTTTTTTTTTTTGAAATCGCAACTTTATAATATATAAAAATCGATAGAACATTAACTCTATAATAATATTACGAAACCTGCAAGGATTGAAATATCATATTTAAACGTACTTTATGACCCTGCAGCTTAGATAAATAATTTTGCAGTTTTAACAAAAGAGTTACGATACTTTCAGAGGGTCTTCATTTACGCTTTACATCTACAGAATGCCAACGTCAATATGTTATATATGAAAGGGTCCGCTGAGGCATTTTCACAGGTCCCGCTAGTATATATATTGAATACTACAGTAGTAATAATATTAATATCAACAATAGTTTAAGTAATTATATTTATTATAATAGTAACAACGCCAGCAATAGTAACAATTTAAGTAGTAGTAGTAGTAGTAGTAGTAGTAGTAGTAACAGCAGCAATTGTCTGGCTAATCCAGCATTATAACTGATACGGTCATTTCCGAGTGTCTGTGCGTCGGACTGGCACGTACGGAAAGGGGCGGCGTCGAGGCTGGCGATGGCAAGAATGTTGAACCCGTGTCATGTGGCGGTGGCCGGTGGTTCTAATGGCGTTGTCGTTTTCGTTTAAGATAATGGCGCATCCCGATGGCAGACACTGGAGTGGTGGCATTATGCAGCTGAGAGATGTAGGTATTAATGGATCGCGTAAATGCGTCAGTGAAAACTAATGGCAGCGAAGAGTGGTTTAATTCGAACTAGTGACAGAGTGTACAGAACGGGGCGATATAGAAATGCAAAGGTCAAAGGTCAGTAAATGAGAAATGATGACATCGGATTCCGTTCAAGTTAATTATTGCCAATAATAATAATAATAATAATTATAATAATAATAATGAAACAGGATGGACAAATCAATGGCGGAAAAGTATTAATCAGCCCATTCCACTGAAAGGATGCAGTAAGTACTGAGACCTTGGGGGAGGGGTTATTGCTACTCAAACCACACAGAAAACAAATCGCCAGTACGAAATCAATGGTTAGCGTCATTTGCTATAACACATAGTTTTTTGCAGCGATTTTCAAAAAAAAAATGTGGAATTTACCTAAAATTTTGGAAGACCAGTTTTCTATCGGAATTCAGGGAACACAATCCAGTATCATCATTTCATGTATGCGATAGGGCACCGTGCCTCTACCCTTTTAAACACAACCCCAGCAATATAAAAATGTCTCGGACAGATTCTACAAGACGTAGATCCCAGATGTGTCCTTATTGGCCAGTATAGTATAATGAATACTGACTCTGTTAATGTCAATGACAGGTAAGTAGGTATTTATTTGCTTCTTCACGAAAGCAAATTATACACAAGGTCGTTTTAGATGTTGGGGGAAAACCAGCTCCCCCAGAAAATGGGGCACTCTAACAGTATCCAAAAAAATAGTAATTGTCTCAGTATGAAGGGTTTCCCCTACATTGACCAAGCACCAATTAACTTACTTTAACTGAATCATCAGAACAGATGCTACACTTTGTTCTTAGCCTTCGGGCTAAGAACAATACAGATCAAGGTAAGTATCTAATGAATGCATTATTTGAGATTAGGATTGATAATTATTTTTTTATTATTTGGACGATTATTATCAACTTCGTTGTTTTTTTTTTTCACAACGTTTCGACCGATGTAACCTCCGACAATCTTCAGGTGTATTCACACTGGATGTTTTGGTGAAAAATGTTTGTTTTTTATTTTTGTGTTTTTTTTTTGTTTTTTTTTATATGATACAAAATAATCTTCAATCCTCATCTCAAAACTATGCATTCATCATATCAAAAAAAAAAACGGAATAGACCTGCATTTATTATCAAAAAAAGAAAGAAATAGACTTGGCACTATTTACCTTTTGAATTTCTAACGGCTATGTTCGTTGAGAAAGAAAAAAAAAAGAAAAAAACATTTCTCAATATTCACCAATAACATGCAGTGTGAATACACATGGAGATGGTCGGAGGCTACATAAGCCGAAACATTGAAAATAAAAAACAACTAAGATTAGAATAATAGTCCAAATAATACAAAAACTAGGTAAGTATCTCTTCTAATTGCATAAGCAAAAATAATACAGATCAAACACTTGTCAGCAAAAATAGCCAACAGAAACCAAAAAACCGGATGGGAAAATGGACAATAAAAATAATCGACTTGTAATGGGATGTTATTACAGAAATCACCCCTAAAACGAGGCTATGGATAAAAGTGTTATGGGAGATGTCATAGAACTGAACAAAGAATCACGGACCAATCAAAACTCATTATCATTGGCTTTTAGATTTAGAATTAACTAGCGGGGGGTATTCGGCGTTGCCCGGGTGTTTGGAGGTTTGTGTGTTGGGGTGGGGGTGGGAGGGTTAGATCAACACAACCCTGTTTGAAAAAACGTTGGCCGGTTGTTTGGATGTGTAAAAGAAAAAAATGTTTTAGTAGGATGGTAGGCTTGAACCCCGAAGCCTTGACGCGAAGGTGGAAACGAAATGGAAAAAAAAAACCTAAAACCTAACCATCTCAGCCACGAGAAGAAAGGAAATCATCAGTGGCTTAAGTTAACGTTTATAAAGTGAAATTGACAGGTGCGAGAAAGTTAAGTCGTGTGATGTTTGACCTTGAAACATGACGCAGCTGCATGCCAGTTTTCGCTTTTTTATATACTGAAAAGCGTAACGAAAACGCGGCGGTCGAAAAAAAATCTCGAAAATACTGCGTAAAAGTCGGGCAAATTAAAAATAGGCGCGATCCCCGGTCATAACTTGTAAATAATATGATTTAGACATTATATAAAAAGTTTTAAGGAGTGAGCCGACCGAGAAGCCCGGCGAAAAAAGTCTTTGGTGGACATACACAAAAATGCAAACACACACACACGCACGCACACACACGCACTAACACACATTTTCGCTTTTATATATAGATGGAAATACGGCAAAAGGGGAATGAAAAAAAAATTGATCAAGAAACAGATCAAACTAGAACCCTACACACAGAAACCCCGCATGTAGAGAACTTGCAATCTTGAAGATTGATATTTATGAAATAAAAGAATTAATTGAGAATGAAGCAGACGGTGTAGAAAACAACATACAACATATGAACGAAGAAGAGACAAAACTCCTATCCCTACGAAACCCTCAGTGGAAGAAATTAAAAGCAGAAGCAGAAAAGTGGGACAAAACTCCTCCTACACAGGTATCATTACAGACTTAAACAATTTATGTAAGTGCTTATACGGTAAGTATGAGTTTTAAAGTGAAAAAAACGAGGAAAGAAAATGAACCGAAAACCGAGAATAGGCTGGATCGCAGATAAACAAACTTGAAAAGAACGCAAAACAGTAAACAGGGTAACTAACAGAAAATAGATGGAAAAGTTGAAACGTTTCTCGCAGCGAAAGACTAAACAAGAAATGCGAAAAACTAAATTAGCAAATAGCAGTAAATAAAGGAAAACTAAGACGATATCAATTGGAAAAATAGAAGCGAAATCGGAACTTTGGAAATAATGAAAGCTAATTCTATGAAAATATGGACAGAGGATAAAGAAAAACAGAAAAATCGAGCCTGACAGAAACAAAACTCTTCTGATATGACAAGATATGGAAAAAGCAACAAGATTATAACATGAATGCTGACCGTCTGAAATACATCAAAGAAGTGTTACAGAAAATAGAAAAAGGGACAGATAATTATATTAGCAATGATCAAGGTAAGCCCGACAAAAATAGCAAACTTTAGAGTACCAGGTCACGACGGAATACGCGCATATTTGCTTTAAAAAATTCATGACTCTACATGAAATACTAATTAAAATCCTCAACAGTTGCATCCAGCAAGCAGACGTGCTATAATGGATGACCAAAGGTAGAATCATATTGAGACAAAATGATACAGAAAAGAGAACCGCCACCAGCAAATATAAGACTATAACGTGTTTACAACCATGTTGGAAATCCTAATAGCACCACTGAAAAACAAAATTACCACTCCTTTAATAATCGTGAAATACTCCCCAACAAACAGAAGGGATGCCGAAAAGAAAAAAAGGCACATATGTGCTGCTATACATAGTCGAAAGGTTCGCAAGGGAGTAAAAAGTAGGATAAAGTGTAAGCTTGGCATTGATCGACTACAATAAAGCTTACGACAGGATCTTTCATGCATGGAATATAAAATGCTTGGGGATGCAGAAAATACCAGACGAGATTATCAATTTGATTGAAAATGCAATGCGAACATAAAGACTTAACTGGCAGTTGAAGGACAATACATAACTGAGATAAAATACAAAGAGGTTTATTTTTGTTCTAAAGAGATTTCTCTATCATCAGTACTGTTAATCATAGCCATGATACTCCTTAACAATATACGAAGGGAATGCAACAACGAATATAATACATGCTAAAGAATTAACCATTGAATGTGTCGCAAGAAACAAAAAAGCACTAAAGACGCTAATAAACAAAACTAGAATCTTCAGTCGGCATATTCGAATGGAATTTAGAATAAAAAAAGTGCACATTGCTGATTATAAGAAGAAAACTGGAGACAACGAAACGTATTGAACTACCAAACCAAGGGGAGATGAGGAAAATATGCAAACATGAAAACAACTCATATTTGAAGGTTCTGGAAGTAGACACGATCAAAGTAACAGAAATGAAATAGAAAATTGGAAAGAACAAGAAAACTCCTGGAATCTAAATTATATAGTAAGAACCTAATAAAAGGCATAAACATATGAATAATATCACTAAACAGATAATCTGGACGGCGGCAGGAAACCTACGATAACGCACAATATATGATATCCAAAAGATGATGCTGGCTGACTCTAAGTGAAAATGAAATATGGAGAAAGAGGCATGATAAGTACAGAAGCCTGTGTGAACTACACAAAAAGGAATTTTTAAAATACATAGCGTAGAGCACAGAAGGGATTATTACTTCAGCACGAGATACTGTAAAATAAAAAACAAGATGAAGAAGAAAAAGATAAGGGATAAGACGAGAAAAGAAAAATGGTAAGAAAAAAACTACAGAGACGTTTCATAATGATGACAACAAATGAGACAAGAAAATACTTTGATATGAAAAGAACACCGAAACAGACAAATTGAATTCCTAATAACAGCCACGCAAAATTATAACGAAGTTAGGATCGACTATATCAAAGCAGTAATCGACAAGACACAAGAAAATAGCAAATGCAGACTCTGTGAACAAAGGTACGAAACGATAAACCATATAATAAATGAATACAGTAAACTAGCTCGAAAAGAATATAAAAATAGACATGATTAAATGGGGAGTCAGTACATTTGGCATTATGCAAACAACTGCATCTTGCACACTCAGACAAATGGAACAAGCACAAACCGGCAGCAATATTTGCGAACGGTAATCAGGAAAGCCCGTGAGATATGGTTGTACAAATAGGTAAACCCATCGAAGCAAGATCAGATATCATAATAGTTAGCAAGAAGGAAAAGTCATGCGAAATCGTAGATTTTGCTATTCCAGCAGACCAGAGAGTGAATATCAAAATGACGGAGAAGTTAAATAATTACACAGAACTGGCTAGAAAGTTGAACGTGATATAGAAGATAAAGAAAGTCAATATGACACCAATAATAGTAGGAGCACTAAGAATAATCTTGGAAAAACTTCAAAAAACGAATGGGAGAGATTTGAATGAGAGAAATAGCTGAGAAGATACAACGAATGATAATAATGAAAACGGTTGAAATATTATGGAAAACCAGAGACTAATGCACATGATTTACAAACGACAACTGGTCATATACAAAATATAAAACTAAAGGATAAAGGAACATCGCATGAATCCAAGAAAACGAAAACCAGATAATTATATGCTACCCCCCATCAGGAAAATAAATTGTAGTAGCGACATAAACACACCTCGAGGGATAATAATAATAAAGGGTCAAATAGGACGGAAAGCCGAGGAGAAAAAGCACTACCCTTTTCTCCACTAGATAAGTGTGAAGTGAACTGGTACCTAGGGAGACTTATTGCCACCCAAACTCTAGTGGACGGCAATGGCCTTTGCCAGTGAGAAATGTAAACGGTTGTTGCGATAGCGCACATTCAGTTGCAACGGATATCGAAAGAGGTGGAGAATACTGGATATCTGGGGAGACTTGTTGCTACCTAGACTCCGCGGAATACCACAGATTGTTATCAGTGAGCAATCTCTCATTATGACTTGTGTGAGGACTCCAAGTGAGTAATAATACTGGTCAATGAGGATGGGAAGATTAAGATAAAAGGCATTAACCAACCTTTTACTGAAAGGGTGCAGTGAGTACCAGGACATTACGGAGGCTTGTTGTCACTCAAATCGCAGAGAAAGCCAATCGCCGGGGCAAAATCAATGATTAGTGGCTTTTATGCTAGGTTCGATGTTAGCAAAGTCTTATCGTCGAAAAATATTACAGTTTGTCGTTTGCGCATAATGGCTTACTTTTCTAATTCATTAATATCATTGAATCTGGATAAAAATCGTAATGCCTTATATAGTGTTTCCTTGTGTTTTTATGGTGGGGTACTAGGGGCTCATCGTTTATACAATCCTAAAGTTCCCTCCAGCATGTGCGTTAACGAGTGTCAAGAAAACAATGAGACAACACTGTGATGATCCGTATTGGTGGAACTTGGGTAAGCTTTAATTATATTAGAGGTCGGCTCAAAAAAATCATATTTACATTAGATCTAAAAACGACCATGTTATAGTCAGAAGGCAAGCAGCTAGTAGCAGACAGTTTCAGGAAATAAATTGTGATCAAGGGGTTGTCGTTTAGATTTAGGCTCAAATAAAGAATATGGGAAAATGTTTTGTAGCTAGACGAGTATTTGTTGTGAATTGCAAATTATTGAAGGGAATAAGTCGACTGCGAATTGTGAATTGTGTGAATTGGCATCCTTTAATTTCTGATATATTTTTAAACCAGTCTTGTATTGGCTTCGTATTTCTGTATGCTAACATTATTTTTATTTAATTTTTATTTATTTGACTATATTCTTAATTATTATCTTACTACCTCTTAGCCATGTTTATTAGTTTTCGAAGTTCTTTTTGCGGTATTTATTTAGCCATGTTTATTTAGTTTTGCGAAGTTTTTGTGGTATTTATTTAGCCATGTTTATTGGTTTACGAAGTTCTTTTTGTGGTATTTTAAAGAAATAAACACCTTTCTCTCGGTTAAATGGTTGGTTGTGTATTCTATGTTTAGTTTTGTATCTATTTCAGTAGCCTCTTTATTAATAATCCATATAATAAAGTAAAGTTGTTTCCCTCTCTAAATTAAAATATGGTAGCTTAATAACTAAAACCTTCATGTATCATCATTCAATTGGCCCCAGACCTTCTGCTGGTTTCCAAAGCGTACACTTTTATTTCGTCTTGAACATTTTTCTATTAAATAAAGCCTCCTGAATGCACTTCAGTTTTCTTTTTCTGTAGAAGTTATACAAATTTATGGGCACTTATTAAAGCCTCATCGAGAGAATTGACGTCTTGTTACATTGGGGTTTATATACTCGCCTGTAATGATGTATTTATAACCTTATGTACTGTGTCGTCTTTTACGTGTGTGAGGTTGTGGGCATGTGACACATCCATAACAGTTCAATAAACGTATGTAGAAAATATGATCGGCGTAGATCACAGACAAAGGGACATAATTCATACAGTTTCATGGTTTATTTCGATCGCCGACAGTTTGTTACTTGACGTGGAACGCTGTAAAAGAATATTTTTATGCAAAGCAGAAACACTGATACAACTTCTTTATTCCAGATTGATTTTATTTTCTTGGTTGTATTTGCTCAGAATCGCCTTTAGGTTTTCTTGCTTAGCTGTTTTACAGCTGAAACTGTCTGCTACGTGCTGCTTACCTTCTGACTATAACATGGTCGTTTTTAGATCTAATGTAAATATGATTTTTTTGGGCCGACCTCTTATATAATTAAAGCTTACCCAAGTTCCACCAATACGGATCATCACGGTGTTGTCTCATTGTTTTCTTGACACTCGTTAACGCACATGCTGGAGGGAACTTTAGGATTGTATAAACGATGAGCCCCTAGTACCCCACCATAAAAACACAAGGAAACACTATATAAGGCATTACGATTTTTATCCAGATTCAATGATATTAATGAATTAGAAAAGTAAGCCATTATGCGCAAACGACAAACTGTAATATTTTTCGACGATAAGACTTTGCTAACATCGAACCTAGCATAAAAGCCACTAATCATTGATTTTGCCCCGGCGATTGGCTTTCTCTGCGATTTGAGTGACAACAAGCCTCCGTAATGTCCTGGTACTCACTGCACCCTTTCAGTAAAAGGTTGGCTAATGCCTTTTATCTTAATCTTCCCATCCTCATTGACCAGTATTATTACTCACTTGGAGTCCTCACACAAGTCATAATGAGAGATTGCTCACTGATAACAATCTGTGGTGTTCCGCGGAGTCTAGGTAGCAACAAGTCTCCCCAGATATCCAGTATTCTCCACCTCTTTCGATATCCGTTGCAACTGAATGTACGCTATCGCAACAACCGTTTACATTTCTTGCCGTCCACTAGAGTTTGGGTGGCAATAAGCCTCCCTAGGAACCAGTTCACTTCACACTTATCTAGTGGAGAAAAGGGTAGTGCTTTTTCTCCTCGGCTTTCCGTCCTATTTGACCCTTTATTATTATTATCCCGCGAGGTGTGTTTATGTCGCTACTACAATTTATTTTCCTGTGGGGGGGTAGCATATAATTATCTGGTTTTCGTTTTAGCTCCAAGTACGTAATATGATAACCAGATCTTCTGGTAACTGGGAACTCTTTTCTTTAACCTGGAAACTCTCTAATGTTATCGTTTACCGAGTTTTTATTAAAAACAATTCAAACCAACTTCTGTTAGCCAAAAAGATCAACCATTATTATCATTAAACCATCTTTGCAACTTTTGTTTATTCTAAACATATCTTGCCTATCGAAATACTCCATTATGTACTTCTTCGTCTTTTGCATAATGTTATTTCAAATACCAATTTATTTCTTTTTGGTTTGGCTATGCTAACTGTATATCTAAACTAGCTACAAATTTGACGTTTTCATTTTTTTTACCTAGGAGTCACCACTTATCAAGGCCAGGGGCCACTCGAGGATAAGGGTTAATGGGTATTCAGTAATAATCTGTTACACTGTTTTTTATCAATTTATGGAGTTTTGTACTTCGCTTAAGGAGGTAACATAATATTAATATATGCATATACATAATATTAATATATACATATACATATATATAACAAGGTATACTATGTTATTCTGTGATATAACATAGAATTGTTAAATACTGTACATATAGTAATCTGCAAACATCCAAAACAGTTTTAGACATCCATAATTTTCATATATTTTGTAAACGTTTTTGATAAATTAATATTTTCACAATGTACTGATCTGAAATGGAACACGTACATCAAATCCGTTGTCAAAGTCGCTGGAAAAATTGTGAGATCATTCCATCGCTTCAGTAGATATCTCTCTGCTGATGCGATTCTCTACCTGCATAAGAATAAGTACGTCCAATGATTAGGGTACTGTTGCCACATCTGGGCAGGGGCTGCTAGAAAATCTTAGAATGTCTTAAGAGAGTTCAAAATAGACTTCGTAGCCTAGTGGGAGTGCCCCTTTCTCTTCCTGTGACATCTTTCCCACAGAAAAGACATTACGAAACTGTCTCTACTTTATTGTTATTTTCATGGCAAGTGCTCGTCTGAGTTCCACTTTATATCCCCCTTCGTTAAATTTTACGAAACACACTCGTCTAGGTTAAACAACTATTAATAATTTCCTGCACTCTTTATATTTATAAACCTAAACGTAGATTGCATGAACAAAGCTTCTTTCTTAAACAAGCATGCCTATGGAACTGTCTTTTGTTTCCCTGTTTTCCAGCTGACTACAATATAGTCGTCTTTAATTATAACGTAAACAAGTTCTTGGTTAGCCGTCCCCTGAAGTAGTCCAATTTACCAAATTTCTACTACTAACGGTTACTACGATATTGTCGCATTGATTACTCTACATTCATTAACCCTTATCATTGAGTGGCCTCTGGGCATTGATAAGTGGTGATTCCTTTGTAAAATGGATTGCACACAATGTGCATTTGTGTGAAATGTAAAAAAAAAAAAAAAAGCCCTCTCGGTCGTTTCGCGTTCCGTAAAAAAACAAACTCACGCATACACAGCCACACAGATAAAGTGTCTTTTATAAATAAGTCGAGATATATATCAAGGAAGAATTATAACTTTAAAAAGATTTACCTTGTACGTACGTAGTGCATATGATAAAAGTGTAGAGGTTCACAGCGGTAGATCATTTGTTGACTTAATTTCTTATTATGGGATCCACAAAGTAATCATTGACATGCTAATAACTTGGTTTCGAGTTGGTGTTCAGATTGGACGTTAAATGAAGTTATCTATCACGACTTCACAGACCCACACAGATAAATAACTCATACAGATTAATAGATCTAGGGTGTTTGTGATTGGTGTAGTGAATTACGATACTGATTATGAAAATAGAAAACCTAGCTCATATTCTACCGTTATGTGTATTTATGGAGCACATATTACTAAGCATGGGCAAGACATGTAAACTCGTTCGTTGGAAAATAATGGAAAATATATGAGTAAAAATATTAACTTTTCTTCAATGAATCATTTACTGATGTGATGAATATGAAAACATATAGGGTTTCTCCTCACAGAAATGTGATTGGCTGGTGTAAGCGATAAATACGGACGAGAATAGCAGCCTGGGATAGACGTCGAAATACACGTCGAAAGCCTAAAGTTTAAGCACATCACAAGCAACCACTGCGAATAACCGTTCATTAAGACTACTTACTCGATTACTGTAGTCAGTGCCACTCAGATACTTTAAGCACGTATGTCCCTTTCTGGGACATATCATTTACAATAGTTATTTAATTTCGCCATTAAATGATCTAAATATATTGATCAGCTTTAAGTAGATGACATTAAAATAATGCATCCATATGAAACTAGCCTAAGTACCGCCCAATCTCAGGGGTTTTTTTTTCCAAGGTTTTCTATTTTGAATCTCAGTCGAAATAAAAACTGTTGATAAATTTTAAGTTGCATGTTTTAAATAAAAGACTTAATTGTTGAGGGTGTTTTTTACATGGTAGTGACTAGTTATCAAGGCCCGAAAGCCACTCGGGGATAAGGGTTATTGCATGTACAGTAATCAATGGGATAGTATCGTAGTAATCGTTAGTATTGGATATTTGATGAAGTGTCTTACTTAAGGGAGTGGTTCACCAGGAATTTGTTTATGTTGGACTTGAAGACATCCAAGTTGTAGTCAGGTGGGAAACAGGCAAACGAGAGTTCCACAAACGTGCACTTCTAAGAAAGAAGCTTTGTTCATGGAATCTACGTTTTGGTTTTGGCACAGATAAAGAGCGGGGAAAATGTTTGACAGTGATTTCAGTAAGACGGCTGTTTATCGTAAAATATTGGGGAGGGGGACCAGTGGTCGGAGCTCAGACCAGCACTTGTCATGAAAGTAACGATAAAACAAAGACAGGCTCGCAATGTCTCTTCTGTGGGAGAGAGGTTGCAGGAAAAAAGGGCATCCCCCACTAAGCAACGAAGTCTATTGTGTACTCTGTCAAGGCAGGATAGGCTGTTTTTAGCAGCTCTTGCCCAGATGTGGCAGCAGTACTCCATCCTTGGACGTACTTGGCTTTTATATAGATAGAGAATTGCATCAGTAGTGAGATATCTTCTGGAGCAGTAGAAGGGTCCTACCATTTTTTCCAGCGACCTTGGCAACTGACTTGATGTACGCGTTCCATTTTAGGTCAGGAGTAAAGGTCAAGCCCAGAAGCTTATCAAAACATGGAGCCTCCCCTAGAAGGGTGCCATCCATTTCAATTGATGCCAGATGGGGATCAAAGCGTTGATGATGTAAAGATATAAGCTTGGTTTTAGATTCATTAGACGTAACCATTCATCTCTTCCCCCACTGTACCGTGGGCTCAAGATCAGAGGAGAGAGAATCAGAGAGAACTTTGTCATTTACTTCTTTGATGTGTTGCCATAGATGGTCGTGTCATCAGCATAGATATCAACGAATGATTTAAGTATGTGTTTTGGGAGATCATTGATGTAGATCAGGAAGAGAGTTGGGCCCAAGATTGACCCTTGAGGGACTCCAACATTAATACTGTGGGCCTCTGATTTCTGCCCATCAACCACTACTCTTATGAGCCGATCAGAGAGAAATGATTTAATGATTGGGAAAACATTTTCAGTTATACCGTAGCTGGATATCTTGTGAAGTAGCCCTTTATGCCATACCTTTTCGAATGCATTTGATATGTCAAGAGCAATTGTCCGAGAAAGGAAGGCTTTATCGAAAGATTCACTAATCGTATGAGCACATCTGCTGTAGATCTGGCAAAACGGACATCATATTGCATGTCACTAAGAAGGTTATTTCTGCTGAGGTGGTTGACTACTTCTCTATTTAATATGGATTCCAGCAACTTACTCGTGACACACAGGAGACTTATTGGTCTGTACTGAGAGGGAGATGACCTGCCACCTGAATTCTTAAATATAGGGCATACTGGTGAAGTTTTCCAGAGTGTTGGGAAGCACTTCTCTTTAAGGCAACGCTTAAACAGTTTTGTAAGGATGGGGGTAATTCTGGTTGAAGCTTTTTTAACACTATAATTGGAATGTCGTCAGGGCCAGTTGTTTTACTGGAATCAAGGTTCTTGATTAGCTTGGCGATCTCACGTACAGATATTTGTATGTTGCATAGCGTGTTATCTGTTATAGGAGGAAATACGTGGAGTTGATGGCCTTCGTCGCATAAGGTAGAATTAGCTGCAAAGTACTTTGCAAATAGTTTGGCCTTGTTCTGATGCTGACGAGATGATCTCAGGTCCATTGCTGATGGTTGGGATAGAACGCACGCTTCTGTTCAAGATCCTGTTTGCTATTTGCCAAAACTGGTGGGAACGAAGCCGTTGCTTAGCTATTTTGGATTTAACGGACTGAGCATATAGCTCTCTTGCATTTTTTATTATTCTTTTACAGTGGTTGATGGCAGTCCTGAAAGCAGCTTTAGTCTTAGTGCATCTATTACCTTGGTAGCTATGGAAAAAGTGATTTCTGTGCGCGATGGCAGCAGCACATTCAGGGGAGAACCATGACTGGCGGTTAGATTTTTGTTGGAATTTTTTGGATGGTATGAATCAGTCTATGCCTACAATTAGCCATTCGGTCAGGTCTGATACTATAGAGGACACGTCCTTTTTAAACATGGAATGCCGGTTTATAAATAAACTAAAAGCGTTTTATAAAAGAGGTTCATGATTAAACTAAAAATATAGACTATGAAATAAGTAGACTGCTATAGAAGAAAAAAGTATTAGTATTCTTATTAATTTTATGAGTAGAAATTTCGGAAATACTACGCTTTAACTAACTTGAAGTGTTTATTGTTTTACATTTTTGAAAAAGTTCTAGTAAGTAAGGTATATCATATATAAAGGAAAATAGCATGGTTTGTATTCTGCAATTTTTATTTTATTATTTTTTTTTCAATCATTTTATTTGCGAAAATTAAATTATGATTTTTTTTAAATATTTTTGTATTGAACATAAAATATTAAAGATTTTAATGTCATTTTGAATATTTATATATGCATAAATGTTTTTGTTTTTTTTTTTTGTTTTTTTAACTTCAGTCATGTCTTGAAATATAACGCTTCCTTTAAATTTGGAAATAATTTTCCTTTAGTCGAAAGAAAAATGTTAAAAATGTCTTCCGAATGAAGTGCATTTATGTCTATTTTCGCGGAAATTATTCAAAAAAGTTTACGTCAATTTTCGCAGATATTACTTCATAGAAAACATTAAACTTCGCCTATTCTGTTTATTATAATTTTTCCGAAAGTGTTTGCAAAAATACTTCCGCTTAATTAAAATGTACTAGTGTTAAATTTTCAAAAAACAATTTTAAAGAAATATCTTATGGTTCTTACCATTACTATATCGCATGATTCTGAGGTCACTATTGTTTGCATTGGTTCCTCTGATATTTTTCGAGATTATCAACATTTTAAGTGA
This sequence comes from Euprymna scolopes, assembly GCF_053919585.1. Lineage (NCBI taxonomy): Eukaryota > Metazoa > Mollusca > Cephalopoda > Sepiida > Sepiolidae > Euprymna > Euprymna scolopes. Next base: position 48,424,370 of record NC_136497.1, read on the forward strand.
AGGTAATTTTGTACAACGTACTGAATTCGAATTTGGGACATCAAGGTCGTCAGTCCGTGTCGTTAAACAATTAACCAATTTACCCCTCCATTGTGCTGCTGAACCATGTCCCTTTTTTTACTTTTGAAATATATTTGCATTGGTTAACTTTCGCCCATTAACTTTGAAACACAAGCTCAAATGTTAACGTTAAGCAAACGGTTTACGTTCGCTTAAAAGACTCGTTTGAATAAAATCTTTCAGCAACATCCCCCAAAGATTGCATAAGTGCGCTTCAATTTCGCATTCTTCGCAAATGCGCATGTCAAAACATCCATATTTCTATATTTGTAGAGACCGTCGAAGCGGGAACGAATTTATTGATTGACGCGCGAGGAATTGGGTAGGTGGTTGTCGCGTTGGTGTGATGTGTGCGGATAATGGGGCACATTCCGGTGTTCGCTTTTCTGGCCGGGTGGACTTGAAGGCAGATAGAAGATGACATCTAAATGTGTTCCAATTTACACGTGCCTACACACGGATTCGATTTAGGACAGCAAAAGAAGACAACACTCCTTAGCCCCAAACCACTCCCTCAAAAGCGGGAAAATTGAATATTATTGCGTTTATGAAATATATATTACGTCACAGAGACGCATTCATATATGCTTTCACATATATATTTATGTGTGTGCGTGTGTGTGTGTGCGTGTGTGTGCACGTGAGTATATATGTATACGTATCACTATATGTGTGAATGCGCATATATATTTATATAAATATATATATATACATTTATTTCTATATATATATATATATATATATATATATATATATATATATATATATATATATAAATATTGTGTACTTAGTTATATATTCCCTTTTTTGCTCATATTTTGTTAGTTGAAGTTCTGAGAAATATAGTCTTATGCAACCTCCAGGTTCGTGCTGATACGCGAGGCAACATCCATTGGAAAAACTGGACCATTCCTTGTATAAGCCAGTATGAATTAGCCATGCTAAGGTATCTTTTTTCGGTCTCGAATCCTATGCTACATTAAATATTTGGTCACAGTTAACTTTTAAGAGGAAGTAACCATGCAAGTTGGTCCTGAAAAACACCTCTACGGAAAGGCTTTAAACAGTTGAGGATAGTATTTAGTAGTCATTCAAATTCTTTTCAATTGGCATTCAAATTCAATTAGCATTCAAATTCTCTCATAAAATTAGCATTCAAATTCTCTCATAAAATTGAATTCTCTCTCTCATATATATATATATGTGTGTGTGTGTGTGTGATTAACTAATAATTATAGAGATTGTACGAGAAAATAAGAATGTAAATATATAAAAATAATACACACACACACCTACACATACACGTATATATATATATATATATATATATATATATATGTGTGTGTGTGTGTGTGTGTATGTTGTAATGTAAAGTTATAAGTTATTTTAAAACAACTGAATTCTATACCATTTTGTAAATTACACATTTAAAACATTGTACATTTATTTTAGCAACGTTCTTAACACGATAAAAAATGATTTTTGTTTTTTTACACACGAGACGCTTCACTTGTTCAAGAAATTTAAATGTCATTTGAACTGAAACGTATAAAAGCATCCAGATTTTAAATGAAACAGTAACCAAAAACTGCCTGAAGTTAAAGTACTTGAAAAAACAACCAAAAGAAAAAAAGATGGACGAAGACGACTATGCAACTTTTTTCATAGATTCGAACTGGAAATATAAACAATAATTTGAAAATATATAATTACAAAACTGTTCATTAAGCAAGAATACTCCGTGCTGTTTAACAATATGTGTCTGAATATATATATATGTGTGTGTGTGTGTGTGTTTGTGTGTACGTGCGAGTGTATTTATGTATATATATATATATATATGTATATATATGTGCCTTTATGTATATGTGTATGTATGCATATATATATATATATATATATATATATATATATATATATATATAAGGAGAGAGAGAGAGAGAGATATATGTTTTTTAGGTTACTATTTTTCAAAGTTAAGGTAACCAGGGAAATATAACGAGATTAATAAAAAGCGCTTAATACCGCGGTAGAGAAATTTAACTTTCAATTTGTCTTTACATATTAGTCCTCGCGCGAAAGATCAGGACACAAAATGCTTTAAATAATGATAATAATAATAATAATAATAATAATAATAATAATAATAATAATAATAGAATAACAATAACATAGACTTTCGCCGACGAGGAGTACTATTGGTTGTAACAAATTATGCACTCCTTTTGAAATTTTCATCTCTATTTTTCTCGTTATGTACTGAATATTTGTGAATGAAACCTATATGAAGTATGTTCCTTATCAAATTTTAAAGATTTTATATTATGAAAGAAGTTTATTTTAAAGTTTTGGTTTAAAAAAATCAGATTTTCTCATTATTCAGACATGAATTACAAAGAGGGAGGTGCAAAAAACTGAGTTGTGATGTGAGGAGAAATACAATCTGAAATAGAGAGAATATTCAGTCCTGTAATAATACAAAGAGGGGGTTGCAAAATTGAGTTGTGGTGTGAGGAGAAATACAAACTGAAATAGAGAGAAGGAGAGTTTTAAAATATAATCTTAAAAAGATAAGATACAAGTTAGAAAAGCATTTCATCCAAGGCATGAAAATTGTTAAACAAAATGTTTTTACTATATATTTATCTTCAAAATGCACGTTTATAAATTTTACAAAGTAAGGTATAAAAATGTAATTTAAATTGAGACAAAAAATTACCTTGGATTTATTTAATGTAATGTACATTTTGTTGCAATTAAAAAATATTATCTTTCATCTAGCAATTAATGATATAGATATCACATTTTCAATGTTTTTTAAAGTGCAACAGAATGTACATTACATACAATAAATCCAAGGTAATTTTTGTCTCAATTTAAATTGTAAAAGTTATAAAAGGGCACTTTGAAGATAAATATATTTCAAATTGAATCTTGTACCTTTGTTTTTAAAGCCTATAATAAAAACATTTTGTTTAACAATTTTCATACCTTGGATGAAATCCTTTTCTAACTTGTACAGTAATATGTTGCTACACATTTATATATATATATATATATATATATATATATTATTATTATTATTATTATTATTATTATTATTATTATTATTGTTGTTGTTGTTGTTAACTAATAATTATAAAGATGGTGCGAGTACACAAAAATATAAATATATAAAAATAATACTATATAAGAAAAGAGGGAGTGATAAGTTGTAGAATGGATTGAACCAAACACTATATAAAAAACAGTAGTTTGTAAATAATAGAAACATTAACTTGTGGAAAAGGGGACGATGACACAGGTAATAAATACTTATTTTAATGGCATGAATTGTTTAGCATATATTTATGTGGAGGAAAAAAACTAGATCCAGTAAAAAATATTTTTATTCGTGTGTTTTAAGAGTGGTTATTTTTATTAACACTGTTGGAGAGCCATGATTTAATATATTGTTTAGTTTTGAACTCCCCGAATGTGTACACTTGTTAGCGATAAGTGAGATTAATTGGCTTACTGACAAAATAATGTAATGTATCAACAAAATACATTTTAATAGTTTTAAATGTTTTAATGAAAAAACCAAGACTATATATATATATGTATATATATATATATATATATATATATATATATATATATATATAGTCATAGTCTTAGATGTTTCTTTAAGACTTTTAAAACTATATTTGATCAATTCAGCTTCTTTTGAAAAACCCTATATATATATATATATATATATATATATATATATATATATATATATATATATCAGTTGTTTTAGTTTTCTTATCATTTCGCTTTTAATGGAGATGGGCATCCTATCACAACTACCGAGAGTAAGGAGACAAGTGATTCTAAGCGCGTGACGTCATTACCAGAGCAAGCTCTAGGTCACGTAGTTTTCAGTTTGCTGTCAAACATGGTTTATTCTTGTGGTGTCCCATGTTGCCGGAGAAATTATCCAAAAGGCATCAAAGTACATATATAAGCTAGATTTCCAGAGTTTCCATGAAACTGCAATTGAATATCGATGAACGATCGAACGAAATATACAATCTTATTGAAATATATTTTTTCCCACTTATTTTTTGAAAACTTTTCGGAATTGTTCCAAGTGCTCCTAGTATTTTAGGTATTATCCTGATTTTCTTCATCGTCCATATCACTTTCAGCTCTCTGACTAGCTCTGTGTAATAGCTCCGTTTTTCCTTTTCTTTGATATTTTCCCTCTGGTCAGCTGGAACAGCAAATCTACGGTTTGACAGGACTTATAATTCTAGTTAATTATCACGACATCCGGTTTTCTTGATTGGATGGGTTTATCTGTTTGTATGTCCATGTCCCATAGAATTTTGTGATTCTTGTTTTCAGGTATTGTTGTCGGCTTATGCTTGTAGCATTTGTCTGTGCGTCCGAGATGCAGTTGTTTGCATAATTCCTAGTGTACTGCCCCCATACTTATTCGTGTTGTTCTTGTATTCCTTTTGGGCCAGTTTGCTGCATTTGGTTTATAGTTTCGTCTCGTTGTCCACAAAGTCTGCATTTGCTGTTTACTTGTGTTTTGTCGATTTTTGCTTTGATGTGATTGGTTCTTATCGAGTTATCTTCTGCTGCAGTTATTAGGGATTCCGTTTCTCGGTTTATGTGTCTTTTTCGCATCCATGTCCAAGTATTTTCGTTATTCTCATCTTCTGTCATCTTATTATTTAGTTGCTTCTCTTCCCATTTTTATTTCCTCTTTTTATTCTTTGTTTCCTTTTTGTTTATTTTTTTCAGTGTCTCTCGCTGCCATAATTCTCCTCTCAGTGTTCTGCATTATGTATTTTTCTAGTTCTTGTGTGTGTGTGTGCGTGTGTGTGTATGTGTGTGTGTGTGTGTGTCATTCACGCAGTCTTCTATGCAAACCAGTCCTCTCCCACCGTCTTTTCTTTTCACATAGAGTCGGTCATCATCGTCCTTTGGGTGTAGTGCATTGTGCATGGTCATGAGTTTTCTAGTCTTCTAATCCTGCTGTCTCAGTTCTTTTTTAGCCCAACCTATGAACGGTCCTGAGTATCTTACTAGTGATACTGTCCATTGTCCTTTTATTAGGTTTCTGCTATATAATTTATTTTCCAGGAGTTTTCTGGTTCTCCTGAGGTATTCCTTTCTAATTCTCTCTTTCATTTCTGTAGTTTTGATGGCGGCTGCTTTGAAAACTCCCAAATATTTATAGACGTCTTGTTCCTCTAGTACTCTCATCCCCGTTTGATTGGGTAGTTCCATGCCTTTTGTTGCCTCCAGTTTTCCATTTTGTATGACAAGAAGTGCGCATTTTTCCATACCAAACTTCATTTGGAGATTCTAGCTGAAGATCCTGGTAGCGTTTACTAGTGTCTCTAGTTCCTTTTCGGTCCTTGCAAAAGGTTTTAGATCGTCCATGTACATCAGGTAGTCAATTTATCGCTCTGCTTAGAGAACTTGTATCCGGCTTTACACTTTCTCAGTATATTGTTCAGGGGTATCATGGCTATAATGAATAATAATGGTGATAGTGACTTTCCTTGGAAGAGGACTCTCTGTATGTTAATTTCTGTTATGTGTTGTCCATCAGCTGTCAGTTCCAGTCTCCATGGTCTCATTGCATTTTCAATCATGTTGATGATCCTGCTTGGTATTATTATTATTATTATTATTATTATTATTATTATTATTATTATTATTATTACTATTATTATTATTGGCTCACATGGAGCTTTCACACAAGTCAACAAACGATCTGATTGGAAACCTGTGGTGTTCTCTGGATGCTGAGTGACAACAAGTTCTCTCCACCTCCTTCGATAGCATTTGCATTTCCAGTTCTCTCCACCTCCTTCGATAGCATTTGCAAATGAATTTGCATCATCGCAACAGCCTCTTACCATTGATTTCTCACCGGCAGTGGCCATTGGGTTATACTGGAATTTGAGTGGCACTAAGCCTCCCCGAAGTCGCAGTTCTCTTTGCGCTTGTCCAACCGAGGTCTCGCTGGCACTCTCTCCTCAGTTTTTCAGTCCTTCTTGACCCTTCTCAGCTCTTTGGTGTCACTTTTTTATTGGGAGGAGCGTTGGTGAAACTATGGGGGATGTATGATGGGGGTGTAGAACTTGTAGATATGCAGCTTCGGTGTTCTTCGTTCCCTTTAACGCCTATTCGTTATATTGTCTTCTTGTATTATTCTCCGCATTCAAGGGTTTTCCTTAATATTTCAGTCGTTTTCATTATCGTTAGTCGTTGTACTTTTGCAGTTATTCCTCTGATTATTATTATTATTATTATTATTATTAATAATAATAATAATAATAATAATAATAATAATAATAATAATAATAATGTTAGTATTATTTTAGATTAAGTGAAACAAAAAAAGATAATGCTAATAAAAAGAATAAGAAGAAAAAAGCGTGTTGGAAAACCACATATTAATGCAATATGTGATTTTCCAGTATGTTTTTTTCTTCTTGGTAAATAAACTATGTTCATAAAGTTGGTCAATACACATAAACAGGTGCATTTGTACAAACTAATATTCATAGGCATATGATTTTATATGTATTTATAATATATATATGTGTGTGTGTGTGTGTGTGTGTGTGTGTGTGTGTGTGTGTGTGTGTGTGTGTGTGTGTGTGTGTGTGTGTCGTATATTTTTATATACACTGCGAACCGAAAGTGTTTTCAGGTTAACATTTTGGCTTTTTCCACATTAATGATTTTAAATTATGAATAATCTAATCTAACTTAATTATAACCAACGAATGTAATTTCTATCATCAGTATCATTGAAATAGTTCTATTACGGATATTTAGCTAATTTTACTTTTTTATTTATTTTATTTATTTAATTTTTTTTTTCGCAGATTAAACTGAAGTTTGCAATCATCCTATAAATGAGAAAAGGGGTTCAATTAACACAGGATTAAACAAAATTAATTATAAATTTATTATCAACTGGAAAGTTGACATGCTTTATGCCAAACAATTGAAGCGTGACGATCGCACAATTAAAAAATTTGTTAAAGATGATGGTGTCGTCCGAATGAAAGTCTCAAAATTCAAACCGTTTCTTCTGCACAAGTTCGTAAACTAAAATTTGCAATGATCAAGAACCTAAATGCAACCAGTAATACCATTTTTGGTGAAGCTTGGATTGCTTATATACCCAAAACAACCTGCAACGTATACCTTCGAAATCTAGGTACCGTCAAGAAAATAGTCGCTTCTCCACTTCTATCAAAATTACTCCGTCAAAAACGACAGGAATGGGCAGACAGATACATGAAGCAAGACTTCACAAAAGTACTTTGAAGAGATGAGTGTCGGGCCTCCTTGGATGGCCCAGATGGATGGGTAAGAGGATAGGTTTTGAATGGAAGGCAATCTCGGATTTGGATAAGAAGCCAACAAGGTGGTGGAGATGTTATGTTTTGGGCAGGACTTCCTGGAAACACTATTGTTGACCCTTTTAGAGTTCAAGAAAGTTTGAAAATGAATTCTGAAAACTACTGCATCTTCCTTACAAGAAATGTCCTCTCATAGTATCAAAGGCTATCGGACGAAGAAAAAGAAGCCTTGGTTTCCATGCAATATAACGCGCGTTCATATGTTTCAACGTACTCCAGATTTTGGTTTAGCACTCATGTCATAGATGGATTGAAGCTAATGATCTGACCACCTAATAGCCTTGTTCTTGTTGATTTTATTTGATTTTATTCTATTTTATTGTAATGTTTAGATGCACCTTCATATAAAAATGACTACTATTTGCATTATATTATTTTCCTTAACGAAATAATTCAAATTTATACACTTGCAAACTCTTTCGATTCGCAATGTATACGGCATAATCAGGTTGACACATTTGATCACCGAAGTTAAGGAAGGTTGAACCTGGTATACACTAAAATGAGTGACAATTTAGGAATTCCAGGTGCTGTATGTTCTCTCCGCTTATCTCGGCATTGTATCCAGTCGTCTCGAACTTCTCCTTGCCATTGAACTCAAGCGATGCCGGTTCGGGAGAGGCGTGGTTGAGGATTTCGTAACCCTCGTTTCAAAATTCCATTTGCAGCTACGCTTACAGTAGTATCCTTTGTTTTTCGAGACTTAACGGAGGCTTCCATATATGTATTTAATATATATATATATATATATATATATATATATATATATATATATATATATATATGTAGGTGCGCGCGTGTGTATTTCTATATAATCCTGTGTATGTATGTGTACCTACGAAGTGGAAAGAATTTCTACTGTTTCACTCTTTCTTGCATTTTCCCCACGAATCGAAAATGTCAATTTCTGTCTATTCATTTTCCGCTTTCATACATGCTGATTTACAAGCACTTTTGTGTCTTTTCCTCACATCGAAACATTTAGTCATCTTTCAACAATCATATATGCATATATCTCTCTCTTTATATATATATATATATATATATATATATATATATATATATATATATATATATATATATATACATACACACACACACACACACACACACACACACACATATATATATATATATATATATATATATATATATAAAGAGAGAGAGAGAGAGATGTGTGTGTGGGGGTATGTCTTTGTGTATGCGTGCTATTTTATAAATGTGAATATGAACTTTGAAAAGCACTTATATATATGAATATATATATTTGAATATATATATTTGAATATATATATATATATATATATATATATGCTATAACAAAAAATCTGGCCAACAGATAAATAAATAATATTTTATTATTTTATGATAATACATGCACATATATATACAAATATATATATATGTGTGTGTGTGTGTGTGTGTGTGTGTGTGTGTGTGTGTGTGTGGGTGGGTGTGTGTGTGGGTGTGTGTGTGTGTGTGTGGAGGGGGTGTTTGTGTGTGGGTGGGTGTCTGTGTGTGTGCGTGCGCGTGTGGATGTGTATCTTTAATCTATTCTTCCATAGATTCGACCGTACGTGTGGTAAGTTTATTCAAAGCAAGTATATAATGTATACTAACCGGGCGCTCGGCATTTGCCAGTCATTAAATACGCTTAATTATGATATTTTGATTCATGCATATTTTGTATTTATTATTATAGAGCCAATTCTCTATCGATTATTATATTGTACCCAAGTGATTTCAAAAATTATTTAAAAAATATGACCTGTGTGCTATTAGCTAGAATCGACACACAAAACATATAGCGCTTCAGCCTTAGTCGTTACCGTTTGAGTTATTGTCAGATTGATATGAAACGGTTAAAAATGAACCGACTATAAAGTATAAATATATATTTGCGCATACGTACAAATGGGTCTTTTTGTCGATGTACGCGTGCAAAGTTCAATTTTCTTTTCAATTTTGACTTCATTTCTCTCTGATAGGCTCATAAGAATAGTGGTGAGATGGACAAAAATCAGAGGCCTGCAGTATTAATGCTGGAGTCCCTCAAGGGTCCATCTTGGCCGCAACTCTCTTCCTGATCTACATCAATGATCTCCCTAAACACATATTTTAACCATTCGCTGACATCTATGCTGATGACACGACCATCTACAGCAACACATCAAAGGCTGTAAATGACAAAGTTTTCTCTGATTCTTCCTCCTCTGGTCTCGAGCGCGCGGTACAGTGGGGGAAGACGTGGCTGGTTACCTTTAATGCATCTAAAACCAAACTCCTATCTTTACATCATCAACGCTCTGATCCCCATCTGGCAACAATTGAAATGGATGGCTCTCGTCTAGGAGAAGCCCCATGTTTTGACAAGCTTCTGGGTTTGACCTTTACTCCTGATTTGAAATGGAACACGTACATCAAGTCTGTTTCCAAGGTCGCGGGAAAGATGGTGGGATCCTTCTACCGCTCCAGAAGATATCTCACTACTGATGCAATTCTCTATCTATATAAAAGCCAAGTACGTCCAAGGATGGAATACTGCTGCCATATCTGGACAGGAGCTGCTAAAAGCAGCCTATCGTGCCTTGACAGAGTATAAAATAGACTTCGTTGCTTAGTGGGGGATGCCCTTTTCTCTTCCCTGTAACCTCTCTCCCACAGAAGAGACGTTACGTGCCATACCTTTGTTTTATCGTTATTTCCATGGCAGGTGCTCGTCTGAACTCCAATCTCTGGTCCCCCTCGCCAATCTTTGACGATAAACACCTGACTAGCTGAATCCACTGTCAAAAATTTTCCCCACTCTTTATCTGTACCTAAATCAAAACGTAGATTCCATGAACAAAGCTTCTTTTTAGAACTGCACGTCTGTGGAATTCTGTTCCGTCTGCCTGCTTTCCACCTGACTACAACCTGGATGTCTTCAAGTCCAATGTAAACAAATTCATGATGAACCACCCCTTTAAGTAGACACTTTATTAAATCTCCACACTAACGTACTGTACTTGCAATAACCCTTATCCCTGAGTGGCTTCCGGGCCTTGATAAGTGGTGACCACCTTGTAAAAACAAAAAAAAAACACCTTGTCAACCATTTTTACCCTATAAAAAACGAACCACAAAAAAATGCAACCATTTCACTGCGTGAATAAATACTTTGAAAGACGAAACACGCTTCTCTATGATGAATAATAAAGTGATCCCAGAAGTTGTACAATATACAGTAATCGCCATGGAGTGGCCACCTTGATCACCATATCTATCTCCCTTAACTTTTTTCTTTAAGAACATCTCAAATATGCTGTGTACTAGAATCGCCCGTCTGTTATGTTAATGAACAAGAAAATATATATAATTTCTATTTTTATGAAAACCTGGATGATGTGCGACTTCTGGGAAAGCCCGATATATTATATATATATATATATATATATATATATATATATATATATATATATATATATGGGGGGTGCATGTATGTATGTATGAGTATATATTCATGTCAGGTCATGTCATATGCTACTGGTACCATGTAACCCAGTACTACCTGCCTCATGGTCGGGTCACCGGCAACTAAACTGGTTCCCCACCAGACTTGTTTGGTGAGGAGTGTTGCTAGTCTCCCTGAAGGATTAAAAAAAAAAGACTTTCCAAATGGCGAATGAACCCTTTTTCGGGGTCAACGGTCAACTAACACCGTGTGTGTTTGTGTGTATGTATGTGTGTGCGTTGGGGTGGAGAGGACTCCCGTAAGCCGTGGGAAGGCAAACTTTCTAGGAGAAGCAAATCTCTGATTTAGAAAACCATAAAGCGGGAAACCAGTACCCGCATTAAGCTGGTCTGCAGTTTAACTTGTTGCTGGCTATCTTGCTCTTGCTTGTTGCTGGATCTCAACATTTTGAACCGAGAGAGAGACTTAGCTGTCGTACAAAGCTAAGACTCTGTAACATCATCTGTGTATAGATACTCACTCAGGCGTTTGTCTATTAAAATGGTCTTGTGGCGATGGAAGTCATATTTGGACTCATGGACTTTAAGTGTCTGAGGGAGTGGCACCCGTCTGACAAGACGTTGCAATATTCATGAGTATATATGCGTATATAAGAGAGTTTATGTGTGTTGGGAAAAGAAAGAAAGAGACATACGGACACACAGTCGGACAGAAAACCATTATACACAAGACAGTCCGAAATCCAAGAGGTGTACACCGATATTTTAATATGTTTGAACAAAAACAGGAAGAAATTAAGTGAATGAAAATTAACATAAAAAATAATATTCTTCGTTTATTTATTTATTTGTCTTAACATTATAAGTGTGTATATATCAATTAACGAAAGACACTAGAATCTACAGTAAGCGGTTAAAAAATAAATAAACATGTGTGTGTGTGTGTGTGTAGACAATCCAGACAAATAGTGTGTCCTTTCACCCCATCTCGCACCTAGAACCATAATAAATATATGTCTAAGCTTTTGGTGGGAAGATTTCACTTAGCTTCTCGTCCACATCTGTTTATCAATCTCCAGGTGTATATGTACGTACGTCTATAAACGTGTGTGTGCGTATCCTGTGTGTATATGGGTACATGTAGAAGAATATGTGGTAGTGTGCGAGTGTATATGCACGTATGTTCGCATATGCGAGGATGTTCGTGGGATGCGTGGGTGTCCAATTCCAAGTTTTTTGAAAGACTTGGTTTTGAATCGAGACCACAAAAGTTGCTGACCATTCCACGTAAAAAATGTTGGAAGTGTCATATTCATATAGATCTTAACCTTATTGGCTATACCCGTGCTCCTCCTGCTGCTAATCCTGTCCGCCCTACACTCATGTTTCCATCATTCAGACTGAGGACGACCGAAGAATCAGTCGAAAATAATGTGCTTTTGAAAGAAACATTCTTGTTTGTTTGTTTTTTTCAAAAGACTTTTTGTATTCCTACACGTCAACACATAGGAAATAAATACAGAAATGAATCTAAACATTTATATATTTTTCGTATTGATTTTATATATAGAGAGAAATTTACCTTTTAATTTTTCGCTTTTTGAAATCAGGAACTATGGTTAAAATACTCATTTAGATGTTTGCTATAGCTTTTTACCTTATTGGATGATGAATTTTAAACGGGGGGGGGGATGCTCGTGCAATAAATTATTTCCGTTAGCGTACTTTTGATTTAAAGACGCTACGGTTTATATTTCGAATGTTGTTTATGTAATCACATGTTGTAAGGGGAGATAATTCCATATTTTCTTTACTTTTTTTATTTAAGTGGTGTAAGGGGGATAATTGGACTAACTTAATTTATTAAAAAAAAATTGTAATCTATTTTTACTAATAAGTAATTTTTAATGATTTAAGGTGGTTTATATTTATCAAATTTAAACCAACGTTTATGACTGCATGTAAATATTAGCTCCTGTCTTGAATTTAATAGTGTGGTTGTATTTTTTATATCTTCATATTTTAAAATTTTTAGGGTCTCTTTTGTACATAGTGCACAAAATTTATCTCCTGGTTTATATGATTTGCAAATCTCAATTATTCGCCATTTTAAGTTGAAAAAAATATTGCTATTTTTTAGTTGCCAAATATAGTTGGATAGAGTAGTTTGGTTTGACAGAGAGTTATTTTAAAAGAATGTTTGTGCGTTGAAATTCTATGTTTTATTAGGCCAGATGTGGAACCAAAATATATTACCTCTTGCTTATTGTGATTATTTTCCGTTAGGTCTGGTGCTGGATTATTATATGTTGGGTTGATTTGTAATTGATCGGTAGATTGGTTTAAGTTGGTGTTATTATTTAATCTGGTAGTTGAGTTATGGCTGTTAATAGGTTCATGTAGATTTGGAGTTTTTGATACTGTGCAGCTATAGATAACATTTTTAATTTTACATGAGCCTTGTAGGGGACATTTATTTTTTCTTCTACAGTTACAGTCCGATATATTTTGTATAGTTGTATTTTGTAGCTTATTAATTTTCTTATTATTAGAGCTAATTATTTTTTGATGAAGGTTAGGCATAGTAGAGTAAGAGACTTTAATTGTGTTCTTATTAAAAATTTTATTATATCTATGGGGGCTTTAAAGTTCTTATCTAATATTTTAAAAAATTCTCTGGCTATGTTTGTCTCTAGGTTTTTGGAATATGGGGGGTTGAACCATAGGGTCTCCTTATGTCTATTCTTACGTTTACGGGTTTTGGTTTGCTGTTTATTTGTATTATTATCTAATATTTGTGGTTTGGTTTTATCTTTTTTTGTCTCTTGGTTATTTTTCTTGACTCGCATACGGGAAGACATTGCTATATTATATGTTATTACGCTCTTAATGGGTTTTTTTTCAATTTTTTTATATATATACCTGTATACCTATGTGTATATATATATGTGTGTCTATTTTTTCATATATATGCATATATATATTTGAAATGTGGTACTTAAAGCAAACTTATAATTTAAATTTAAATCTATATTTCACTCTATTTCTTTTCTATCTCTAACCCATATTAATTTTCTTATAAATTTTAAATCCAGAACTTTTATTTCAATTTTTTTCAGATACATCTGCCTTACTTTTAATGCTAGGTTTATTTATGGTGTCTTTTAAATTTAATAAAAACCCTTCAAAATTTGCTGACGAGGAGACCTTGCTTATAAAAAAACTATATGTAATTATTGTACGTAACTTGATGTCTACCACAATATGTAATTATTGTACGTATCTTGATGTCTACCACAATAAAAAGCATTGTTTTCCGAAACGATCGTACAGATAATTGATTTTGTTGTTGTTCCTTCTTATGAAACGGATTTTTAATTTAATTATAATTTGATTTTCAAATTTTAAATTATCAATCACATTACTTAATATTGAATTAGCTCTAGGATATTTACCTATCGAGCTTATTATATATCTAAATTACAACGAGCACTTTCTCTTTCCTGTATTTTAATTAAACTAGTAATTTCACTGTTACATTGAAATACACTCAGCTCTTTAGACTATTGTTCTAATCTCCTTTAAATTATATATATATATATATATATATATATATATATATATATATATATATATATATATATATATATATATATATAAATCGAGCTTAAGTATTTTGGACGATGTCAAAATATCGTTAATTCACGACTCGTACAGCAGCCGCCGATTAGCGTAATGGTTAGGAGCCTTGACTGTCGTACAGGCAGTTGGGTTTCAATTCTGGCTTGAGGTAGTTGCCTGTCAAGCCGCACTGACGAGCTGTAAAATAGCGAGACAGTACTGTATGTGGATGGCTATATATATATATATATATATATATATATATATATGGAGAGAGAGAAAGGGGGAGTACCAGGAAGATTCGACGTTGCCCAGGATTGAATGATGATCAACATGATATGTAAACATAATTTTATAAAATAAACAATAGGTTCTCTACAGTGCAATATACACTACATTTTATATTCGACTATGTCACTTAAGGGTGTCATGTAAAGCTTCTTCTTTGTGTACCGTGGTGGGTACCGAATTAGATGAATCAAGCGATTTGATTAAAAATTGAACGATTTCATCGATTTCGATGGCAATAACAGTATGGGAGCCTGAAACATCATTCAATCCCGGGTTACGTCGTGCCTCTCTGCTAATAGAAATATAATATATAAATATTTATATGTATATATGTATGCGTGTATTGGTGCATGTGCATATCTATGTGCTGCACACACATGCACACACACACAATCCATTTCTTACACGAAGGTCAAATTATAGGTCAGTCTGTGTCTTTTCTTCAAAATACTTTCAAAATCCCACTCAGCTTTTTAATTTCCACATCAGCAGATCCATTCAGTTTAAAATCTGAGACTCAAATACTCCCACCACACCTGATCGACCGGCCGGGTTGTCTCCCGCCTGCCACACTGCTAAACAAAGAAAGAATAGATTATTACGTAAAGGACAGCGACGGCTCATTTCCCCGGTGACGTCACATTCACGTGATGCAATATGACGGGCTGTCTGCTCGGCTCTCAACACAAGCCAATAGGGAACAACTCGCTCGCTGCAATTCGCTTCAGTTGAATTCACCTGAACAAACAGAAAAGAAAACGGATGATTATGACTACGTGCATGCATATATATATATATATATATATATATATATATATATATATATTGTGTTGTGTGATTGTGTGTGTGTGATTGTGTGTGTATGTGTGTGTGTAAGAGAGAGAGAGAGAGAAAAAGAGAGAGACTATGTGTGTCTGCATGCGCACAAATATGTTTCCCTTATTTCGGCTTGAAATCATTCGTAAAAGCAAAGTCGGATGTAAAGAAACGAACTGATTTTATTCGTTGACGCAATCTATTGTAAAATGGTCGAATAAATGCATTGCTGTTTTTCTTTTGTTGTAGTCGTTTTTTTTAGAATTATCAAATTGTTTTTTCCATTACGCCTTCTCTCTTCTCTCTCTCTCTCTCTCTCTCTCTCTCCTCTCTCTCTCTCTCTCTTTCTCTCTTTCTTTCTTTCTCTTTTACTCTCTCTCAGTATCAGATGGGCGGCTATTTTGGGAATGTTAGGCGCTGTTTGTACTTCGCCGGGACTTGGATATATCCAGGTTAGTATCTGGGGGGGGGGCGTTTAAAACTACTGGGAAAGATGCACCTTCAGCTTTCGTTAAGATATGCATCAAGAATAAAAAAAAACTCTGATATAAAACCTGAGGTCTACTCTGTTTACTCTGTTCGTGTCAAGCAATTGCCTCGACTGAGATTAACAACTGTTCCAAAAGGGTTTGATGGCTCTACACAAAACCTTCACCACTATAAAAAAAAATTATCGGCGTGGATTTCGAACAAGTTAGTTGTGCAACCCTAATAAATTGAAATCGATGGAAAAGTCTAATATATATATATACATATATATATATATATATATATATATATATATATATATATATATATGGCGATTAAGCTACACTGAATATTCCGCGTTTCATCCACTCATGGACTCTTCAGGCTTATACGTATTGAGCACTTTTGAAGTAAATACTTAAAGTTTACGCATAAATCTATACTTTCCTATATTAATTTTATGTGAGTAAATTAAGTAGTTATATATATATATATATGTGTGTGTGTGTGTTTGTGTATGCGTGTGTATGTGTGTGTGTGAAGGTATGTGTAGATATAGATGTGTATATATGTATGTATACATCTAATTTATAAAACTTAGTATGTCTGTTGGTCTGTCGGTCTGTCTCCATATTTTCAAACTTTATCTCTACCGAAACTAAAAGTCGCAGAGCGGTGCTAGGGGGCCTCAAATGATTGGATTTTTACCGACCGTTTTTATGGGTCTTTAACCGAATAAATTGTTTTTTAAGGGATCAAAAATGGGTCAAAATTGAAAAAAAATTGTTACACATTGTGTACATTCATCTTAGTTTATTTTTAATCAGTTCATATGCGTGTCATATTGGTACAGTTGGTACAGTAGTAACGTCACTAACTTTGAATACTAAAGTTTTGGTTTCGATTCTGCCTGAAGGCACCAACATACGTAAAAAACGTATGTTGCTGCCTTCAGCCAGAATTGAAGCGACAACTTTAGTATTCAAAGTATTACTTTTGAAATCACGACTCTATAATAATGCAGGGTGACCCCCCAAAAAACAAATCTAAATGGAGGCCATCTAGAACATATGCTGTAGAACGGATAAAAAAGGCCAAAGACCCTTGTGTTTTGATGTTATGTTTTGAATATAATAAACTAGTTATAACCAATGTTTCATTTCATTCGGACAAAACACTAAGAAACGGGGCCTAATTAGAGTTGGGGCCCGTTTTCTTTGGGTCACCCTGTATATTCGAAATCTGGACAAATTAAAATATCATATTTAAGCGTATTTTACGACTGCGCAAAGCCCAACCTGCTTGTATGTGCGGGTGGATTGTCATGTGTGTATATAGTCATGTAGGTTTGTATATGCTTATAGCTGAGCTTTACTCCTTTAATCACCGAAGTATACGTAGATATGCGCTTGATGATACATGTATATTTGTAGGTCTATAAATAGCTTCATTAATTTAAGAAATGGAGCGGGCATGGATACGATATTCGAACTAATCCCACCAGAAAAAAATAAAAAACACTTTGTATTTTTTATTTTTATCTGCTGTTTTCTTAGTGACTTAGTTTGTTTTCTAACTGCAAAATTCACTTGGAGACCTGATGAAACAAGAAAATGTAGAAATGTACAGGGATCCGTAGACTCCTTAAGATATTCATATAATGTTATATATATATGATGAGAACATTGGAAATAGTATACCGACAAAATAGGTAAATAAAAAGTAACAAACCAAGTTACGTGTTCATCAACGTTTCGTCTTTATTTCGAGACTTCTTCTGAATGAATGAGATTAAGCAAACAAAAACACCCGTACAAATATTTGAAAATTTTTCATGTGCAAAGTGTGACGCTGTTCTATTTCAGATACGGAAAAAGACGTTCATTAAAGGAGAGGAACTTTCGTTCTTAAAGAGGAGATTTTTAATAACGTCATATAGTCGTTAATATGTTTTTAAAAAATATGAACGCATTTAATATTCTTTCTAGAAAAAAATAGACGTAGCGCGGTTTATTCGAAATAAATTTAACTATTTTTGCTTGTTTAAGGTCAAAGGTGTGATTATACTGCAATCAATGAGAGAATAATGCACCTAGAGAATTTCTATTTTTTATTGCTCTTTAATGTTCATTGAGCTTTTTTTCTAACTTTCGCTGGGTTTCACCAACGTATCTATGATGACAATTTTGGAAAGGAATAGTGTATATGCCTGCATTGGAAATTAGTTTGTTTTTGGAGATGTTTTGTTGCTTTTAATATTTGTCTTATACTTTTTAATGTGGTTTGCATGATGGGAATTCCTAGTTTGTTTAGTGTGTTGCAAATTATTGTATGTGTGTGTAGGTAAAAGAAGGTGTCTGTTTATGAGAGAAAATCTGGTGTATATGATTTTTGATTATTTTTACTGGAAAATATTTGTGTGGCTTTTCACTTAGCATTTAATATAAAATATGTAGGATATTGCAAAGTTTTCAAAGTGTTTGTAGGGTATTTGAATTCTTCGTTCAGATATTCTGGACTGCAAATTCTGAAAGCGCGTAAGAAGAAACCAATTATCATACTTGTTTTTATTTTGTTGGTGTGAGTAGAAATGTATGTAATCATATTTGTGTGTAGTTTTGTATTGATCTTTGAAGGATAGTTTATTATTATGTCTAGAAAAGGTAATGAGTGATTGTTTTCTGTTTCATTGGTGAACTTTATGGGGGGTTCGACTGAGTCTAATTTGCCTTTAATGTTTTCTATGTGCGTATTTTCAGGAAGTGTGTGTGTGTGTGTGTGCGTGTGTGTAAGTGTGTGTGTGTGTGTGTATGCGTGTGGAGAGAGAGAGAGAGATGTAACGCTGTCCGCGAAACAACACAAGTTGTGTGCCGTTTCACTCGCAAAGTACACCAAGACAGAGAATAGAAAATAACTCTGACTCGCTTTTTGGTTCTGTACAACAACATTTATTTCTTCATTGGTATAGCCGTGACGTTACCAACATTATCTAGAACGTTCTCCACGTCTCTCGCGAGATCTTAAACGTTATCTCATCTCCTCCAAAACCTTTGTCTTTCTCTTTTTTATAGACCTTTTCTCTCTATCGGTGACGTCACTTCTCATGCATTTACATACGCGTATCTGCGCTATCTTACAGAGAGAGAGAGAGAGAGAGAGAGAGAGAGAGAGAAAGAGAGAGAAACAGAGAGAGAGTAATGCATTTGCGGAAATACGTTATCTCTATTAATAGGATTAAGCCACTGATAGAGAGTTAATCGCTAACTTTCAAGTAGATCAGTAACTGTTCAATGTATTGACCATGTGTATGCGATCGAATTCTAAGATGAAATAATTTTCATACTTTTATAATATACATCTCATAAATTAAGACGTTTTCTATAAGATTATCAGTTAGCATAAGAAATATTAACAAGACGATTGAAGAGATCCGAAAGATAGATATTCAAATACAGAAGAGAGAGAGAGAGAGATAAAGAGTAAAAAAGGGCAAATGTTTTCTATGCAAGGCTATCATATTTTTCGCTCGTCCCACATTCATTTGGATTTTGGGAAAGCACATATTTCTGCGTCTACTGAACTTCGTAGTTTGTCAGTAAAGAACCACAATCACTTCATCAGTAACTGACTCCTGATTTCCGTCCGTGGAATCATGCAGTAACTCCGCTTCCGTCAATCGTGGTTTGTCTAACCGAACTTCCCTTTATTCGAATGAGAACTCCCATTATTTAACAGTTGCACCATGCTATGATAACGGACTTAACTACAGTTTAATTAAAAGCATTATTTATAGTTGCCTGGATTAATGGGAATAGGAAAACATTTTCTATTGTCAATGTAAAATCAAAATTCACAAGGGTAATAACTCATATTTTCATTTAATAATATTTAGAAAGTTGTCTCGTTGAGAACTAAGTGTTATTTTTTTCTTTATAAGTTTAGACATTGCACATATGAATGATTTCAGTACATTCTGGCAGCACCAGGAAGAAGCAGCTAGTATAATTATCAAGAACAGTTCAAAATGGAGGAATGGAACAAGATATAAAAAAATAATGATGGAAAAAAAAATACAATACGAAAAGTACGAATGGAAGGATTCATTGTTGAGAACAATAAAACGGGTGGAACGGGAATGGGTTGAATAGACTGTAATCAATTTTATTTTCATATATTTTTTCATTCCGAGGCTGGGCCCGAGCAATCAAAACGTTCCCCCGGAAGTGAAATACGGTAGCTCAGTGCAATATAAAATAAAATAAAATAAAAATTTAAAAAAAAACACCTTCAACTAAAACGATAACTTCTCTTACACTTACGGCACGTCTTTCAAAACGTTTGTTTTATTGTTTCAAAATTAAGGCGAAAAACCAACCACGTTTAATTCACGGGGACATTTGGAATCCGATCAAACAAAAAATCTCGACAATATTAAAGTAAACAAGTACGACGTAATAAAAGGTAAAAAGAAAGTAGAGATTTTTATTCGGTTAACAAAAGAAAAGAATTTTAACTCGGATTGAACGACGAACCATTTCTTTTTTTTTTTTTTTTGCCGTAAACTGAATCTATGCTCCAACACAAATGAAGAAAAACAGGCTTCTTAAGATACGTCCATTTATTTAATGCGTTCACACATTTCACCGTGACAAACTAACGAAAATACTCTCAACTTAAGCATGACAGAGTGGCTAAAATGCTTTCAAACTTCAGCGTGATAGTCTGACTAAAATACTGTTAACTTAAGCATTGCAGAGTGGGAAAATGCTTTCCAATTTCAACGTGAGAGACCTCCGAAAATGTATTCAATTTAATCATGGCATGGTGTTATGGAGAGGCAAAGTGTGAATGGACTTATGTCCGGCCGACAAAAATGTAACCCGGGAATTGGGATTATCTGGAGGTGACGTAATTCGGTCGGGGGTAAAACCAAAAGCAAACGCCGGGCTGGTCAATATATGGGTCAATGACGTCAATTGGTTTATGGGTTGCCAGGCCGAAAGTCCATAAAAGTGAGATGGTAAACAAAAACAAAGCAGAGACGCGGATACATGGAACGAGAGACAGACGACGAGGAACTGCTTGTCACGTTCGCAACCTACACCTCACTCCACCACCTCCACCACCGTATTGTGTATATATGTATGTTTGTTAAATAAACCAAGTCTGTTTATAACAAAGTGTCTCGTTATTCATTGATAAATGGACAGCGGTCATTCCAATCACAAGACGATTTACAACAAACATATATCTATAGATGTCAAACACACTATCTCTCAGTCTATCTATCGATATATTAAAAAATCTCTTATAGTTGAATTACAGGTGGTGCTCATCTAGTAGAATGTACCTTGTCTCTAGATGAAACACTAAAACTTTCCTAAGACGAACAACAACAAAAATACAGAATATACGTCATCTTAATACCATTAGTATATAACATATATTCAATTGGTGCCAGTAAACAAGAGTGTGAAAAAAATCGAACCTGATGATTAGAATACACATATATATATATATATATATATATATATATATATATATATATATATAGAGAGAGAGAGAGAGAGAGAGAGAGAGAAAGAGGGAGAGAGAGAGAGAACGAAAAAAGGGTCCTTTTAAAAAAAATTTTTGTTTAAACTTATTACCACGGACAGATTATTAAAAAAAAAACCTCAAAATCAAGACTGTCAAATCAAAAAAGGGGGAAGAAAAGAAAAGACATGAATAAAAGACAAACGAAGTAAGTCGAATCCGATTCTTTCTTTGCTTGTTTCTGCTCTAAGGTTATATATATATATATATATATATATATATATATATATATATATATATATATATATATATATATATATATATATATTTAAAAAAAAACACTTCAAGCTTTTCGTAAAGAGAAAGAAAAAGAAAAGAAAGAAATTCGTGATTGTTTGACAAAATTAATCAAACAAGAAAAAAAAAAATTTTTTTTCTTTTTTGTCTTTTAAATTGTACTTTTGTTTTCTCATCTGACGTTGTTTTTGTTTATTGTTTTGGTTAAGTTGAAAAAAAAAGATGGAACAGCAAATATTTTCAAATTTCGTACAGGGCTTAACCATGGAGCTTAGGAACGAACGCGGTGGGGGCCATCTCAAAAACTTTACGAGGTGAGTCTCTTCTAAAGAATATAAGAACTTTAGAAAATAGAAGGGACGGTGGATATAGGGTGTGGTTGCAAGAGATAGAAAAATATTTTAAAATAGTCGGTGCTGGGGATGAAGAAAAGTGCTAGGTAGCACTATTGACAACTAGGGGCCCGGTTGGACTCTTCATTAACGAAGGGTTAACGTGGCTAGAATTGAAAAGGGCCTTAGAATATTATTATGTGATAGTCGCAAATCCCAACAAAAACATAATAGAATTAGCTAATATAAGACAGGGTAGAGACGAAACTATTGAAGACTATATGCAGAGAATAGTGAGACTAGCAGAAGGAGGATATAGTGTCATGGATGCAGGTAATGAATTAGTAAAGATACAAGTTCTAGATAGAGTATTTTATAGAGGGCCTCAGAGATAAGGATATGAAACTGGCCGTAATGAGGGATGAACCTGCGGATCTCCATGCAGCTTATGAGAAAGCCTTAGCAGAAGCAAGATGGAAAATTCGGCTCAACGCAAACCGTGAATACGATGATGAACCCATGGAGGTTTGTCATACGAGACGACAGGTTACAGTCGAAGCCGTAGGTCCAGCAAAATTCCCAAAACAAGATAGGTGGAAAAGATTAGAGAGTAGGGGGCCTGTATATAAGACTAGAGAAAAGGAAAAAACTAAACAGGGTATAAGGTGTTACAATTGTGGTAAGGTGGGCCACATATGGAGAGATTGCAGACACCGCAGGCAGGGAAACGGAGGCGCACCGTTCGTATAATGC
Organism: Euprymna scolopes; assembly: GCF_053919585.1. NCBI lineage: Eukaryota > Metazoa > Mollusca > Cephalopoda > Sepiida > Sepiolidae > Euprymna > Euprymna scolopes. The sequence goes on from NC_136497.1 coordinate 48,447,423, forward strand.
CCGACGGACGGAATGAAGGCATACCTACGCATGTAATCGGTAACATGGGCGCTGCAAATTCCGTTTCTATTAGAATAGATAGAAATAGATTCAGGGCTTTAGTAGATACAGGCGCAGAGATTTCTGTCATAAAAAGTAGCGTTTTTAAAACATTTAAAAAGACCTGAGCTACATAGTAGAGCAATTAATTTAAGGACAGCTAATGGGTCCCTATTAATTGGAGAAGGCATTGTCCGATTAAGGATAAGGATAGGAAGTCAATTCATCCACCATGATTTCATTGTGGCGAAAAACCTCAATAGAAATATAATACTAGGCCGGGACTGGTTTAGACAAAATGGGGTGAGGATGTACTTTGACTTTGGGGCCATAAACATAGGAAATGAATAGCGTTAGCAGAAGTTGCTCATACCTCAGCTATACTAAGACTAGGAAAAAAATAACATTAAAACCTCAGAACCTGCATACGTACACAGCTCGTGCGGGTATTAAAAACGGTCAAGGGCTAGAGTATGAGGTAGAGCAAATAGATAGAGGATTTTTTATTGATCTTAGTGGTATTTCAGCAGTGAATACCACAGTAAAAATTAAAGGATCAAAAAGTTTTCCACTTTTAATAATGAACAACACCAATCAGACGGTTACTTTAAGAAGAGGGTGTAAAATAGCTAGGTGTAGAGCGGCTGGTAAAATAATGGAGATTACCATGCCAAAGAAACATAAAGATAAGATCTCTGAAGAAAACTTGAAAGGTATAAAAGTGCCCGAAGAATTCAAGTTAGAGATCAATAAGGTGCTAAAGCGAAATAAGGACTTGTTCGTTACGGGAGATAAGAACATGGGCAGTGCCGATACGGTAGATATGCGTATTGATACTGGAACGCATGAGCCCGTACGGAAATGCCCGTACCGGACACCGCTTAAGCAAAGAAAAGAAGTAGAGTCTGCAATAGGGGAAATGATGCAGGCTGGAGTAATCGAAAGATCAAACAGCCCGTGGAGTTTTCCGATAGTTTTAGTAGAGAAGAAAGACGGAACTAAAAGGCTCTGTATAGATTTTAGAGCACTAAATAAAATAACAAAGAAGTATGCCCGAGCGTTACCACTTATTGATGATATTTTTGCCTCGCTTGGGTCGGCAAAATACTTCTCAAAGTTAGATTTAAAATCAGGGTACTGTCAGGTTAAATTGGATGACAACGATAAGGAAAAAACTGCGTTCACCTGCCACAAGGAGTTGTTCCATTTTAATGTAATGCCGTTCGGACTTGCGAACGCACCCGGGGTCTTCTAGAAATTAATGTCTGTATTTTTACAAGGACAGGAAGAATTCGCTGTACCGTATTTGGATGAGATTTTAATATTCTCCAATGCAAAGGAAGACCATATAAAACACATAGATAAGTTCTTAGGCATTTTGCGCAAGCACAATCTTAGGTTAAAAGCAACGAAGTGTGAATTTTTTAATAAAGAAATACAGTATCTGGGGTTCAAAGTTAGTGAGAGGGGAATACAGCCAGACATGGATAAAGTCAAGTCTATAAAAATGATTTCGACTCCAACCACTGTATGACATCGTACTATCGGCGATTTATAAAAAAAAATTCCAATATCGCCGAGCCGTTAATTCGATTAACGAGGAAGCATGCACGATTTTATTGGGACGATGCATGTCAGTCTGGCTTTGATAGCCTAAAAACGAAGCTTGCAGATATGGTAACACTGGCTTATCCCGATCCGGATAAGGTCTACCGACTGTATACAGATGCCTCTGATCATTCGATTGGGGCATGTCTGTCACAAATGGTTTATAACCCAAGGTAGAGTAAAGAGGTAGAAAAACCTATTTACTTTTTATCCCACAAGTTGAGTAATACTCAAACCAGATGGTCAACGATAAAGAAAGAGACATATGCAATACACTATGCCCGGAATGAATTAAATCACTATTTGCATAGTGCAACGTTCGCCATCTATACAGACCATAAACCATTGGGATATTTACTAAACTCGTCAATACAAAATAGGAAAATACAGACGTGGGATTTAAGTATGACTGGCTATAATCGCACCATACGGCACCTGCAGGGGAAAGACAATGTCTGTGCGGATCTCTTGTCACGCGCTGTAGATTTGAGCCAAGACAATGATTATCCCCCTGTAGAAATAGACAGTAGGAATTACACGGTGAGCCAAAAGATTTTGCATCACATAAGAATGCTGAAGACTCATCGGTAGCACACGAGCGTCCTACAATATCGGGTTTAGATGTATGTAAGGAACAGAAAGTAGATAAGGAGCTTGTAGATTTGAAGATGCGAATGAAAAACAGTAAAGCGTCAAAGATGGAACGGAAAAAGTACATAATAATGGACGATATAGTATATTACTTGTCGCAACCCGACGACGAACCGATAATCTAAGAGAAAGGATGGTAGTTCAATACCATGATTATAATGGTCACATGGGCGTGGAAAAAACGTTTCACGCTATTAAGCAAAAATATTTCTGGCCTGGTTTATTTAAACAAGTAAACGAATACACAGGTATTCCGTGCCAAACCAGAAATTTGAGGAAACAGCAACCTCAAATGCGGGAGAGCGATTTGCCTCTTTTCCTTTCGCTAAACTAGCGGTAGATGTTTCCGGGCCTTACCCAAAAACTCTGTCAGGCAACCAATACATAGTGACTTCTATAGATATGTACAGTGGTTGACCAGAGGCTTTTGCGGTCCCGAATAAGAAAGGAGAAACAGTGGTGCATCTGTTGATTGACGAAATTTTTCCCAGATTCGGGCACCATTGCAGCTTTTAACGGATAATGGGCCTGAGAACATAAACAAAATAATGAAAAAGGCATTAGAGGATATCAACGTGCATCCTGTGACCACATCGTTCTATCACCCCCAGAGTAACGGCAAAGTTGAAAGGTTCGATAGGATAATGTATGACGTCATAGCGAAGAAAATAGGGGGCAATGAACAGTCGTGGGATATATACATGAATCAGATGTTAGCGGCTGTCAGGTTCCATGTAAGCGAAACGAGGAAATTTTCACCCTATTATTTACTCTACAATAGAGATGTTGTTCTGCCGTTAGACAATATTCTAAGACCCCGTAGAGTATACTATGGGAATGAGAATCATGTAATCGCTCTACAGGAAATGCATCGAACCTTTACGTTAGTAAGGACTAATGTAAAAAAATGATAGATCTAAGAAGAAAACAAGAGCCGTCGAATTTAAGGTTGGTGATTTGGTGTATTATAAAAACCACCAAAAGCGAGGAAAACTAGACGTACGATGGAAACCGTACTATGTAGAGATAGAAAAGACTGGGTCGGTTTCATATAGAATTAAGGATCAATTAACGGGCTCTGTAACGAAGGTGCATGCAGAACATCTCAGGGCAGCGTCTATCGAAGAGTGGGAGATTTACACTCTGTAGTGTGAATCTCCCACTCCTCGATAGACGATAGAGACCGTTAAGAAAAGCTGCATTGTCTGTTCCAAAGGAATCTAGTGATTCAGACAGCGAATCAGTCAGAGACGAAGCTGATTATGCAATGCAGAAGAGTCGCCATCAACGAGAGGGGTCGGATGAGGAATCTGACGTACCGTTGATGGAACGAAAAATCGTGACACGGAGCATGACGGCGGGACATGAAACCAATATAGACGAAATCAGCTGTCCGTATACGTCGTATGCAATGCACGAGAGTAGAAATAGGGGCCAACCTCTCGTAAATAGAGTTAGTACGAGGGTTGCTAGCGGGGAGGAAGAACAAGAGAGAGGGAATTGTTTAGGATGGGTTAGAAAAGTACTCTGTATTTAGGTAAATTAAGTAAATGTGGACACCGTCCTATTCAATAAAAGGAAAAATAAAAGATCCCTTATCTCCATGGTTCAAACAACTGACATCTTAGGAAAAGATAGAGCTGCTTCTCATTTCAAAAAAGTTATTGGAATGTAAAGTTAAAAAATTAAGTAACTTGAGCAGAAGCAAGCATAGTCTATCGGACGTCGGCTGCCTCAATGTCAATTTTTAAAATTGGGGTGAAAATACCACCCATGTTATTTGAAATAAACCAAAAACATACATTGAAAGAGACCCCGAGAAAAAGAAATGAAATAAATATATGTGTGTGTGTGATAATTGATTCGTGTTAATAATGTAAAAGTATGTCCACGAAAAAATATATATATATAAATAAATAAATAAAATGCATTAACGGTAGTAGACAAGAAAAAAAAGTTAACATGATTTATTGTGGAACAGAAAAGGACGTCGTTGAAAAAAGAACAATAATAATAATAAATAAATTTTTAAAAAAAAGAAATATGTATGAAATCTAGAATTTAAAAAAATATTTATTATGTGTATATATAAAATATTTTTGGTGGCAGGGAAGGAGTGTTATGGAGAGGCAAAGTGTGAATGGACTCATGCCCGGCCGACAAAAATGTAACCCGGGAATTGGGATTATCTGGAGATGACGTAATTCGGTCGGGGGTAAGACCAAAAGTAAATGCCGGGCTGGTCAAAATATGGGTCAATGACGTCAATTGGTTTATGGGTTACCAGCTCGAAAGTCCATAAAAGTGAGATGGTAAACAGAAACAAAGCTGAGACGCGGATACATGGAACGAGAGACAGACGACGAGGAACTGCTTGTCACGTTCGCAACCTACACCTCTCTCCACCGCCTCCACCGCCGTATTGTGTATATATGAATGTTTGTTAAATAAACCAAGTTTGTTTATAACAAAGTGTCTCGTTATTCATTGATAAATGAACAGCGGTCATTCCAATCACAAGACGATTTACAACAAACATATATTTATAAATGTCAAACACACTATCTCTCAGTCTATCTATTGATATATAAAAAAATCTCTTGAATTACAGGTGGTGCTCATCTAGTAGAATGTACCCTGTCTCTAGATGAAACACTAAGACTCTTCTTAAGACGAACAACAACAACAATACAGAATATACGTCATCTTAATACCACCAGTATATAACAATGGTAGCATAAATGATTTCAAACTTCAGCGTGGCAGACTTATATATATGAGCAACATGCAACTAGCTGATGTATTTCTATTACTTTTGCGCATGTGCAAATTCACTCATAGCTTTAAGTGGTTGAATTTTAAATTTTCTTATCTATTTGTCGATAGATCAAACGGTAGGGAACGTGGCTGGAGTGGTAAATAGTTTGGTTTCGATTCTAGCTGATGGCATCGCAGTCATTTATTTTATCTTTTGTAATCAGTACTATATATAAATTACAATATAATATGCACGAGAGAAATGGCTCTGTGATAATGAATAAGAAATCTGTACGAATAAAAAATATATTTAGGCGTATTTAACAACCGGGTAAGGCATAGCACCCCCCACGCTAGCTATTTATTAAAATATTCCATAACATTTTTGGTGTTGTTATATTTTCAATAAAAATATTTATTGTCTAATAATGAGAATTAAATTGCTATTATGTTAAACATAAAGAAAACAAGTAAAGCATGCAAGATTCCTCGTGAGTGCACAGTGAACGAGGCATAAAAAATTACTATGTTTAGCATTTACCCCCTAACATTTAGCCCCAAATGTCCCCAGGGGACTCAAATCCTGGTGAAAATACGCAAACGGTGCAGTTTTAGGCTTTAACATATGCAAAAAAGAAAAAAAAAAGAAATGACTAAGTCTATCATTTGCACACACTCCCATCAATTTAACCCCAAAAGTAACCAAGGTCTTAACATATTTAAATTTGAGTTCAGCACCACGCAAAACTGCTAAATAGACATACACAGAACGTGTTAGACAAATCTGGTAAAAAAAGTCCTAAAAATGGAGTGTTTTTATAAGCCCTAAAAAATCCCCTGGGGTACACCCAACAGTTATCGCTAAGTATAGAAAACAAAAATTATATAGAAATCAGTTATTTTAACCTTTTCAGAAAGTTTTATAAAACTCCAGGGCATCAATTTTTTTTTAATAAGCACAAAAGTGTCAATGTAAGCCATTTTAACCCCAAACGCACCCTAGAGGGGGCAACCGTCGGGTTTTCCCAGAAAATCTATTCTGTTACATTTTCACTCGTATCATGTTTAATGTGTGTGAAAAATTTTCCAAAACTTCCAAGGCGTGGTTATTGAGAATAGTGCAGACAGACGAACGGACGAACGGACAAGGGTGAATTTACAAGTCTACCCTCCTGTTGTTGGGAGAACAAAAACTCATGCATTTTTTTTTTATTTAAATATTTAACTGGCAATTACATCTTTTTTTTATAATTGGTTTTCTTGGCCTTTTGGCCAAGATCAAAGTGTAGTATCTGTTCTTCAGATGCTGCCATTCCATTTCTTGTTCTCTTTCGGTGGAGGAGAAATCCTTCACGACTGAGACAATTTTTATTTTTGTACCTTTTCTCCACGTTAAAAAACGACTCTGGTGTCTAACTCTGTCCCGTGGGGAGGCATAGTAAATAGGTACATTTTTTTTTTTTTTTTACGGAAGATGAAAAAGTCATTTTGTCAGTATTTATCAACGAAAGACATTATTTCAACAACAATATTATTGCGAGTAAATTAGGATTGATGTAGAAAACTGGGAAATTTTCACAGGATCCTTCCACTTGCAGAATATTGTCACAATCGATGCGTCTATTTCCAACTCACGTGAGATACACTAAACGTAATTATGACACATAATCAGACTGATAAAAAAAGGTTCTCTTAATTATGGGAACGGGTGTATCATAAAATGGATATCCGGCTTTATTCATGCGTAGTAAATATAATCAACTAGAAGAATATACGTTTTAAGGCAGATAAAATTTATTCTCAGACCAGAACAGTTTTGGAAAACTTGTGTGTCCCTTACGACAGCGATTAAAGTAAAGATATTATATTAAACCTTATGTCTAAAATCCTTATTCTGCTTTTGAAAAAAATCTTTTACGTGAGTTTCACTCTAGAGCATGACTTTCTTTTAAGGCATAACGTGTCTTCACCATGAATAAACATTCAGTGAATTATCCTTAATTAATGGTATCTCTTGACTAGGGCTATGACAAGAGAATATTCTTTTCATTAATTTGTATTCTCAAGTGTATATCAGTTAATATCTTATATGTTTTTAGATAGAGTTATGTGGTTCTTGGTTGAATAACTGTGTCAAACTGTGTCAGATATGTACTCGAAATTCAAACAACGATGAGAATATTCTATTGCCATCGTGGTAATCATGACTCTTGATCAGATTCGAAATACAACCATGAAATACGGAGTGTTCCAAACTGAGCTGATACATTTGTTTGTTATTAACATATTAAATCAATTTCAAAAGAAATATTTGTTTAATGTACGTAGAATGCCATTTTATTTTACACAGTTTTAAATATTTAATCGGCCAAATATTTCCCATCATTGCTAACACACGATTTTAGACGTTCACGAAAGATTTCAATAACTTGATGGATAATTTAGATTGGATTAGCAGCAATTTCAAACGGATAGCTCGTTTTAATTTTCAAGCTATCGTAGGCGGTGACTGAATACTTTTTTCTTCAAATATCCCTACAAAAAAAAATCGCAGGGGTTTAGATCTTGTAGGCTAACCAATACCCCCACGCAAAGAAATCAAATCATTCGAGAACATTTCCTTAAAAAAAGGTATAATCTATATATATATATATATATATATATATATATATATATATATATATAAAGTGAACGTGTGTGTGTGTGTGTACATTTTCCAACGCAATAGCTTCGTCAATTTTTAGTCTACAGACTCGAAATTTGATATACAGGGTACTGAGATTTGGGAAAATTTTTGCGATCCGTTTTCGACCAAAAATTTGCCTGTTAAGGGTCACAGTTCAACGATTTGACCTTTGAGAATTCTACCAAACTCCTCCGCCAATTTTTAGTCTAAACGCTTGAAATTTTAGATATAGGTTCCTTGGATATGGATCTAACTTAATAACTTGATTTGAGCGCAAAACAATAAATGTTAAGGGGTCATAATAGGGGTCAAAGTTTTTAACTTTTTTTTGCTCAACATACACCTCCAAACACCCGGGCAACGCCGGGCTGAAATGCTAGTAAAGATATAAATAATTTTTAGCCTAATTAAAATAAAATGAAATTCTACGTACATTTAAAAAGTAAAAAAAAAAATATTTTCTTTATTTAATTACTTTTTTTTTTTTTTACTTATAAATGTGTCAGATTATTTTTGAAAGACCTTGTATATGAATTTTCAAATAGGAATTGACAGACCTATGCCTTCAAAAAACATTTAAAATATCTATGATAAAACTACATTTTAGGAAATATCTTTAAATGATACCTAATATCTATTGAATAAAAAATTGAAATGGAAACCCCAATTACTAAACGTTTTGGCTTACGGTTTGTGGACCTTTGCGAAAGCGAAGAAAATATTGCTATAATTTCACAAAAAAATGCATACGTCTTAATTTTCACAAATAGGCTTAGCCCTCTTTTATCTCCATTGAATAAAATTTAACTAAACTAAACATAGTCGCATTTGTACCCCTTCTGCCTAGAACCTCTAGCATGCAAAACAATTAATTAATTTAGGAGTAAATCCTATATAATAAATATGCAAACATATTGTTATGGTGATATCTGCTATTCCGTCACTGCGTATATTCTTCCTAACTCTATGACTAGAGTCGTTATGACCAGTTATGAGAAATGAGAAGCGAGTAAGAAGCAGCTCTGTTAACCCATTACTTTTGTACTTTTTGTGAATTCAATTTCTTGCTTATTACCTTCTGCCCGTGTTGTTTCGTCCGGTTTTTGAAGGCCACAACATACATACTCACACTTAACTTTATATAGTAGAGATATCGAAGCCGCGTTACTTTTTATAACTGTCCGTTTTGGGGGATGGACAATTTTTACTTGCTTTTTTTTTACTGGGTATTAATTTACTATTGCTATCGGCCTCCGATGTAGTCATCAAGAACATTGATATCTGGTTAGGGCTTGCGGTAAAGTCTTTTAACCAACGGCAAAGAAAGATGAAGATTTTTTGTGCTTTTTTTCTCGAGTTTGTATATTTCTTCTTTTTTTTTTTTTTGTTTTGCTTACAACCTTCCCAACAACCATGTTCTTATTTAGAGGCCTTGTCTGTCGGTTCATCAATTCACCCTTAGTCTGTCACACTTCAGTTTGAAATAAAATTATCGTTAGTCTGTCACACTTTCGTTTGAAATAACATTAATGTTGGTCTGTCACCCTCCGGTGTGAAATAACATTAACGTTGGTGGGTTACACTTTCGTTTGCAATAGCATTAGCGTTGGTCTGTCACCCTTTCGTTTGAAATGACATTAACCTTGGTTTGTCACACTTCGGTCTAAAATAGCATTTTCATCAATAAACAAGCGAACTGAACGGACGCATCTTTTTTCTAAATGCGCCCAATTATCTCCATGACAAGGTCTGTTCGTCAGTCGGCCTGTCGCACTCATGTTCGAAATACAGTTTTTGATGGTCTGTCATGTTTAAGTTTTAAATACTAATTTCGTCGCTATTCGAACTTCAAACTCAGATAGCATGTTCCGCAGTGTATCACGCTTCAGTCTAAAGAGTATTCTTATTGGTTTATTAGGCTTAAATTTAAAATAGTCTGCTTATTGATATGTCACGTGTAAGTTTGAATAAGTATTTCTATTTATTTGTCACATTTACGTCAGAAATAAGTTTTAGATTAAAGTTTCGTCGATCAATCAATCTTCAATTACAAATAGCATTTTTTTTCAATTCAACATATACTTTACTCAGCTGTTCATATGTAATGACTAGGACTATGACAATAGAATATTCTTATTGTTTTGACTCTCGAGTATATATCCGACACAGTTAGACACAGTTAATCAACCGAGAACCATATCACTCTATCAAAACACATATAAAATATTAACTGATATATACTCGAGAGTAAAAATAATGAAAAAAAAATATCCTCTTGTCATAGGCCTAGTAATAACATTACCGTTTGTCTGCCATACATAAATTTGAAATAGAATTCCCGTTGTCAACCACGGTTAAGTGTGAAATAGCATGTTTGTTATTCTGTCAAACTTCAGCTATAAATAATATTTACATCGATCTTCTACGCTCATGTGTGAAATATCATTTTCCTTAATCTATCACACTAAAGTATGAGTTCATATTGGCATTGGACTGTCACGTTAGAGCTTGCAATAGTATTTTGTTGATTCGCCATATTTCATTTTGAGATAGGATTTACGTACATCCTTCAAGCTTAAGTTTGAAATAAAAATTTTATCGCTAGACGTGTAGATTGAATGGACGCATCTTTAAACGAAGATTTAATGGGCGTATGTTTAAAAAATATCATTTATTGTTTCTTTTTTATCTTGTCTTAATGTTTATTGTTACATTTTTCTATTTTTTGTCTATTTAGTCCAATGTGTGCGCGTTTTTTTTTTCTTTTTTTTAACTCATTCCTTGTATTATTTATATGATCACAAAAATGATTATCGCCATTGTTTCTTGAACATATCCTACCCCTTTCCCGCTCATCTGTCTGTTGTTTCGTATGCCATATTTCTAGTTCCTCCTTTTCCCGCGGTTCACAGCCTCGTTTTGAAAAGGCACAATGGTTTTTCTTGCTAATCACGCAGACAAAAGAAAATATTTCTCTTGTTAAATGTGTTCTTTAGAAAAGACATTTTAGTTTTCGGTCAGTCTGTGGTACTTAAGTTAATCTCTATCGATATCAAGTTAGGTATATTTATATATTTATATATTTGTGTGTACAGGATTCAATCCTAAACTAATTAACTGATCATACGTAAGAGGTTCAAATGTCGGTTATATTTAGTTTCGTTTACTCATATACGAAGGGAGTAAAAATAGCGTTACATAGCCCATCGCGAAAATTCATATGGTTTGATTTTGTGAAATGTTAGAAATAAGTTTTAAACACCAATTAATAAATATTCTCCAAATGTTATTGGCGTTGAAGTATTTACAAAGAAATTTTAGGGGGGGGGCATACTAAAATTTCTTTGTAAATACTTCAACGCATAATATGGGCACAGCCTTCCATTATAAACTTCGAATATATTAAATTGCTTTCAAGTAATCTGTGAGGCTATGACAACAGCATATTCTTTTCATTGTTTTGACTCTTGAGTATATATCCGTTAATATCTTTAATATATGTTTTTATATAGACTGATGTGGTTCTCGGTTGATTGACTGTGTCCAACTTTGTCTGATATATACTTGAGAGTTAAAAGAATGAAAAGAATATTCTGTTGTCACTGCTTTAGTAATTAGACACGAATTAACGGAAATCCACTTGAATTCCAGTTTCTTCTTTAGGTCTTTTTTGTTTAAGACTTAAATTTAAAACATTTTTTTAGTATGAAAATAATGTAATGTTTTTTTCTGTTAAAATTGGAATAATGAGTGTATACCTAAGGTTTAGTATCAATATATTTTGATTTTAATTTTCGTAAGGTGGCATAAAGGTGGTGCAATTTCGGGAATTAATTTCCCCTTCCTGAGATGTGTATCCTTATATTTCTTTATAAAAAGTAGCAATAATATTTCACCTGTAGTTGTATAGTTTATTTTTTTAGATACATGTGACGAACAAACATATTCTATACTGTCCACCCATAAAGAAAGGTAAATGCACCAGAACAGATATTACGCTACTCTTCTCCAAAAAAAGAGCTAATGCCTGGAAGTAGTTTATCCTGACAACGTAAGATAGTACATCACACCATGATGAGGTAGAAGATAATGTTTAGAAAGATTGCGTCATTACGCAACAAAAGATACTACGCTACTCCTCAATAAGGAAATAGTAAAAGGGAGAATTGTCTAATGATAACAGAACAGATCAACACCCTATCAGAGAATTGGAGGAATAATACCTGTAAGGATAATACTATGACAACAGAACATACACTATGCCACCTCACCTAACTAGACCATTTGAAGATGTGCATTAGTTTTAAATCGTATTGTAAACGAGATGGGGGAGTAAAATATTAATACAAGAGTCGTTACAAAAATAAAGTTTCCTCTTTTTTTATTTAACTAAAAAGTTAAAGAGCTACGAAGACGAGGGTGTAACGATTAAAACGAACGACGTTATGTGCTAGAGAATTTATTTTTCAACATAATAACCACTATTCATAATATACTTTTTACCAACGATGGACGATAGCTGTGCATGAGTGTGCCGAGCGCATTTGGTCATATAAGATGCGTTCTAAAAGTAAAGTCTCCTATTTTTTTACAAAAAAGGGTTGAATGTCTAAAAATACAGGAATGATATAATTAAAACGAGCCTCATTTTTTGCTCCAGAATTTATTTTTCTACATAGTCACTGCTATTCTCTATTCTGACTCACTTCCACGATATGGATTGCTTTCTTAGAGTTCCACCACGTCAATATTTGCAACGGAGAAATAAAACTTTCAGACTATGAATGCATAAGTTCAGTCATCATAACAATGCAATTTCTAATCTCCTCTCATCCATTCAGGCGAAATAAAAAATAAGAGACCTTAGTTTTGGAACACCCTTCGTAGTATATTTTGGGTTTCAGACAGATATTAAACTTCTACTTGTAATAGATCCATGTTTACAAGGAACATTTAAACGTAATGTCGACTGTGATAATATCACTGAATGTTTCTCTATTTTGGTTTCGAATGACTCTAGAATTAAAGTTATCTAACAGTATATGAATTCTTTAATATTTAATATTTAAATTGTAAATAGTTTGCCAAATTCGAATCAAGTCTTTCCTACAGAATCACTTTAACTTATAGATGTTGTTACCCTACATGTGTATCTTTTTTGCAATTAATGTTGAAATGGCATTTCCGTTAGTTTGTTTTGCTCCTATTGAATGAGCATATCGTAAAAATATATGTTTTGTCTGATATTCTGTGTGATTTAGTTAGTTAAGTACAATTGTCCTACAATTGAATGCAATGAAGCACGATTGTCCTACAATTGCCAAAATGTTCTTGAGTGTACCGTTCTTTCATTCTATTATATATAATAATCTGATTGCAGAAATTTCCCTCTGGACCAAAGTACACCAGGTTTGCTCCAACAGCGGTCGCATACAAATTTATTATGTCAAGACTATAAGCCAGTATAATATGTAACTTTCGAACGCCATCTTCTACACATTATCCGCTATATAAAAAATATTACATTCCATGCTAGGAGAAACATCATCACGATCGCAAAGATATACAATGAAGGTAGCTGTTTTCCATCTAAATAGTACTACTCCTCTCCCAGTCGACACCCGGAAGTATTCTGAATTATGGTCCTATATGGGGTTTTGCCCTAGTTTTCTGACTCGTGTAGTTATACACATTCCATAATCTTTCCCTTTCCCTATCCCGTAAAATAATGATTTCTCCCTCCTTACATTTCTCATTTGCTGACAAAATCTTCTTGGCTGACAACTATTCGTTCATTCCAGAATGAACGAGCCCTCCTTCAAAAAAGAACGCTACAAGGATTTAAAAAGACATGACTTCCCTGATTAGATTAGGCACTCATTTCAGATAAAATACCCTGATTACAAACATATTAAGACATCGAAATATATTCATAAGCCACGAATGTTTCATTTACACATTTAATACACCGTGCATGTTAGCTTTTCGTACAAAGTTACGATAGCGTGATACATATTTTATGTTTAACTACAACGCACATAATGTTTCCTGACACAGTCTGATAGCCATTATTTCTTCTTCTGTTTTCTTAAAGTTAAATTAAACCTTATTATACACTTATTAAAAAAATTACTACAGTACAGGAAACGAATTTTGTGTGCTTTATCAAAAGCACACAAAATTCGTTTCCTGTACTGTAGTAATTTTTTTAATAAGTGTATAATAAGGTTTAAAATTAAACACATTGATTATTAAAAAATAAAATGTTACCTTACTTTTAACGTCGATAATGTTCTCGAAAACTAATATTGCAGAATGGCGTTTCACACTGATTACATGTGTTTTGTTTTACGATTACATTTCACAAGCATTGGCCATAAAAATAAACTGTTGCTTTAGTTTTACAGGAGATATACTTGTTTACATTACGCGATTTATAGGTGTCCACCGAACGAGTCCCTTTCAGTTGCTGAATCATTACAGTTTGCTTAAAACAGTCATTTCTTGCATCGTAAAGTTGTACATTTGTCGTAGAGCAGTCGGTTAACGAGTTTCCTTTCTTTTCCAATTAGCGGGGAACGATCGAGTCTGACCTATTTTTCCCCTATAAGGGTTATCGCTGCTTCTTACATTTTTATAGAGCGTTTTTGGGGCATGCAAATAGGTCAAAAACCAAAATAAATTGTTTTTTTTTTCTAATTCACCATAATTTTATTCACACAAAATAGCTCACTAAACATAATAAATTGTTTCGACCTAATTTCCCCCAAATTCATTTCCTTTCAGGAATATAATCAATATTTCTTTCATAAATTTTATAATAATTATGTTTCTGTTGTCTAACGCTTAACATTAAAAAAGGTTTACATTGTTTCAATCTCTAAAATCTAAAATTGCGTGTCAATTCCGAAAGCCGTTCTTGGGGGTGTCTATTCCGAAAGCCGTTTTTAACATGAGGAGTTTGAGGGTTGGCCAACAGCAAAAACAACAGCCGTACTTAAATTTTTTACGCGAGGGGGATGCATGCTACCACCGGGCAACGCCGGTTCACAGGTCCTGCTAGTATAATTATTAAAGAGAGAAAAAAACAAGAGGTATCCATATATTAATATTATAGCGTCTGTGTGTTTTTTTAAGTGTCACGCTTAGATCTTTTTTTCTTTCGAGTGACTGTTGTTTAATTGTTATGACTTTCCATTTCTTGTAATAAATAATCTTACCAAGAATTCTTCATTAGTGTTGGTTTCGGTCTTGATTATAGCTGATAGTACTCAAGTTATATTTTATTTTTGAAATCCCAACTCTATAATATATAAGAATTGATAGAAATTTGACTATATAATAATATACGAGGTCTGCATAAATTAAAATATCATATTTAAGCGTATTTTACGATCGGGTTACGCCGGGCTCCTCTGTTAGCTTATATAAATACTTTTGCACTTTTAACAAAAGAGCTACAATAATATTGGTCTGTCTCCGTTTACGCTGACTATTCGCAGAATGCCAACATCAATATATAACATATGAAAGAGTTCGCTGTGGAATTTCCACAGGACCCGCTAGTACATATAAAATAAAACTTTAATACTCAATCATATCAGAACGGCTATATGTCGAAAGATCCGACAGGAACATACGCCAGGATTATTGCTAGCTTTATTATTAGATTGGAGATGTCGTTGGGGGAGTGAATAATGATGTCGATTGATGACAGTTCGAATCCAGTCAATTTCTATATCAACATTGTTCGTGTTTAATGTTCGGAACACTCATGGGGTTCCTCCCCTGAGTATCGGAAAGAAAGGGGAAACGAATAACAACAGCAAAATCAAATCGATCAGAAAAGTCGTATCATCTCTACATCTTTTAATTTTTTTTTATTGTTTTAATTGAAACAAATTTTAGTATTGTCCTACAAATTATTGAGACGAAGAGACGCTTAAAGATATAAATAAACGAGACATCATGATGAAGAAGCTTTTTGTTAAATACTAACATAAATCAATAGTATGCATTCTGTTTGATTATTTATGGGGTAGTTCATCAAAAGTATTTGATGATATTGGACTTGAAGACGATCAAATTGTAAGCAACAGGCATAAGTCCCGTGGTGATCCGTTTCACAGTCGAGAAACCTTTCGCAAAAACGGTATTCTATGACGCTAGACATATAGCTAGAGAAAGGAAAATGTATGTGTTTTTTTATTGATGTGGATGCACCAAAAGTTCTTACTGTAAATGTCGTATAAGAAAGAACCAAAAATTGGAGATCGGTTGAGAACCCGCTGTTCAACCACTTGATTTAGTACGTAAAAAATAAACGTGGCATACGAGCTGACTAGCCTACAATGAAAAGTATGAGACGCGAATGTGTATTAAAAACTTCCGTTCTTGTTTTAGCTCACGTCTTTCGAGTTTTTCCGCTTTTTTCAACGTTCTACACTGTGTGGAAAAACGTTATTAAAGAGCACGTTCATATTTGCTTGTCCCCAATTATTAAATATTTCATGGCTAATTGTTTGTCGCCTTAAACATCGGTTAGTATAGTTACTGCAGAAACATTTTAGGTCAGTTCGGGAATATTGTAACTACCGAGACTCCCAGCAAAGAAACTTTGATTCTAAGTATTAATTTGTAGGTCATGGTTAGTCTTCGGATCATAGTAAAACGAAAGAAGATGGCATTATTTAATATCTAAAATGTATTTTATATACATATATTGTCGATACCTCTCTATTATTATACTCTAGAATAACACCCGTCCGATCACAGGAAAAAACACAATACTTTGCCACCAATTTAATTCTTACGAAAATTAAATTCAAAATATAATGCTACAAAAAATCTTATGTCAAGAATATTTATTAAATTTTTTAGCAAAAATCATCTAATGATTTATGATCTAAAAAAATGTCTAACAAATGTAAATTTATGGAAAGTTGATTAATGGTGTTCTAATATTTAAATTTTCAAAAGGAACAGTGTAGCTATTTTATCACTCCTGAACCCTCCTTAAATACTCCTAAATACTCCTTAAAGAAACTGAAATTTGAGAATATTTTTTAGTTGAAGTCTGATACTTATTGTAAAAATTTCACAAAAATCAGAGATATTTGAATGTTTACAGAGAGTCTCCACCCTCTTTTTAACTCCATTGCATAAAAATAAATTGTGTATAGCCCACATCACATCTTGGATGCTCCGTAATTCCTAATGATCAGTTTATTTGTTTAGGATTGATCCGCTAGATATAAATATATAAACATATCTAAATCCATATAGTAATTTTATATATAAATATTAATTAGTTTTACCTGCAGACGCGCGTGTTCATGCGTACGCAATGATCAGTATAGAAAGTGATAATCACTATGGTTCGAAGGATTCGAAGCCAATAACAAAATCTACATTAGAGTCTGCAGCCAGGTATTCAATCTCTCAGTCAGCAAAATCTATTACAAATAAATAAAAAAGAGAGAATTAAATTCTATATATAATGTAAAGGCAAGCAGAAAAATATAGAAAGCTAGTCAGATAGTGTTCAACAACAGATGTCCGTACATTGCGTTATATTAAGGTTGACAGCGAATTATAATTCTCTTAAAGAGGACCAATAATAGCTGAAGGTATCGCATAATAATACTTTTATTAATAAATATTTTTTTTAATTACAGGCTCTAGTGTTTCATGCTTACGCAATCAGTAGTGTAGTAAACTATAATTACTTTCGATATGAGTTACTCGACGTTTGTTTTTTTAACGTATGTCCAATATCTACTTCAATATAACAAAATACGTATTAAAATATACATTATTTCTGATTGATTATGATTGAGTAATGCTTGAAAATAAGATTATAATTTATTCTAATTAGTTGTAATTACTAATTGACTATACGTCATTAATTTTTCTTTTTTTTTTACTATTTATGTATTTCTTTCGTCTCTCACCTTTTGGTTAATTAATTAATGTCTGTTAATGTGGTCATTTCGAGGAAAAGTAACTCGTATCGCCATGTAATCTAAATCTGTATGTTAATAAACGTCAACAGCATGTATGTTGATTAAATAGCAATCAAGAAAGCTCTTCAGTTCTATATAAGACTAATAAATAAATTAATTAATAACAATAATAACTTACGTGACATGTGGAAATTCCATAGCGGACGTTTTCATGTGTAGTATATTGATGTTGGTATTCTGTGGGTGTTTAGCGTAAATGGAGACGTCCTGATAACATTGTAGCTCTTTTGTAAAAACTGCAAAAGTGTTTACCTAAGCTAGTAGGGACGCCGTAAAATACGCTTAAATATGATATTTTAATTTATGCAGATTTCATATATATTATTCTATCGATTCTTATATATTATAAAGTAGTGATTTCAAAAAATGAAATATATATTAACAATAACAACAACAACAGCAACAATAATAATAATAATAATAATAATAATAATAATAATAATAATAATAATAATAATAATAATCGTTAGACGTGTTGTCATTCGGACTCTAGGGAACACGACTTGTTGCTGAGATGAACAATCATAAATAATGACTTGTGTAAAAACACCGAGTGACGAAATGAAAATAAAAATGATGATGATGATGATGATTTTGCTGTCCCAGCAGACCACAGCGTGAAAATCCAAGACACTGAAAAATGAAACAAATATTAGGAAGTTGCCACAGAATCGAAAAGAATATGAGACATGAAGAAATCAACAAAATACAAAAAAAAAACTTAAGTCCTAGATCAAAACACTGTTTATATTCACAGGATTAACTCCTATACAAATGGAATAATCATTATGATTTTTTAAATATTTGTTCTACAAAATTCATTAAATAACATGAACACATATATATTGTTTGTACAATATTTACATTCATAGTATATACATATATATATATATATATATATATATAATATATAAAGCTGAATGTGTGTGTGTGTGCGTGTGTGTGTGTGTCTGGTCACGAATAGGCTCCTATATGGTTGACTATTTTAAAAAACTGATTGCATATAATGATAGAAAATGTATCGAGACACAGGAATGTTTGATCTGGCAGAACGGTGGTTCATTAAAAGTATGGAAATAAAAAAAAACGTTTACAAGTGTTTTTGATATAGATGTGCATAAGAATCATTTGATAAGTATGTTTTAACTTAAATAGGGATGGTATAATAAAATTGTGGAGTCTGCGTTCGCGCCTAGTCTCCATGGAATGGAAATAGGGACAAACTTTAATAAAGACTTTTCATATCTATCTGCGTAAGTATATTTTGTTTAAACGAATATGGTATAATAAAATTATGGGGTGTTCGTTCGCACCTGACCTCCATAGAATGGAAATATATCACAAAGTTTAACAAGGTTTTTTAATATATATCCACAGAATATTGTGATAAGTGTTTCAGTGTGAACAGGTATGGCATAATAAATTATGGGGTTTATCTATTTTATTTTTACTTTCATCATATTTTGCTTTTGTTTTGATACCCCCAAATTCGAAGCTATTTCTTTACAGCCCTTTCTTTTCATAACCTATCATACTTTCATAAATCAGAGTCCATTTTCTGTAGGCTGTTTTTGAACCCAGTCAACGACGGGTACTTTTACTAATATATATATATATATATATATATATATATATATATATATATATTAAAAGTCACTCAGTATTAATTAGTTATTTAGTGAGATATAGCCACAAATACTCACACCCGACCTCAAATGTTTAAAATATGTTGGATAAAAATTTAACAGAAGAAAAGAATTGCTCTACATCAATTTTTCAGTTATATATTACTTCGTATTATATTAAGTAATACATTTTTAATGGATCCTTGCAGGCGTCAGATTCAATAATATGTATGTGCTTCGTAAAATTCTACAATATTGAATTTGATATTATGAATCATGGATTATATATTGTAGAATATATAACGAGGACACATCATTTATTTTGAACTATAACATTGGGAACGGTGCTGAAAACGTATCTGAAAGAAAGAAGAACAACTTTAAAACTTAAAAAATATATATTTATTGTTTATACCTCTCATTAGAGTATTCTACTAGTATATGTGTGTGTGTGTGTGTTCAATGGTCGTATGCTATTTGATGCTTTATTTGGTATAGTATTATGCACCAGGGCGCGGACACGCGTGTGAATATGCATACGAAATGCTAAAAGACTTCACTGTAAGGATAAAGAAAAATACTATAAAAAAATAACGTGTGCAACAAACAGACAGTCACGTTAAAGACGTGGGTTATGTCTCAGCTATAACTAGAAGTTAGGCGTAGCGGGAGAATGAGATAATATATCTTGTTGCAAAAGAAAATAGGATCGAGTTATTATCATCCTATGTTACTTGTGACGTACTCTGCTACAACTTGTTGGGTCTACGTGTGTAAAGGTGTACTACGTTACCCATGTAAGTTGGAGTATTACATATGAGTTGTCATCGCCCGCTACCGAAAAACTGGAGGGTCGAATAAAGGGAAAGGTCTGAACTTAGCTTACGTGCTAAAGAGAAAGGCTTTTATCTCTTCTTCCCCAGTGTAACTTTTGACTTCCATTCCATTAAATCCTATTCTGGCACGTAATTCTAATTCTATTGTTTTACATTTAATGGAATGCTTCTGCTTGTCTAACCTTCTATGAAAATACAACTTTTCAGATTATTTTACACATTCACGTCGAATATCGCTAAAAGAGTACACTCATTATTTTCCCCCACAAAATCCAACAAAACTTGCGATTCACTATGGAGCAGTGAACGCATGGAGAAACAGCGCGTGCATTACTTCTTAGTTTTCTCTTTATTTTTTACGAAAGAAACAGCATAAACTTAATATAGTAAAAAAAAACAGAGTGTAAAAGTATGTATACGTACGAGGAGTGTGCAATAAGTAATGCCCCTGACCCACTTCCAGTTGTCTGATCTAGCTGAAATTTTGTATGTGAAAGGATTTATATCTCTACGGGTTATGTGGCAAATTACACTCTGAACTAATTGTGTTTTCTGTTTTACAGGTGTTTGAACTGAGTGAGGTTTGAAATGGAGCCTGTTGAATGTCGAGCAGTGATCCGGTTTTTGTATTTGAAAGGACGCACACCACAGGAGACTTTTGATGAAATAGAAAAAAAAACTTATGGTGATAATGCTCCATCATATGACCTTTTTTTTACATAGGCGTCACCACTTATCAAGGCCGATAGGCCACTGAAGGATAAGGGTTAAAGAGTGTAAAGTAGTCAAAAGGACAATATAGTAATCGATAGTAATGGAAGTTCGGTAAATTTGTTAACTTAAGTGGACCGGCTCATCAGAAACTTGTTCACGTTGGACTTGAAGACAACCATATTATAGACAGCTGGAAAGCAGGAAAACGGAAGACAATTCCACAGGCGTGCAGTTTAAGAAAGAAGCTTTGGTCATGGAATCTATGTTTAGGTTTAGGTACAGATAAAGAGTGGGGAAAATTATTGATATGTTTTCAGCTAGTCGAGTGTTTCTTGTGAAAGTTTGGCGAGGGGGGACCATAGATTGAAGCTCAGTTGAACACTTTCCATGAAAATAACGATAAAGCAGAGACAAACTCGCAACATCTCTTCTGTGAGATAGAGGTTGCAGCGAAGAGAAAAGGACACCTCCCACCAGGCCACGAAGTCTATTTTGAACCCTATCAAGGCCGGACAAGTCTTTTCTAGCAGCTCCTGCCCATATGTGGCAACAGTATTCCATCCTTGGACGTATCTGGCTCTTATATAGATAGAGAATTGCATAAGCAGTGAGATATCTACTGGATCGATAGAAGGATCCGACCATTTTTCCGACCTTGTAAAACGCTGGCATCGTGAATTCAAACATAGCCGGAAGTCTGTAGAAAAGGCTCCCAGACCTGGTTGCCCCCCTTCTGCCATTGATGAAGCATCTGTCCGTCAAGTTGAGGCTGCCATTTTGGAAGATCGACGCATTACTATTCGCCAAATAGCCCAAGATGTCAAGATTAGTACAGGGTCTGCGGAAACTATCATTCATGACCATTTGCATATGCATAAGATGTCTGCCAGATAGATACCCAGGTTGCTCACACCATTCCAGAAGCGAGAACGCGTCGAGTGCTCGAGGATGAATTTGGAGATGTGCCAAGAAGATGAGTCAAAGTTTTTCAACAGACTGATTACACAGGATGAAACTGGGTCCATCATTATGAACCAGAGACCAAAGCCCAGTCAATGCAGTGGAAGCACTTGGACTCACCACTTCCAAAGAAGGCAAGGGTGCAGCCCTCCGCTGACAAGGTCATGCTCACAGTCTTCTGGGACCAGGACAGTGTAGTGATGGCAGATTTCCTGGCAAAGGGTACCACAATTACAGGAGCCTATTATGCTTCACTTTTGAGGAAATTAAGGGAAGCTATCAAAATCAAGAGGCGGGGTAAGATCAGCAAAGGGACCCTCCTCCTGCAGGACAATGCTCCGGTTCACAATTCGCATGTCGCCAGATCAGAAGCACAGGTGTGTGGTTATGAAATACTTCTCCATCCTTCCTACTCTCCTGACCTTGCACCGTCTGACTTTCACCTCTTCCCAGCCATAAAGTTGTTTTTGAAAGAAAAGCGTTTCCCAGATGATGCAGCCTTGATTTCTGAAGTCACGTCGTGGTTGGAGAACCAACCTGGGCTGTTCTACAAAAACGGTCTCCAGAGCTGCATCAAATGATGGGAGCAATGCATAACTCTGGGTGGTTCCTATTTACAGAAATAACTGTGCCAAGTTTCGTTGTTCTACTGATATGGAAGTGAGTCAGAGGCATTATTTATTGCACGCCCCTCGTAAGCCCTAACCTATCTTCCATGAACATGGGAGTATCCAAAAGTATCTCTCTCGCTCGCTCTCTCTCCCTCTTTCTCTCTCTCCCTCTCTATTTCTATATTTATTTCCTTTTCTTTCATTACGTTTATTTAGTGATAAATGAAAATCTTCCCTGCTCATTCGTCATGCAAAACTCGCAGTTACCTGCCTCTGTGACGTCACTATCGGGGCACGTATTTTTTTTACGACTTTTACTTTAAAAAAAAAGTGGAGTTTACCTCATTTTAACTTGCATCAAAATTTACCACACTAGCACTATCTTTACACACGTGCATCTAAATATTTATGCACATCTTTACTTTTCTGTGTAAGATTCATTCTACTTCTTTTCTTATACTACTGAATCACTACTAATCACGACCAAAAGCCATTCAAGGATAAAGATTATTAAGATTGTCAGTTGGGCGATTAAGAATACTATGTTGGGATTGAATACTATGTACGGTGTGAACAGATTTAGATCATTTAAGATTATGGCGAGATATATTTGTTGATATTGTATTTAAACATGACCAAGTGGTGGTCAGCGGGGAAGCAGTCTCGTGAAAATGTGTTCCAAAGGAAGAGGTTTTGAGAAATAAGCTCCATTTATGGAAACTCCGTTTGATTTTATATAGACAGATAAACATAGAAAACTACTTTGCAGTGACAGTAGAGAGGCGAGTGCTTGCTATGAATGTTTTGGATAGAGGAACGTGGGATTGAAGCTCAGCCGAACATCTTTCATGAAACTATCAACATAGTATAGAATGGCGAGAAACGTAAGAAAAGATTTGTAGAGAAGAGTTCATTCCTACTACATTGCATAACCGATTTTGTACTCTTCGTCATTTTATGTTTTAATTTTTTCTTCTTTATTTCGGAATAAGTCATTCTTAGAGACCGACAGACAGACGTGCTTCTCCTATTGTTATAGTTTACTTTTATTTGCCACGGTTCTCCTATCATTTTTCTTCTTCCTGTCCTCCTTAATTACCACCTTAATATTCTTTTTAACAAATATCTTCCATTTTTAGCAATTCAATTTTATTTTCTCAGCTCCACTTAGTTTTTATTATTAATTATCATTTTCTGCTAAACTACGGCGTATTTCCTTTGTTCTCCTCGTGACCTTCTATTGACTGCTCCTAATTTCCACTTCTAATTGTTTTGTCATTACCACAGTCCTTAAACTTCATCAATTTTCCCGTCATTCAATTGTCCGTTCTTATCGTATATTTTTAAACGCTTTCTTCATTAGTCGGCCATTAAAAGTGCACGACGCCATTTTGTTTGTTGCCGTTGTTTTTTCTGTTTCCTTTACTTCGTTCTGTTATTTCGCGATTTTCTCTCTGCCTGTATTTTTACTTCCTCTGTTGTCTCCATTTTTCTCATTTTTGTTCTTTTTTGTATCAATCCTTCTTCTCCATTTTTGTCTTTTGTTTTCATATGTCTGTCTATTCCTCTTCTTTTTTGTTATTCGTTTTAACGTATTAATCCCTCTTTTATCACGTTCTTTTCTTTTTACATAGGCATCACCACTTATCAAGGCCAAAAGGCCACTCGAGGATAAGGGTTAAAGAGTGTACAGTAGAAGTTGGACAATATAGTAACCGTTAGTAATGGAGATTCGGTAAAGTTGTTAACTTATATGGAACGGCTCATCAAAAACTTGTTTACGTTAGACTTGAAGACAACCATGTTGTAGTCATCTGGAAAGCAGAAAAACGGAAGACAATTCCATAGGCGTGCAGTTTAAGAAAGAAGCTTTGCTCATGGAATCTACGCTTAGGTTTAGGCATAGATAAAGAGTGGGGAAAAATAGTGATAGTGTTTTCTGCTAGACGGGTGTTTCTTGGGAAAGTTTGGCGATGGGGGACCATAGAATGGAGCTCAGCCGAGCACCTGCCATAAGAAAAGCGATAAAGCAGAGACAATCTCGCAACATCTCTTCTGTGAGAAAGAGATTGCAGGGAAGAGAAAAGGGCATCCTCCACAAGGCTACGAAGTCTATTTTGAACTCTATCAAGGCATGATAAGTCCTTTCTAGCAGCTCCTGCCTCGATGTGGCAACAGTACTCCATCCTTGGACGTACCTGGCTCTTATATAGATAGAGAATTGCATCAGCAGTGAAATATCTACTGGATCGATAGAAGGACCCACCATTTTTCCAGCGGCCTTGGCAACGGATGTAATGTATGTGTTCCATTTAAGATCAGGAGTAAAGGTCAAGCCCAGAAGCTTGTCAAAACATGAGGCCTCTCCAAGACGAGAACCATTCATTTCAATTGATGCCAGATGGAGATCAGGACGTTGATGATGTAAAGATAAAAGCTTGGTTTTAAATGCATTAAAAGTAACAAGTCACCTCTTTCCCCATTGTACCACTTGCTCAAGATCAGAGGAGAGATAATTAGAGAGAACTTGGCCGTTTATGGTATTAGATGTGCTACCATAGATAGTAGTGTCATCAGCATAAATGTCTACGAATGATGTAAGGATGTGATCTGGAAGATCATTAATATAGATCAGGAAGAGAGTTGGGCCCAGGATGAACCCCTGAGGGACTCCAGCATTAA
The DNA here is from genome assembly GCF_053919585.1 of Euprymna scolopes. Taxonomy (NCBI): domain Eukaryota; kingdom Metazoa; phylum Mollusca; class Cephalopoda; order Sepiida; family Sepiolidae; genus Euprymna; species Euprymna scolopes. The sequence goes on from NC_136497.1 coordinate 48,472,617, forward strand.
TACTAAGAGCTTCTAATTTCTGCCCATCAACCATTACTCTTATAAACCTATCAGAGAGAAATGATTTAATAATTGAGAAGACGTTTCCAGCTATACCATAGCTGGAGATCTTGTGAAATAAACCTTTATGCCATACTCTATCAAAGGCCTTTGATATGTCAAGAGCAATTGCCCTAGAAAGGTAGCCTCCGTCGAGAGATTTGCTAATCCTATGAAATATAACTGTAAGCACATCTGATGTAGGTCTAGCAGAACGGAAACCATATTGCGTGTCACTAAGAAGGTTATTTTTGCTAAGATTATTGATTACTTCTCTATTTAACACAAATTCCAGCAACTTACTCATGACGCACAGGTGACTTATTGGCCTGTACTGCGTGGGAGATGACCGATCACCTGAATTGTTAAATACGGGGCATACTGATGAGATTTTCCAGGGTGTCGGGAAGCAATTCTCCTTAAGACAGTTTTGTAAGGATGGGTGCAAGTTCTGGTTGAAGTCTTTTGAGTACTATAATTGGAATACCATCAGGGCCGGTTGCTTTACTGGAATCAAGGTTTTTGATTAGCTTGGCAAAATCACGTACAGATATGTGTATATCACATAGCATGTTTTCTGATACAGGAGGAAATATTGGAGGTTGGCAGCCTTTGTCCCAAAGGTTAGTATTAGCTGTAAAGTTCTTGGCAAAGAGTTTGCCTTTGTCTGATGCTGAAGAGATTACCTCAGGTCCATTTATGAGAGTTGGGATGGAGCACACGCTTCTGTTCAGGATTCTGTTGGCTATTTGCCAATACTGGTGGGAACCAACCCGCTGCTCAGCTACTTTGGACTTGACAGACTGAGCATACAACTCTCTTGCGTTCTTTATTACGTTTTACAGTTGTTGTTGGCAGTTCTGAAAGCAACTTTAGTCTCAGTACATCTATAACGTTGGAGGCAATGGGAAAAGTGATTTCTATGCGCAATGGCAGCAGCACATTCCAGAGAGAACCACGGCTGGCTGTTAGTTTTTTGCTGGATTTGTTCGAGGGTATGAAACAGTCTATACCTACAATTAACCATTCTGTCAGGTCTGATACTATAGAAGACACCCTTTCTAAAAATGGAACGCAGAGGTAGATCTGATATAAATGTACGGAAGCTATTCCAGCCAGTCATAGAGTATCGATATACTGTACGATGGAGAGGTACATCTGGGGACTTATTACATTTCATTTTTATCTTACCTGATACAACTGAGTGGTCGGAGGATCTAAGTGGAGACAGAAAAAAAGCTGAACACAGTTCAGGGCAAGTTGTGAGAAAGAGGTCTAGAAGACTTGTATACTGGCCATCAGTATCGGGAACACGGGTGGGTTCGTTAACAATCTGAGTGAGGTCATAAGCAATGGAGAAATCATAGCAGAACCTCCCCTCATCATCGGTCTTGTTTGAGTGAGTTAATCATTCCACATTGTGAACATTGAAGCCTCCACAGACATGAATATTAGCTGAAGGATAAGCAGATAGGGCGTGGTCAATTTTCTCAGATATGCTTTTAAAGATAGTAACTCGGCTGTTATGGGGGCGATAGAGAGCAAATATAAATGCAGTAGTTTGAGCTAGTGCAACCCGGAAGCACATATAGGGTAAGTTAGGATCTTCTCTGGAGATGTCCCTACCACATGGAAAGCCATCTTTATACAGGCACATATTTCATGCCCATAGCGATCTTGGGTGTCAGATTTGGAAGTTATGTCTTTTTTATTTTTTTATGTTTATCCCATTTACTTCTTCCTTATATCTAATCTTTCCTTTTCTTTCAAGTTTATTTTAGTCCTGTTTTTATATTCGATCTTTCTTCTTCTTTATCTTCTGTATTACATGTTTCCTTTATTTAGTAGACTTTTTCGTTTTTTATTATGTCAGCTCTTTCTTTTTCATTCTTTCATTTCTTCTTCTTCATATTTTATTTCTTATTTATTTTGATTTTTTTCATTGATTTATTTACTTCTGCATCATCCTTCAGTCTCTTATATTTCTTTTATTTTTTGCGTTTGTATATTTATTTTTACTTTGACGATTTTATTTTAATTTTTTTATTTCTTTCTTTTCTTCATTTAATCTTATTTCTTTATCTTTACATAAATTCTAAACAAGGTATGAAGCCCTTTAATGTAAGGAACTAATAAGAACGAAATATACAAAGTAGCCATAATCTGGAAAAGTCCTAGATCGTAGGTATGAGTAAAAAGGCCAACGGAAAGGGAGTACCACAATTCTTCGAAAGAAGCTGATATATCGCATTGTACCTGAACAGCGAATTGATGATAAAAACTAGACAAACATATAAGAAATGTGTTAAGTTTGCAGGTTGAAACAAGTAACGTAGAAAGCAATACAATTGACGACTCAACAAACAAAGGTAGATCAAATAAGAAGTGTATTAGGAAAAGGTATATTTACAGGATATTTACATAATGGTGTCAAATAAGAGAGTCGTTGCTGGAGAAACATATCTGCTCTCGGCGGCCTTCGGTGGCTTCTGGTGAGCACACCCTCAGACTAACTGAGTCTTCCTATTTATGTGTAATTACTATCCACATATGCAAATGAATGTGTGCCACCACAACAAAAGGGATTATAACAAAAGGGAGCAGAGAATAAATCACACAATTCTTAAGAACGCACATTTTTTCTTTTACACTCACCCCTTTTTATCATTCAAAATTGCTTTATTTGTAGTTCAATAGTGTCTTACAACGTTGTGGTTGTTATATAGTCACTAAATTAGCGTATGTTGTATTGTTGGGTTTGACTGTGTATATACTCTGAATGAACATACTGCGTATGTGTGTGACGAAGGGTTCATCTGAATGTGTGTACGTGTCACTAAATGTGTAAGGTGGTTCTTCACTAATTGAACCATAGCTTATCGTGTTACAGAAAAGTTGTGTGGTCTTAACATTTTCTTAGGGTATAATCAACTCTTTTCTTTAACCCTTTAATTCTGCCGTATCGTTAGTAGTGTCACTTTGTGTGATCATGTGTGTGTATGTTTCTTGAAGTGTGTGCGTCTGTCGACAGTTAACATAAACACATTTATTCGAAAATATACCTGGTTTCTGCTGGTCAGCCTCTGAAAACTATTCAGAAATGCTTGGGAAGGAGGATGTTGTATAAATGAAGACGTTTAAAGAGAGATTCCAAGACGCTGGGTATTTTTATGTTGTTTATTCACTCCCAGGCATGACATCTAGCAGAGAAGATATCGCTGATCTTTCCTTGGGTTGTTCCTACGTCTGAGACTCCCCCTCGAGAGGAGACCTCTTTAAGATCATCTTCTTCTGTTGATGTCCTCAATCGAACTCATCTATTTTTCTAGCTAACTGGATCACGTGACAACCACGTCCTTCCGTGTCAGCTATCAAACACTTCCGATGCAACTTGTCCAATTTATAGATTTGACAAGTTTATCAAACATCTCTAAACAATAAATTACTCCCATTCCATCTATCTATAAAAGTGAAAATGTCTGTCCATGTGTGTGTCTGTGTGTGTACATTTTTCTACCGAATCACTCTGTCAATTTTCGGTCTACAGACTTGAAATTTGACATAAGGTGTACTGAGATTTAAGAAAATCTTTATAATTGGTTTTCGACCAGAAATTTGGCTGTCAAGGAGTCAAAGTTCAACGATGTGACATTTGAAAACTCCTCCGTCCATTTTGGGTTTAATTTAATTGAACTTTTAGATGTGGGTTACTTGGACATGGATCAACATTTTTAATATTATTTGAGCTCAAGCAAAAATTTGGCTGCCAAAACGTCAAAGTTGACAGAGTTGACCTGTGCAGATTCTACAAAACTTCTCCATTAATTTTGGATGTAAACACTCCAAATTTTAAATGTAAGTTACTTGGACATTGGGCAAACATTTTATTTTTATTTGAAACCAAAAAAATAAATTTTAAGGGGTCAAAATTGGGATCAAAGTTTAAAAAATTTACATCTGCGGTCTCTACAAAATTACTCACACAATTTTTGCTGCAAACATTTAAAATTTTACATAAAAGGATATTAACACGTAGGGAAAATTATGAACAGTACAAAGGGCCGGAACGAAACGGGACAGAAATGCAAGCAGTAAAGGGGGTTGTAATAGTAATAGTAAATTAACAGCAAATAATTTTGGGTTTGGGATTAATAGTGAATTATTAGTAAATAAGTTTGGCGTGGAGAACAATAGTAAATTAGTAGCAAATAATTTTGGGTTTGAGATTAATAGTGAATTAATAGTAAATAAGTTTGGCGTGGAGAACAATAGTAAATTAGTAGCAAATAATTTTGGGTTTGAGATTAATAGTGAATTATTAGTAAATAAATTTGGCGTGGAGAACAATAGTAAATTAGTAGTAAATAATTTTGGATTTGAGATTAATAGTGAATTAATAGTAAATAAGTTTGGCGTGGAGAACAATAGTAAATTAGTAGTAAATAATTTTGGATTTGAGATTAATAGTGAATTAATAGTAAATAAGTTTGGCGTGGAGAACAATAGTAAATTAGTAGTAAATAATTTTGGATTTGAGATTAATAGTGAATTAATAGTAAATAAGTTTGGCGTGGAGAACAATAGTAAATTAGTAGTAAATAATTTGTAAATAAGTTTGGCGTGGAGAACAATAGTAAATTAGTAGTAAATAATTTTGGATTTGAGATTAATAGTGAATTAATAGTAAATAAGTTTGGCGTGGAGAACAATAGTAAATTAGTAGTAAATAATTTTGGATTTGAGATTAATAGTGAATTAATAGTAAATAAGTTTGGCGTGGAGAACAATAGTAAATTAGTAGTAAATAATTTTGGATTTGAGATTAATAGTGAATTAATAGTAAATAAGTTTGGCGTGGAGAACAATAGTAAATTAGTAGTAAATAATTTTGGATTTGAGATTAATAGTGAATTAATAGTAAATAAGTTTGGCGTGGAGAACAATAGTAAATTAGTAGTAAATAATTTTGGATTTGAGATTAATAGTGAATTAATAGTAAATAAGTTTGGCGTGGAGAACAATAGTAAATTAGTAGTAAATAATTTTGGATTTGAGATTAATAGTGAATTTAAATAGTAAATAAGTTTGGCGTATGAGAACAATAGTAAATTAGTAGTAAATAATTTTGGATTTGAGATTAATAGTGAAATTAATAGTAAATAAGTTTGGCGTGGAGAACAATAGTAAATTAGTAGTAAATAATTTTGGATTTGAGATTAATAGTGAATTAATAGTAAATAAGTTTGGCGTGGAGAACAATAGTAAATTAGTAGTAAATAATTTTGGATTTGAGATTAATAGTGAATTAATAGTAAATAAGTTTGGCGTGGAGAACAATAGTAAATTAGTAGTAAATAATTTTGGATTTGAGATTAATAGTGAATTAATAGTAAATAAGTTTGGCGTGGAGAACAATAGTAAATTAGTAGTAAATAATTTTGGATTTGAGATTAATAGTGAATTAATAGTAAATAAGTTTGGCGTGGAGAAAATTAAATATAGTAAATAAGTTTGGCGTGGAGAACAATAGTAAATTAGTAGTAAATAATTTTGGATTTGAGATTAATAGTGAATTAATAGTAAATAAGTTTGGCGTGGAGAACAATAGTAAATTAGTAGTAAATAATTTTGGATTTGAGATTAATAGTGAATTAATAGTAAATAAGTTTGGCGTGGAGAACAATAGTAAATTAGTAGTAAATAATTTTGGATTTGAGATTAATAGTGAATTAATAGTAAATAAGTTTGGCGTGGAGAACAATAGTAAATTAGTAGTAAATAATTTTGGATTTGAGATTAATAGTGAATTAATAGTAAATAAGTTTGGCGTGGAGAACAATAGTAAATTAGTAGTAAATAATTTTGGATTTGAGATTAATAGTGAATTAATAGTAAATAAGTTTGGCGTGGAGAACAATAGTAAATTAGTAGCAAATAATTCTGGGTTTGAGATTAAAGGTGAATTATTCGTAAATAGGTTTGGAGTTTAGAGTAATACTAAATTAATAGAAAATAATTTAATGTTTGAGATAATTAGTAAATCAATCTAGCAATTATATCTATAAAGTGAAATTACCTACCAAACTCCTCCGCCAATTTTGGGTCTAAATACTTGTAATTTTAGATGTAGGTTGCCTGGACATAAGTACAAACCTTTTTTTCATATATATATATATATATATATATATATATATATATATATATATATATAATTATTATCAGTATATAGGGCCCAGGCAAAGCCGGGCTGCCTTTCTAGTATATATATAAAAGTGAAATTATCTCAGTTTGTGTCTGTGTATATATATTTCCTTTTGTCAGTTTTCAGTCTATAGACTCGAAATTAGACAAAAGGGGAATTAAGATTTGGGGGGGATCTTTTTAATTGGTTTTCGGCTGTCAAGGAGTCAAATATCAACGATTTGACCATTGAAAACTCTACTAAACTCTATTTTAGATATATGTTAATTGGACATGGCTCAAACTTTTTAATATGATTTGAGTTCAAAAATATAAATTTTAAGGAATCAAAATTGGGGTCAAATAAAAGAATTTAACATCTGCGGTTTCTACCAAATTACCCAGTTAATTTCTGGTCTAAACATTTGAAATTCTACATAAAGTTATATTCAGATATAGGGAAAGATTTTGAATCGGTTTTGGCCAAAAATTTAGCTGCGAATGGGTCAAAGTTCAAAAGAATTGACCTTTTGCGTTCTCTAGCAAACTATCCAGCCAATTTTTGGTCCAAACATTTGAAATTTATACATAACAGGTATTCAGACATGCAGTAAGCATTTTAATAATTTGGGGGCGAAAATTTGACTGCCAAAATATCAAAGTTGAAAGAGTTGACCTTTGCAGACTCTACCAAACTCTTCCTCCAATTTTGGGTCTAAAAACTTGAAATGTTAAATGTAGGTTACCTTGACACGAGTCAAACTTTTTTAGAATATATATATATATATATATATATATATATATATATATATATATATATATATATATATATGCAGATAAAGTTATGGGCATTGCATAGGTCCCGAGCAAAGTCGGGCTGAACTGCTAGTATAAACTATTTATACAATATCACTGGATATATAGATAAATAGATAGACAGATAGATATATCAATAATACACAAAGATATATAGATAGATTTACAGACAGGTAAATAACAAATATTTTCTTGCGTTCCCAACTGCATAACACAGTTATGAAGAAAAGAAAGAAATGAAAATCCGCGTCAGCATTTTTCTCTAACCACTTTAATTAAAAAGCTTAATTCTAATAATACTCCCTTCTCAATCAAATCGACTATTATAAAAAAAGCGAAGTCTTATACTCCAGGCTCTAAGTCATATCGCCTCTGCACAACCGAAGCTATAACTATAATTACTTCTCTTCAAAGTAACAATATAATAAATTCTAAAAACGAACTGATCCCTTTCTGTAAACATAAGTCCAAATTTAATTATGGTAATTTTGAAATTACATAGCTATTACTTTAACCTTTCAGTTATATATAATGTTTTTATAACATTGTCGTTTTTTTCTACATACTTTCTTAATACTTTATAACTTAATAATCTTTTATTTTAATTCTTTATTTCATCTCTTTTTGGCCGGGTTTTTATCTGTGATTTCCGTTTTAGTGTTTAAATATTCCTATCTATCAAATATATGAATTTACCTACACATTAATATCCTGTATATATATATTTATTTATATTTAACTATATGCATTTACTTACATATGACTTGCTTTATCTGGAATTTGCAGATACCGGCCATCCTCTCCCCTTATATATTTTTTTTATTTTAATAACTCCTGGTGATATTTTCTTTAGTAATAACGTGTATATTTCAATTGACTTTTTTTTTGCCCTATATTTTTGGCGCCTTTTAACGTCATCTTGTCTGGGTCATTTTGACATTTGCTTTTCTATTTTATATTCTATTCAATCACCATTCGATCTTTTCTCGCTCTTTTTCTTCATTCATTTTTCGTCTCGGCAGCCGAGTTTAACGTATATCTTATTTTTCTTTAATAATATTATTGGAATTCTTTCCTCTTTTCCTTGTATCTATTTGTGAATTTTTCCACGGATTTCGGCCTTTTGGATTATTTTGGAACATCTTCCAATTACGCGATTTCCTTGGATTTTAGTGCAAATGGAAATGTAACTTCCTTGGATTTACATTTTTGGATTTTCCCGCTATTCGATACTTTATCTTTCACCAGACTATCCATTGACGTGAAATCACCTTTTTCTCAACCCTATTCCCTCTGCTTCAATTTTTGTTATCAAGTAAGATCTTTGATTTACTTGCAGTTTCATAAAATACTTCTGCAAGCAAAATCCGATCCCGCATTTTGCTACTTCCTACCCTCTGATGAGAAGGAAAGTAGTTCTTCGAAACTCCGCGGATTAAAGACTATCCACTTATTTAGTGTTTCCTTTTCAAATTAAATATGTTTTTAACTCTCTTTCAAAGTGTTTTAACAAGTTTTATTAACTATTTGCTCTTATATATATATAAAGCTGAACATCTGTGTGTGTGTCTGGTCACACGAATAGGCTCCTATATGGTTGACTATTATAGAAAACTGATCACAGATAATGATAGAAGATGTATCGAGACACAGGAATGGGTATGTTTGATCTAGTATAATGATGATTCATTAAAATTGTGGGGGTCTGTGTACGCGCCTGGTCCACAAAGTATGGAAATAACAAATTTAAAAATAAAAAAAAACGTTTACAAGTGTTTTTGATATAGATGTACATAATAATACTTTGATAAGTGTGTTTTAACTTAAATAGGGATGGTATGATAAAATTGTGGGGTCTGCGTTCGCGCCTGACCTCCATAGAATGGAAATAGGCACACATTTTAGTAAAGACTTTTCATATCTATCTGCGTAAGTATACTTTGAAAATTATGTTTCAGTTTGAAGAAATGTGCTATGATAAAATTATTGAGTGTTCGTTCGCGCCTGACCTTCATAGAATGGAAATATGTCACAAAGTTTAACAAGGTTTTTTAATATAGATCCCCAGAATATTGTGATAAGTGTTTCAGTATGAACAGGTATGATATAATAAATTATGGGGTTTATCTATTTTATTTTTACTTTCATCATATTTTGCTTTGGTTTTGATACCCCCAAATTCGAAGCTATCTCTTTACAACCCTTCTTTTTCATAACCTATCATACTTTCATAAATCAGAGCCCGTTTTCTGTAGGCTGTTTTTGCACCCAGTCAACGACGGGTACTTTTGCTAATATATATATATATATATATATATATATATATATATATATATATATATATATATATATATATATATATATATATATATACGGTAACAATGACTTGTCTCATCTAATAACTTTCTGTACACAAAATATAAATACGCTCTAATATTTCGGATTTTCCTTTTAATTGAGCACTCTGCTGGATTTCTTTTTCCAAAAAAACTAATCATATATATATATATATATATATATATATATATATATATATATATGTGTGTGTGTGTGTGTGTGCGTGTGTGTGTGTGTATATATATATATATATATATATATATATATATATATATATATATATCGCCGTTTAGTGGAGGCTTTTTCAAGACTAAAAATGTAAAGTTCTCACTGCCATGATGATTAATTAAGAGTATATATAGATGGATACAGGGGGGGGGGAAACAGCATATTTATATTTACACGTGTATGTACAATATGTACTGCAAAATAATGATGCTAGCAAATAATAATAATTAGAAGTATAAATCCATCTAAAACAGGAAGAGGAAGACCTCCGATACATAGAACACATTTTTAAAGAATTACGATATTTCTTAATAAATATCAAAGGAAACCCTTAGAAATCTTTAAGCGAAATCAAATCAGCCCATAATTAAAAAAACAAACATTTCAGAGAAATATTATCCTACGTACAGATAGTAAAAAGAACGCTATATACAAAAAAATAAACGAAATAGGTATTGAAATATCTTAAATGACCTCTTCAACAGAGATATCATCTATAAACCCAAATCTAATTTCAAGATCAAAGCTGGCGTATACTCCATACCCTGTTGTAATTGTGGACCGATATATATTGGCGGAACACAATGCAGTCTCGACAAGATAATATATAAACATTAAAGAGATATAAAAATAAACAACACCCTTAACGTCATTTTTTCAACATCATCAGTTTGATTTTGAAAATGCAACAATAATAAAAACAACTCACCATAAATCTACACGCCGTTTAATAGAATCCGCCCTTATCTTCGACTTTTATAAATGAATCAAACAAAGGAAAGGATTTTTTTAATATTTCTCCGGACTTATGTAACATAATAATACATGAAAATACGTTAGACACTGGTTGATTATTTTAGAACATATTGTATATACACGTGTACATATGTGTGTATATATATAAATATACACACACACATGTATATATATATATATACACACATGTATATATATATTGTCTATTTTTATTTGCATATGAACAAATATGCTGTCTCCACGCCTCCCTCTATATATACTCTTAATTAACCCTCTCATCAGAGAGCATTTTACATATTAGTCTTGAAAAGGCCTGTTCGAAATTTGCGAAAAGTTGTTGAGTTCTTAGATCTTTACACCTTTGTCTTTTATCATATCGTCGGATTTTTTAATCCTATTTTAATCATTCCTATATATATATATATGTGTGTGTGTGTGTGTGTGTGTGTGTGTGTGTGTGTGTGTGTGTGTGTGTGTGTGTGTTGTGCTAATTAGATTTGCCCAGATTTTATTCGTTTTTCTGATGATCTTTTTAAAACATAAGATTCGATACAATTTTACGGAACGGTTTCGTTTACAGAAAATATAACGTTTGTATATGAATCTTTGTCTATGAAAAATATTTATTCTTTACATTATATATATGTGTGTGTGTGTGTGTGTGTGTGTGTGTGTGTGTGTGTGTGTGTGTGTGTGTGTGTGTGTAAGAAATTAAATTTAAACTCTGAAACCTAGAAGTTACAACAATTTATTATTTGACAAGGAATACAAATCGTTAACAAAATAATATTCATAAGCAAGCTATAATTTTGGCACATAAATTCAAAACTGTAAATAAGGAAAAACGTCTAGCCATTGATATAGTCATCCACAGACAGCAGTTTTAACGAGTTATGGTTCTTCGGTGTGACTGCTATTAGGAAGAGAAACGATAAATAATTAAAGAGAAATAAGGTGAAGTGAATAGTATCAGTAAGTAAAGAATTGCCTTTTAGAAAGGTTTTATTAACTGTAAAATACACGTACGCTCTTGAAAGGATCGAGCGGGAAAATGAAACAGAGGGCGCTTTTATTATGAATGTCAATCCCAAGGGGGATAACTCTTAACAACAAATGAAATCATAACATTTTCCCCGTCCTAAAGTATTCAAGTAAGGGGTAATTAATTATAGAAAATTTTTTTTTTTTTTTTTTTTTTTTTTTTTACAATCACATAAGAATCATTTTATTTACAAATAACATATGAACCCAAACTGCAGTTTTTTCAGTATTTAGTCACAAAATCCTTATATTTACTAGGGAATTGTCGAACTCGGGACGACCTCCGCACAGATTGGCAGGAATGCTGATTTTCAGTATTATTTTTTTAGTGAAATCTGATTTTCTTCAAGATCAGACGATTGATTTTTGTCTTCCTCATGAAGTCTCTGAAGTAGTAGGATTATTATTAGAGTTTTCTTCATTTGATGAGTTTGGAGCTAAGTCTCGAACGTTGACAGTGGTTTCAGTACCAGAAGGTAGTTGAACATAAGCGTAGTGGGGGTTGATATCTATTAGGGTGGCAGGCGTTACAGGAGGGTCATTTTTACTTGTTTTAGTGTGGTTTCTAATATATATTGGGCCTGGTTTAACCCAAGAAGGAATTGAAATTCCGGAAGCAGATTTACGACTATATTTAAATAGTCTATCATGGGGAGTCATATTAGTGGCAGTACAAAGTAATGATCTAATTGAATGAAGTGCGTCCGGTAGTATGTCTTCCCAATAAGGTAGTTTCATTTGATTAGAATGTAATGTTGTTTGAATGGCCTTCCATAAGGTACCGTTGAGTTTTTCAATCTGTCCATTACCTTCAGGATGATATCTACTTGTTTTAGAAGTAGCAATTCCTTTTTTGTGTAAAAAATCCTTTAGTTCTCTTGCTAAGAAATCAGAAGCACGGTCAGTATGTATCATGTCAGGCAAACCAAAAATTGAATAGAGTTTGTTTAGACAGTGGATAATGGTTTTGCTTGTCATATCTCTGCAAGGAAAAGCGAAAGGAAAACGGGAATACTCATCAATTAGAGTAAGTAGATATTTGTTGCCATGTATAGAAGTAGGTAGAGGGCCTTTAAAATCAAGATTTAATCGTTGAAAAGGTAATATGGCTTGAATGAGAGTCCCTCCATTGGTATTGGCGAATTTGGGTTTCAGTAATTGACAGGATGAGCAAGAGTCAGTAATATTCTTAATTTGATCCAAAGTAAAAGGGAGGTTCCTCGTTCTTATAAAATGGCTTAGTCTTGAAACACCAGGATGACATAATTGTTTATGTAAATCACGAAGATCTTGTAGATTGTAAGTAAGAGCAGAGATGCGAGAGAATGTGTCAGCAGCAATATTTTCAGGTCCAGGTCGATAAACTATAGTGAAATTGTATTGGGATAATTCTATACGCCAACGACATATTTTGTCATTCTTAATTTTAGATTTTCTTTTATTGTCGAATATGAAGCTGATGCTCTTCTGATCTGTGATGACTTTAAAGTGCCTGCCGAGTAGAAAATGTCGCCACTTACGGAGAGCTTCTACAATAGCGGCTGCCTCTTTTTCTACTGCATGGTGCTTAATTTCGTTAGTATTGAGAGTTCTTGAAAAAAATGCAATAGGACGACCTTCTTGATTTAGTGTTGCAGCAATGCAATAGTTACTAGCGTCCGTTTCTACTTCAAATTCTTTATTTGGATCTACCGTTATTAAAGTGGCGTCTTTTAGATCATTTTTCAATGTTTGAAAAGATTTTAATACAGATGGAGGTAGTGGAAATTCTTTGTTTTGATTTAGTAATAAAATTTTATCAGAAAATTTTTTAATGAATTTGCAGTAATAGGAAAACATTCCAACTATTCTTTTTTGAGATTTAAGATTCAGCGGAGGTGGCATTTCGAGTAATGGTTTTAGTCTTTGATAATCGGGAGCTATTTGATTATTTTCTATGGTGTAGCCGAGTAGAGTAATAGAACTAGAAGAAATTATGCTTTTATTTTCATTTAAAGTGATGTTATATTGTTTAGCAATTTTGTAGAATTTTTGAAGATTGTAATCGTGTTCTTCTTGATTTTTTCCACATATAGTTACGTTATCAACATACACAAAGGTATCGGTTAGATTTTCTTTTTCTATAATATAGTCTATGCTCCTCTGGAAAGCACTTACTCCATTGGTGACGCCAAAAGGAAGACGAGTAAATTGAAAAAGTTTGCCACTTACTTCAAACGCAGTGAATTTACGATCAGCATGATTTATAGGTATTTGGTGATAAGCAGATTTTAGGTCGAGAGTAGAGAAGATGTTATATTGAGCGATGTCGTCTACCATCTTATTGATATTAGGCATTGGGTAAGCGTCTAGTTCCGTGAATCTATTAATGGTATCGCTGTAGTCGACTACCATTCTTTTCTTATGATTCTCATTCGAAGTTACAAGAACTTGCGCTCGCCACGGAGATATCGAAGGTTCAATTATGCCTTCTTTCAACATTCTAGCAGTCTCTTCTTTTATGAATTTGTTGGCGGCAAAAGTGTAACGTCGGGATTTTGTCGCAATAGGAGTAGTATGAGGAGAAAGATTAGAAAACAGAGGAGGGGGTGGAACGTTTATGGTAGGAAAAAAATTATTCGTGTTTATAGCTCCAATTATAAGTTTGTCTCTAGGACAGTCGAATTTAAGTGTTACTTTTTTATATTTTTTTAAATATCTTTTCCGATTATTAAATCAATGAAAAGGTTTTCAATGATTTCAATTGTTATTCCAGAATGGGTTTTATCTTTCAGTATTAAATCCACGACAGCTTCGCCAGTTATTTTAGCATGTTGATCGGAAGCAGCCAGAGCTATAGTTTTGTTTTTAGGTATTGTGAAGAGTTTAAGTTTTTTAGCAGTATTTTCATTAATGAATGTTTTTACACTGCCGGAGTCCACCATAGCGTTCACGAAGTGCCCGTTAATTTGGCATTGAGTGAATGTGACATCTTTGGAGTTAGTTCCTAGTCAGGATAGAGAAGGTGAGGGGTAGTCAGAGTCGTCATAAAGAACAGCAGTATGAGTGTTAGAAATAGAAGATTTACACACTTTAGCCCAATGACCATTTTTTTTGCATTTTTTACATTCGGCGTTTCGTGCAGGACATAAATATCGAGGATGACGTGATTTTCCACAGAAAAAACAAACCCCTTTCGGATGCATATTTTCTTTAGTCACAGCTATACGATTGTAGCCCGAAGGATTATTTGTAGCTGCTACAGTAAAGTTATTTGCGTAGCTTATCGAATGCTTTTCTGCTTGTTCAAGAGATCTGGCCGTGGCATATGTGTCTTGTAAAGTCAGGATGGGTTTTTCTAACAGTCGTTGTCGGATGGACGAAGAAGAAATTCCACCGATGAAAGCTTCCCGAATGTATTGATTTTTGTTTTCTTCAGCAGAAACCGCTTCGAAGTTACATGTTTTGGCAAGCATTTCCAATTGTAGTATGAAGGCATCTATATTTTGTGTTGTTTGTTACTTCGTCGTCATCAATCGATATCTATTATAAACAATATTTTCAGGTTTTAAATAAGCGGCGTCCAATGTTCTTAATGCACTATCGTAGTCGGTTTTATCGCTTATTAAATCGAAAACAGAGGCTGAAATACAATTGATCAAGGCAAAGAAATTATCTGAAGTGTTTTCGATTAATCCGTTATTATGTGAGCGGATATAATTCTGGAGGGTTAATTTCCAATGCCTATAGGATTTTTCGGAATTAGGGCATGTAGGTTCCACCTCGAATCTGTCGGGACGTAAGATTCGATCCATTATTTTTTTTTTTACAGTTAATAAAATTGAAGTGAATAGTATCAGTAAGTAAAGAATTGCCTTTTAGAAAGGTTTTATTAACTGTAAAATACACGTACGCTCTTGAAAGGATCGAGCGGGAAAATGAAACAGAGGGCGCTTTTATTATGAATGTCAATCCCAAGGGGGATAACTCTTAACAACAAATTAAATCATAACATAAGGGATAAACAAGGATAAGTAAAAGAATTGTAAAATTTTGGAAATATTTTACAATTAAATATATATAAATTTTTGCCGTTTGTAACTATAAATATAAACTTAAAACATCCAATAATAAATGCCCAAAAGCTTTTCTTTGCCGTTCAGTAGAGAAACACTGCGTGTACTTCACATTGTAACCCTCGTCAGAGCCTCTTTCATCTCCAAAACCGTCTTATAACGGCAGCCTGTACGGTTTCGCTGGAGCTTAGGGAATAACTAAAAGTCACAGAAGGCAAGGTCTTGAGATTGGGTTTAAGATTTCAATACGAGTATATGTCCATCAATGATGATTCAGTTATATACGGTATGATCACATAAGCAAACCATTTTTCGTTTGATCACCGAAGTTTAGTCTAGGCAGTATCAGATATGAAATTATGGGGGATAAGGAACTGTCTTGATTCCTATCTTTGTCAAGTAGTCTGTGAGAAATATAGAGTCATGGACTGCACCCTTCAGACAAACTTCACGCAAATCTTCCGCATTTTCAGTTTCTCGCTAATAATTGTGCGTACAGTTCCCACACTGACGCCAAACTGTGCATTTATTATCTCTATAAACACACAACGGTCCTTCTCGGTGAAATTTTTAATTTGGCCAATCAACTCTGGTGTTCTGACTACCTTACTCCTCCCAGATCTCTCATCTTCCCTCACTGATTCTCTGCCTTCCTTGAATCTCTTATGCCACTGGAAAACTGATACTCGATTTATGCAAAATGGTCCAAAATCAGTCTGAAGCATTCCATATGTTTCTGGAGCATTTTCTCAGGTTTAATACAATTGTATTGCATTCTTCTGAAATGTTCTCACATCCAGATTACACTTTGGAAATTCACTAGCTGTGACAATCACGCTTTAGTAGAGTATATTTCAATTCCTGCTGTAGCTATTTATTTGAAACTGAAATGATAAAAATTGGCCAGTCATCCAATAAGATGTCTAGCAATAACTTACTGAATTTTCCAGAGTCTACGACATTTTTAAATGCCTGGAAAACTTCAGTCACGAAAACTTATTGAAGGCACCTCGTATAGTAAGGTGATGGCTCCCACTGTATTATTGATAACTGTTTGGTATTAATGCCTATATATTCATTTATATTTATATATACTGCGTATCAAATTATTAAGGAGTTTACATTTTTTTAAATATTTAAGGTACGAGTAAATAAAAATCCATGAAACTTTAAGAAAGTGCTTACAATACTATTCAGCTACTCCAGTGCAAAAATAAAAGTATTTATAGCAGTATTAGCGAAACTATGGCAGAAGATAGGAATATCTGTTGATTTCAGTGTGTCAAGTTATTAACGAGGTTGAGAAAAAAGCACAATATACCTATAACTTGTTTATTGAAATAATTTTCAAACATTAAATGAATTAGGAAAAATACTTAAAACACAATAACTACATAGCAATTTTCACGTTGACATAGTTAGTAGGGGATATGCGATCCTGTTTTATGAATGACTTGTAAAAGATGTTGGTCCACAGAATTAGTCAAATTTGTGATTTAATCAACAGTTATTCCTCGCGATACCTCTTGGAGAACATCCCACAACTCATCTTTACTTTTGAATTGCATAGAGCCGTCGCTTATTGATACACCAAAGGTTCTCAATTGGGTTAAAATCTGGTGAATTCGCAGGCCACTCCATCTTACATAGGCCAGAGAGCCCAAGTTGTTGCAGATACTCTTTGCTTTTGTTTGCTGCATGCGAGGAAGCATTATCCTGCATAAAAATAATGGTTCTTCTGAACTTCAACCTTTGCTTTTTCAGTCATGGTCAAATTCTCCCTCAGAAAAGCTATGTAAGTATTTAACGTCATTTTTACGCCTTCTGAGACTTCCTATGGGCGAACTAAAGTACCTCCGATAATCCCAGCCCAAATCATTATCCCACCACCACCTTGTTGGCGCCTTAAACGCTGATGACGATATCGTGCATTTAGGACGCATCCCTTGCTCCAGCCGTCTGGGCTATCAAGAGTGACACACACTTCATCCGTGAGCAAAACTTTGGAAAAATCCGTTTTTATCTTGTCCTCTGTCCATTTCAATCGGTTTTGTATGTGATGTTGCTTTAATGGAGGCTTCGACACTTTTTTCAGAAGTCGACACCGAGTACTTTTTGAGAATTTTTTCAATCCAGCTTGGTCAAAGACTTCTCGACTTGTGTGTTCAGGGTTCTTAACAACTTCACGTTTAATTTGGAGTAGAGAACGGTATGAAACAACTCTAGATGTACCTTTATCAGCTCTCTTATGTACCTTTGTAGGGTCCTTGGCAAAGTTCTTCACAGTTTGATGTTACCTTCCTATCATTTTTTTATATTTCGAGGGTAGCTTTACCTTTTGCGACCTGTTCTGTAATAGTACTCTTTTCAGAACTTCTCAAACCACCTTTACGACCCATTTTAATGACGAAACAAACTGCCTGGTAAATAATTTGACACATCTCAAATACCATGGATTCAGCAATTACAATGAAACTTACATTTTTGTGAGTTCATTATACGTAATGAATAGCGTTGACTCTCTCTTTTTTTCGTTCTAGCGAATATATAAATAACATCCATGTTTTTAATTGAAACTTGATAAGTAGTTGAAATTTTCTTCAGTTTCTTTGGCATGTACACAAGTTACGCTTGCGATGACGAATCTCTACAAATCGCTTACCAAGATGTCTTCCTAAATGTCGTTTGGTATCTCAAGGTGCATCTGCACTTGAACTTGGGAGAATAGCATATTGGAATTTTAAACTTCAAAATTGATTATTATTTTTTTTTTTAATCCGTGTAAAAGATTTTATGGATACTCATTTGTTGATAGATAATAACCTCTTTGCAATTCTGGGATAAAAAAAATTTGCTATTGAAAAAGTTTAAGAAAATAACAAAAAATAGTATATTTTCTATAAGCATAACATGAATAAGAAGAGGAACAGCAACAAAAACAGAATTAATAATAATAATAATAATAATAATAATAATAATAATAATAATAATAATAATAATGTCAATATTAAAGACAAAGATAGTGATATGTTATGGCCGGAAGGTAACTAGGTTTGTCATATTTGAAATACAATTAATCGATCGTGCTTCTCGAGGCGGATTGAGTTAGTATCCGCACGACCGCTCTCGTTCTTGGCGGCCATTTCATCGAAGGTGATACTATAGGCTCATTTTGACATTGATTTCCTTTTTGTATTTCAAGTGGCTATTCAGATCTGTGCACAAGTGTTGGCATACAGCCCTCTTGGCTGTCATTTGCGATGAATATAATATTATCGCTCTCTGTCCCTGTCTCTTTGTCTCTCGCACTATATATATATATATACATATATATATATATATATATATATATATATATATATATATATATATATATATATATAAATTAAAAATACTTGTATAAAAATGATTAATATTTATTTGAAAAATAGAATACGTAATATATATATACATATATATGTATATATATATACACACACACATATATATATGTATAATTTCACTTACAATAATTTTTCATATGTATTTCGCATGTTTTTTAAATATTATTGTTTTTAAATACATACATTTAGACTTATGTAATAAATACACTCACATATACACACACGCATGTATATATATATATATATATATATATATATATATATATATCGTGAATAAATGACAAAAGACAAAATCCAAAAGTTTGTAATGTTGACCATCTTATAATTTATTCTTTTAATTCAGTCAAATGACGTAATAGAAACATATTATAAGGTATTTACAGCTTCTCTTCCAATTTTCGGAATTTTTTTTCTTGGCTGTATATGGATGACTATATCAGTAATTAATTTATTTCTTATATACATATATATATGTGTGTGTGTGTGTGTGTGTGTGTGTGTGTGTGTGTGTGTGTGTGTGTGTGTGTGTGTGTGTGTATAAAAGTGAATGTGTCTGTTTGTCTATGTGTATGTGTACATTTTACTTTGACATAGCTCTGTTAATTTTTAGTCTACAGACTCGAAAGTTGATATACAGGGTACTTGGATTTTGTAAAATCGATGTGATCGGTTTTCAGCCAGAAATTTGGCTGTAAACGGGTCAAAGTTCAACGATTTGACCTTTGAGAACTCTACCAAACTGCCTCGATAATTTGGGGTCTACACACTTGAAATTTTAGATATACGTTCCTTGGACATGGATCTAACTTAATAACTGGATTTGAGCCCAAAACAATAAATTTAAGGGGTCATAATAGGGGTCAAAGTAAAAAAATTGACCTTTTTTTTTTGCTCAATATACCCCTCCAAACACCCGGGCAACGCCGGGCACCCATGCTAGTATATATATATACAATACATTCATGAAATAAAATGACACCAGAAACATTACGTTTGTGAGAGGGGTTTCAAAGATGAAGAGAGCTTTGAGCCAATCGAAATTTATGAACGTTTCTGCATCTTATCAAGAAACCTCAAATAGGACAATAACCCTTATCCCCGAGTGGCCTCCGGGCCTTGATAAGTGGTGAATTCCTTGTAAAAAAAAAGATTCACCATCTCAAATATGGCATCAATACTCCATACATAGTTTGACAATGGATTTGTAGATATAGAGAATAGCCTCAGGTATTAGAAAATATTCAGAGCGATAGAAAGAGCAGACTTTAAGAGAAGCAGAAAGAGCCCCTGATTTAATATGTAGACTCCAAGAAATATTTAGAGATAAAGAACGATCAAAAACTTTAAAAGTTGATTCCTCTTTCAACAGTAGAGCCATCCATAGGAATCACAAGAATAAAAGGTACACGCCTACAACTGAAAGGCATGAGCTGAATCTCAACATTGTTAAACGAAACAAGTCATTCCATACCACAAGTTACAATTGAAGTCAACTTCTAGATTAACTGCATATTTCAACTAAGAGCATTCGTTTTTCGTATATCGCTCCTCAATTTTAAATAACAGTTTCTTTGATATGCTTTAATTTGAAATATAATTGTAGCAGAAGTAGCAATAACTAAACTGAGGGGAAAAAGAGCTTACCTCGGGTACGTCTGTTGTGTCACCTGTTGGGGGGAAAAGAGAATTCCAAGATGGCGTCCGGGGGTTTTTATTAGCGTTTACCCGATGCAACTCTCGGAAAATCACGTTTCTTTCTCATGTGATTATGCAAATGGATAATTCCCGGCCACTATAAAAGCAGGAGGCTAGAGACGAGTCGGCAGTGTCCTGCAAATTGTGTGTGTGGGTGTTTCTGGCGATTGGAGTGTGTCTTCTTTTACCACGGTTATCACAGACAGGAATTCCCTCTCTTCTGGAGGTGGGCGATATTGACTATTTTGAAGTTGTACTGTTGCTGACAGAACATTTATTTTTTTTTGCCTACTACATTTTTGTTTCAAGCTATTTCGGCCCGAATATGGCGAAGGTGCAGATAAGCAGTGATATTATCAAGCCGTTCTCTGGCGAGGGAGACGTTGTAGCATAGCTGAAAAAAGTGAGACTTGTCGCACAACTTCAGCAGGTGGATGACGTAGCGAGTCTGCTACCTTTATACCTGGAAGGCGATGCGCTGGCCCTCTACATGGAAATGGAGGAGGACGATCAAAAGAAAATAGACCAGATTGAGGCTCGATTAAAGGAGGCATTTACTGATGACGCGTTTGCAGCATATAGAAAAATAACTATGGTTAGATGGGCTGGTGAACGTGTGGATGTGTACACCAACAAAATCAGGCAGTTGGTTGGATTGGCCGGATTCACAGGAGAAAGCTCAGAGAGACTCACAAAATTAATTTTTGTCACTGGATTCCCTGACACCATCTCAACTGCTCTTCAACAGGTGCCGAACATCAAAGCCCTGACCATGGGGGAGCTAATGTCGAGAGCGATAATTTTTACGACGACTGGCGAACAAAATCAGGATGTGGTTGCGGCCACACGCTCACCCAACAACAGGGCCCAGAATAATCCTGTTAACGTGACCTGTTTCAAATGCAATGCTAAAGGCCACCTTGCAAGGGACTGTCGAAAACGTGGAACACGGTGTTACCGTTGCGGTGAGAGTGGACACTGGGCTCGGAACTGCTCGGGAAATGAGCAAGGGGAGGACGCATAAGCGCCAGTCTCCTTCCCAACCAAGATGTGAACACGACGCTCCCGGTGATAAGCATCCATGTTGACGGGACGCGATGTTTGGCGCTTATTGATACAGGATGCTCCAGGACAATTTTACATGCAGACCGGTGCCGGTCTTGGAGAAAAACAAACGTAAATGTCAACACAATTGGTGGAATGTCCCATGCGTGCTGCGGTGTTGGAACGGTCTCTGTATCCACTGATGAAGGTGTGTCTGTCAGAGTCGATGTGTTGGTGGTGCATGGCAAGCCACTGGGATTTGACTTGCTTCTAGGGATCGACGCCATAAAAGCTCTAGGAGGTGTCGTTGTCAAGCCTACAGGATCAGTGCGGCTGGGCGCCAGGAAAAGTATTAAATGCGCAGCCATTTCTATCAATGAACCAGATTTCACTGCTACCTTTGACCATCAAAACCGAACGTGGACCGCATCGTAGAAATGGTCTGTGGACCACCCCCCTGAAAGGCTGCATAATCGAGTGTCAGAGTACCCAGTGCCAGCAGAAATTCGTGAAGAATACACGCAGGAGCTCCACACCTGGATAGATAATGGTTGGCTCGTGCCATACCCAGAGGATAAATTGGGACCCCCCAAAGGTCTAATTCCCCTGATGGCTGTGATACAGCAGAACAAAGCCAAAGTGCGCCTGGTGATGGACTACCAGGAGCTAAATCATTACGTAGATGCATTTACGACCAACGCAGATGTTTGTGCGGCTAAGCTGCGTGAGTGGAGACAAAAAGGTGCTAACGTGTCTCTACTGGACCTCAGAAGAGCATACCTACAAGTCCGGGTCCATGAGACACTGTGGCCATACCAGACTGTGGAAATCGATGGGAAAAAACACTGTCTGACCCGTCTGGGGTTTGGTTTGAATGTGGCTCCCAACGTGTCTCTACTGGACCTCAGAAGAGCATACCTACAAGTCCGGGTCCATGAGACACTGTGGCCATACCAGACTGTGGAAATCGATGGGAAAAAACACTGTCTTACCCGTCTGGGGTTTGGTTTGAATGTGGCTCCCTTGATAATGAGAGCAATTGTCAGCGAAGTACTATCTCAGGAAGAAGTTATAAGCCGCGCAGCATCTGCTTACATTGATGACATTTTTGTCAATGAAGACGTGGTGCCCGCGACCCGTGTGAGAGAACACCTCGCGCAGTTCGGGTTGGAGTGCAAGAACCCGGAGCAGTTGAAGGACGGTGCACGGGTGCTGGGATTGGCAGTCAGGATGGAATGCAATGAACTGCGGTGGAAGCGAGAAAATGCAATTCCGGAGGCTCCCAGTATTGTTACGCGACGAACAATCTTTTCCCTGTGTGGTCGACTTGTCGGGCACTTTCCGGTGTGCGGTTGGCTTCGTGTAGCTTGCGAATACTCAGAAGGAGAGTAAGTTCGGTAACGAAGGGCTGGGATGATGAAGCAAGGGACGCCGTACTACATCATATGATGTTCGAAACCTTAAAATCTGCGCAGCAGAACGATCCGGCACAGGGAAATTGGTGTGTGGACGGCAAAGAGCTGAATGTATGGGTCGATGCTAGCTCCCTAGTAATTGGGGCAGCCTTGGAGATGTGTGAAACTGTGTTGGAAGATGCATGTTGGCTGCGACCTGAAGATGACTCTCAACATATACACTTGGCTGAACTGGATGCCGTATTGAAAGGCATCAATTTGGCTCTCCAGTGGCAGAGCAAGGTGCTACACATAAAGACAGATTCTGTTTGCGTATACCATTGGGTCTCGGACACGCTAACTGGAAAGGCACGAGTACGCACCAAAGCAGCAAGCGAGATGCTTATTAGGAGGCGATTAAGCACTCTTAAGGAGCTCGTGAAAGAGTACGGGCTGACAGTGGATGTGACGCTGGTTCCATCAGCACAAAACATTGCTGACCGACTGACACGAGTGCCACAGCGGTGGTTTGAGGCAATGAAAAAGAAAAATGGTCTTGACCCAGTGATAGGCGCGGTCCACACAGACGAGCTGGATGAGAGTTAAATCATGGCTATTCACAAAGATAGTGGACATCCGGGGGTGCGACGCACTACCTACTTTGTCAGGAGAAGATGTCCAACCACGACAAAAGCAACTGTCAGAACGGTCATACAGAAATGCGAGGAATGTCAGTCCATTGACCCAGCGCCAGTCAGGTGGGAAAAGGGAAAGCTGGAAGTTAACGAGAATTGGCAGAGAATTGGAATGGATATCACGCATTATGGCACCTTCCATTTTTTAACTTTAACAGACTGTGGTCCATCGCGTTTCTCCATTTGGAGGAAATTGGCAAGGCAGGACTCGGCAAGCGTGATTCATCAGTTGGAGGCAGTGTTCCTCGAGCGTGGCACGCCGCATGAACTCCTTTTAGACAATGACACAGCTTTCTGCAGCAATATGTTCCAAGCATTTGCATGTAAATGGGGAGTTCACTTGCGATTCCGTTGTGCATACGCTCCAGCCGGGAATGGCATAGCGGAGCGATGTCACCGTACAGTGAAACGAATAGCGGCTAGAATGTGTTGTCCCATACAGGAGGCTGTCTACTGGTATAACATCACACCAAGAGACGACACATCTCCCTCCACTGCGCCTGCCAACAGGATTTATCAATACGAAATTCGAGTAAAGGAGACCAATCTCGCAACTGCGTCCCCAGGTCCCAAGAACAGCTTTTACCAGGTTGGAGATCGCGTATGGGTCAAAAGACCGCAAAATCGATGTACCACGAGGTTCGGCAAGGGTGAGGTGACCAAGGTGATCAGCCCTCAGTCGATTTTGGTGGACGGTGTGCCTCGTCACGTGAAGGATTTGCACCCTCGCCATTATGTTGTTACATCGGAGGAAGAGGGAGACTCAGACAGTATGATGTCTTCTGAAAAGACAGAGAGTATGATGCAGGACGACGGAGAGGATTTTGAGCCATATAATGTACATACTGAAGAAGCGGAGGAAGGACCACCCATCTTGCCTTTACGAAGGAGTACTCGACAGAGACAAATACTGCCCCCCTACCCTGATTGTGAAACACCGCCTATGGAGCAGACTGGTGGCAATAATGGCGATGAGGAGGATGGCAAGGAGGAAGTGCTGCCTCCGGTTCTTCAGAGAAGTACCAGACAGAGACGACTGCCCCCCTGCCCCATTTGTGATCATGAGATCAGGGGGGAGTGTAGCAGAAGTAGCAATAACTAAAATGAGGGGAAAAAGAGCTTACCTCGGGTACGTCTGTTGTGTCATCGGTTGGGGGAAAAAGAGAATTCCAAGATGGCGTCCGGGGGTTTTTATTAGCGTTTACCCCATGCAACTCTCGGAAAATCACATTTCTTTCTCATGTGATTATGCAAATGGATAATTCCCGGCCACTATAAAAGCAGGAGGCTAGAGACGAGTCGGCAGTGTCCTGCAAATTGTGTGTGTGGGTGTTTCTGGCGATTGGAGTGTGTCTTTTTCTAACTTTCTAATTAGGAGGATCGCACATGTTTCGAGTGAAATGAATTAGATTTTTTCTCGGTGTAAAAACGTCATGTAAACATGAATTGGAATGTGTAAGTTAACGAATACAACGCACATTATATTTCAATTTAATTCCAAATTAAAAACGTGTTAGTTTAATAAAAAAAATAGTAAAACAAAAAGTGAGTAAATGCATTAACGTGCAACATTAACAGATATTTATAAAAACGATTAATTTGCACTTTATTAATTTAGAACTTAAACTGATTTTTTATGGTGCCTTTCCATGTCTAAGGAGAGCTTGGTCCATCTGTTGGCCACCATTGGGTTGAAGATTTGAATAAGAGTATATGTTCATCGATGATGCTTCAGGTATATATGATCACATTGGCAAAGCATGTCTCATGAGATCACCTAAGTAAAGGGCTGACAGTATCAGATGTTGAGATTAATCAGTATCAGATGTTGAGATTAATCAGTATCAGATGTTGAAATTAATCAGTATCAAATGTTGGGATTAATCAGTATCAGATGTTTAAATTAATCAGTATCAGATGTTTAAATTAATCAGTATCAGATGTTGAGATTAATCAGTATCAGATGTTGAGATTAATCAGTATCAGATGTTGAGATTAATTAGTATCAGATGTTGAGATTAATCAGTATCAGATGTTGAGATTAATAAGTATCATATGTTGAGATGAATCAGTATCAGATGTTTAAATTAATCAGTATCAGATGTTGAAATTAATCAGTATAAGACGTTGAGATTAATCAGTATCAGATGTTTAAATTAATCAGTATCAGATGTTGAGATTAATCACCATCAGATGTTGAGATTAATCAGTATCAGATGTTGAGGTTAATCAGTATCAGATGTTGAGATTGATCAGTATCAGATGTTGAGATTAATCAGTATCAGATATTGAGATTAATCAGTATCAGATGTTGAGATTAATCAGTATCAGATGTTGAAATTAATCAGTATCAGATGTTGAAATTAATCAGTATCAGATGTTGAGATTAATCAGTATCAGATGTTGAGATTAATCAGTATCAGATGTTGAGATTAATCAGTATCGGATGTTGAGATGAATCAGTATCAGATGTTGAAATTAATCAGTATCAGATGTTGAAATTAATCAGTATCAGATGTTGAAATTAATCAGTATCAGATGTTGAGATTAATCAGTATCAGATGTTGAGATTAATCAGTATCAGATGTTGAAATTAATCAGTATCAGATGTTGAAATTAATCAGTATCAGATGTTGTGTTAAAGAGCATCTCTCCTCTCTCTCTCTCTCTCTCTCTCTCTCTCTCTCTCTCTCTGGCTCTTTCATACTCTCTCTATCTTCTCTCTCTGTGTCTCTATTAGATAGTAGATCGAGAGAGAGAGGGAGAGGGTGAGAGGAGGTCAGAGAGATATTTTTGTAGTTAATCCACGTTGCAGGAAGTGACGTTTCATCTAACCAGATGTAATGTGATGCTACGTGGCAAGGTTGGTGAAACGTTGAGTCTCTCAGAAAAAGCCGAGCCGAGCAGAAGTCTAAAATGGTTCTCTCCTAAGTAAGGGGGAGATGCGCGCCCCAGACGTGGGACGTGGTAGGTACCCACAGTGGAGACCATCGATGGCGACATCTGCAGATCATGCCTGGGAGAATAAAAGGTTGAAAACCCAACATCTGTCTTCATCTTGTGTATTCCGGCGAAAACAGCAAGAGAGCTCCACCAAGATGAAGACTCTCCCAGAGCAGCAAAACCAGGTATGAACTTCTATATATAAACACATACATCCACAACAAGTGTCCTAACCACTAGCCAAAGGTTTAAGGGATCTTGGGTCCCGTTCTCTCGTCTCTTAACACTTGTAATCTCTCTCTCTCATCGTCTTAAACTTCTTCTCTTCATTAGTAAAATGGACACGTCATCACCAGGGTACAAGTATCCCTCAAGTAAAGTGTCCAACTCAAATCCTCTTCTTCTCTCTCCCTTATGTAACAGTTGAAATTAATCAGTATCAGATGTTGAGATTAATCAGTATCAGATGTTGAGATTAATCAGTATCAGATGTTGAGATTAATCAGTATCAGATGTTGAGATTAATCAGTATCAGATGTTGAAATTAATCAGTATCAGATGTTGAAATAATTCAGTATCAGATGGTGAGATTAATCAGTATCAGATGTTGAGATTAATCAGTATCAGATGTTGAGATTAACCAGTATCAGATGTTGAAATTAATCAGTATCAGATGTTGAGATTAATAAGTATCATATGTTGAGATTAATCAGTACCAAATGTTGAGATTAATCAGTATCAGATGTTGAGATTAATCAGTATCAGATGTTGAAATTAATCAGTATGAGATGTTGAAATTAATCAGTATCAGATGTTGAAATTAATCAGTATCAGATGTTGAGATTAATAAGTATCATATGTTGAGATTAATCAGTATCAAATGTTGAGATTAATCAGTACCAGATGTTGAGATTAATCAGTATCAGATGTTGAAATTAATCAGTATCAGTAGCTGAGAGGAATCAGTATCAGATGTTGAAATTAATCAGTATCAGATGTTGAAATTAATCAGTATCAGATGTTGAGATATATCAGTATCAGATTTTGAAATTAATCAGTCTCAGATGTTGAGATTAATCAGTATCAGATGTTGAGATTAATCAGTATCAGATGTTGAAATTAATCAGTATCTGATGTTGAGATTAATCAGTATCAGATGTTGAGATTAATCAGTATCATATGTTGAGATTAATTGGTATCAAATGTTGAGATTAATAAGTATCAGATGTTGAGATTAATCAGTATCAGATGTTGAGATTAATCAGTATCAGATGTTGAGATTAATCAGTATCAGATGTTGAGATTAATCAGTATCAGATGTTGAGATTAATCAGTATCAGATGTTTAGATTAATCAGTATCAGATGTTGAGATTAACCAGTATCAGATGTTGAAATTAATCAGTATCAGATGTTGAGATTAATCAGTATCAGATGTTGAGATTAATCAGTATCAGATGTTGAAATTAATCAGTATCAGATGTTGAGATTAATCAGTATCAGATGTTGAGATTAATCAGTATCAGATGTTGAGATTAATCAGTATCAGATGTTGAGATTAATCAGTATCAGATGTTGAGATTAATCAGTATCAGATTGTGAAATTAATCAGTATCAGATGTTGAGATTAATCAGTATCAGATGTTGAGATTAATCAGTATCAGATGTTGAAATTAATCAGTATCAGATGTTGAAATTAATCAGTATCAGATGTTGAGATTAATCAGTATTAGATGTTGAGATTAATCAGTATCAGATGTTGAGGTTAATCAGTATCAGATGTGTAGATTAATCAGTATCAGATGTTGAAATTAATCAGTATACGATGTTGAGATTAATCAGTATCAGATTGTGAGATTAATCAGTATCAGATGTTGATATTAATCAGTATCAGATGTTGAAATTAATCAGTATCAGATGTTGAGATTAATCAGTATCAGATGTTGAGATTTATCAGTATCATATGTTTAGATTAATCAGTATCAGATAATTTGGGAATACCTGATGCTGTATTTTGTAGTTTATTTTGTTAAAATTCCTTGATTCATTTCTTTCTAGTTGTCGTTCTACAAAAACATCGGTATTAATTAAAAGGACCACTTAAAAATTGCCAACATCTCTAATGAACTGAAGTCGAACTTGGCACACCCAGATTGTCGATCCGTGTAGTTAACCAGTTAGCCACCGTCACCTAGCTGTCGGTGATGGTTCAGTTATGTACGGTATAATCACTGGTAGTACCAAATGTGTAGCCTTGTCTGTATCAGATGCTGTATGGATGCTGAGCGACATTTCGCTGCAAAAAAAAAAAAATATGCAAAATGAACATCAGCATCCCTGACCAGGATATACATGCGGCCAGGGAGCTTTTGTGAATTTAATATTTCTTTAAAACTTCCTTTGAAAGAGAAATCCAGATCTGCATTGAATGATCCATTTGAAGAGGGATAAATCATTTTGAAATATTATTTGCATTGCTAAACGCGTAGATAAAATAGACATATCTTAAGAGGGTAGTGAATGGACGTATATTAATGATATCCATTCTTATTCTCTATCTTCTTCTTCTTGTTCTTCTTCTTGTTCTTGTTCTTGTTCTTGTTCTTATTATTATTATTATTATTATTATTATTATTATTATTATTATTATTATTATTATTATTGGCGTTCTAAAAAGATCTTTTCCCGTTGACGTGTTTGTGTGGCAACGGATGAAACTTCAGAAAAACAACTTTTTGGGCGATCTGGATGAATTGAAAATGGTTTATTTCGACTGTCACAGATGATGATCAGGTGTGTAAACGATGGATCCACACATAGGTATGAAGAATTCAAGTGTCTTGGGACAGATATAAGTGGTTGACAGGTGTCACACCCTTGAGGACTTGGACAGAGACCATCGTTTTTAGTCCATGTTTCTTCGTTGTAGTTTTTATATGGTATTGCCGTAGTTTTAGAATTATTTCGAACCGGGGAATAACTTGAGTCTTCATCATTGAAAGTCTTTTTTGTTGTATACTGTTTGCATAGAATTGACAAGAAGTAGTGCGTTTATATATTTCTATATCGAGTTGAATAGATACATTTTATTATACACGTATACATATAGAAAAAAGAAGCCAATACGAGCGATGTACAACTTATAATATATATATATATATATATATATATATATATATATATATATATATATATATATATATATATATATATATATATATATATATAATATAAAGCTGAATGTCTGTGTGTGTATGTGTGTCTGATTACATATAATGATAGAAGATGTATTGAGACACAGGAATGGGTATGTTTGGTCTGGCAGAACTGTGGTTCATTAAAATTGTGGGGTCTGCGTTCGCGCCTAGTCCACAAAGTATGGAAATAAAAAAATTTAAAATTAAAAAAAACGTTTACAAGTGTTTTTGATATAGATGTACATAATAATACTTTGATAAGTATGTTTTAACTTAAATAGAGATGGTATAATAAAATTGTGGGTCCGCGCCTGGCCCCCATAGAATGGAAATAGGCACAAACTTTAATAAAGACTGTTCATATCTATCTGCGTAAATATACTTTGATAATTATGTTTCAGTTTTAAGAAATATGGTATAATAAAATTATTGGGTGTTCGTTCGCGCCTGACCTCCATAGAATGGAAATATGTCACAAAGTTTAACTAGGTTTTTTTAATATAGATCCACAGAATATTGTGATAAGTGTTTCAGTGTGAACAGGTATGGTATAATAAATTATGGGGTTTATCTATTTATTTTTACTTTCATCATATTTTGCTTTGGTTTTGATACCCCCAAATTCGAAGCTATCTCATTACAGCCCTTCCTTTTCATAACCTATCATACTTTCATAAATCAGAGTCCATTTTCCGTTCGTTGTTTTTGAACCCAGTCAACGACGGGTACTTTTGCTTGTATATATATATTATGGCAGTAGAGTTTAGTTCCCTAGAATTACATCCAATGGAACAACATGTGTCTACCAAAAAGTGCTTAATGAGTAAACAGAGCAGGTATGTGTGTGTGTGTGATTACTTAATTTAATCACATAAATTAATATGCGAAAGTATAAATTTATGCGTAAACTTTAAGTATTTACTTCAACAGTGCTCAATACGTAGGTAGAGCTAGGTAGTAAGTTATAAAATATGGCAATTAAGCTACATAGAATATTCCGCGTTTCATCCATGCTAGGATTCATCAAGCATATAACTTACTACTATATATATATTGAGCGGCACTGATGAGTTGTGATACAATGAAACAGGACTGTATGTCGATGACTACAAATATATTTTAAGCCCCCCCCCCTTTGGGTAGAGCACTGTCGTAAATAATCTTACACATATACAAATGTATGTATGTATGTCTGTTTGCATGTCTGCCTTAAACTTTCAATAGAGGCGACGGATTTTACCAAGATCAGTATCGTTTTCAAGTCGACTTTTCGTATGACAAATATCGAAAAATTGGGTAAAAACATTAATATCTTCCTCTTCAACTAGACACTTTTCTACAGGGGGGGGGTACTTTTTCGGCGATATTTTTGAAAGTTATACTCACCTTTAGATTGTCTAGCCTTAATTTAAAAAAAAATGTCGCTTCCGGTTTGATGGTGGTCGTAACAGCATAAACGTTAGGTTTTACACTGTTCTTTTCCTCCTGTTCGAGCCTGCCTTCCTACTACAAATTTTCTTTTTTTTTTTCTGCTTAGCATCCACATCAAAACACCCGGGCAACGCCGGGCGCCCATGCTAGTATATCTATAAAAGTGAACGTGTCTGTATCTGTATGTCTGTGTACATTTCACTACGCAATAACTCTGTCAATTTTTAGTCTACAGACTCGAAATTTGATATACAGGTTACTGAGATTTGAGGAAATCGATGTGATCGGGTATTGGCTAAAAATTTGTCGATTAAGGGGTCAAATTAAACGATTTGACCTTTGAGAACTCTACCAAACTCCTCCGACAATGTTGGGTCTACGCACTTGAAATTTTAGATATAGTTTCCTTGGACATGGATCTAACTTAACAACTTGATTTGAGCCCAAAACAATAAATTTTAAGGGGTCATAATAGGGGTCAAAGTTTTAAAAAGAAATAACCGTTTTTATTCTTTTTTTTCCTCAACATACACCTCCAAATACCCGGGCAACGCCGGGTACCCACGCTAGTATGTATATAAAGGTAAACGTGTCTGTGTGTCTGTCTTTGTACATTTTTCCATCGCAATAATTCTGTTAATTTTAAGTCTACAGACTCGAAATTTGATAGACAGGGTACTGAGATTTAGGAAAATCGATTTGATTGGTTTTCGGCCAGAAATTTGGCGATTAAAGGGTCAAAGTTCAACGATTTGACCCTAGAGAACTCTACCAAACTCCTCCAACAATTTTGGGTCTAAACACTTGAAATTTTAGAAAAAGGTTCTTTGGACATGCATCTAACTTAATAACTTTATTTGAGACCAAAACAAAAAATTTACAGGGGTTATAATAGGGGTCAAAGTTAAAAAAATTGACCTTTTTTGTTGTTGTTTTTTGTTTTTTGTTTTTTTGCTCAGCATATACCTTCAAACACTCGGGCAACACCGGACACCCATGGTATTATATCTATAAAAGTGAAAGGGTCTGTGTGTGTGTGTGTGTGTGTGTGTGTGTGTGTGTGTGTGTGTGTGTGTGTGTGTGTGTGTGTCTGTGTCTGTGTACATTTCCTTACGTAATAACTCTGTTAATTTTTAGTCTACAGATTCGAAATTTTATATACAGGGTACTGAGATTTTGGAAAATCTTCGTGATCCATTTTCTGCAAGACATTTGGCTGTTAAGGGGTCAAAGTTCAACAATTTAACTTTAAAAATCTACCAAACTCATCCGCCAATTTTGGGTCTAAACACTTGAGATTTTAGATATACGTTCCTTGGACATGGATCTAACTTTATTTGAGCCCAAAACAATAAATGTTAAGCGGTCATAATAGGAGTCAAAGTTTTTTAAAAAAAATTTACCTCTGCGGTCTCTACCAAATTACTCAGATAATTTCTGGTCTAAACATTTGAAATTTTACATAAAGGGTATTAAGACATAGAGCAAGCTTTTTAATCGGTTTGGGCCGGAAATTTTTAGTTACCAATATATAAATTTATGTATGTATGTTTGCATGTCTGCCTAAACCTTTCGACTGAGGCGGCGGATCTTTACAAGATTAGTATCGTTTTGAAGCCCGACCTTTCAGACGACAAATATCGAAAAATTGGCTAAAAATGTTAATATCTTCACCTTCAACTGGGCAGTTTTCTACGGGGGGGGGTCGCTATTTCGCCGATATTTTTTAAAGTCATCCTCTCCTTTCGATTGTTTAGCCTTAATTAAAACATAGTTCTCTTCCGGTTTGACGGTGGTCGTAGCAGTAATGACGTCAGGTTTTCTCCAGTCTTTTCCACCTTCACAATACGGGTTCGAGCCTGACTTCCCACTACCACTTTTTATTTTTTTTTTTTGCTCAACATACAAATCCAAACACCCGGGAAACGCCGGGCTGAAATGCTAGTATATATATATATATATATATATATATATATAGAGAGAGAGAGAGAGAGAGAGAGAGAGAGAGAGAGAAGGGAGAGAAAGAGAGAGAGAGAGGCCACCTGTTTTGGGCAATTTTATAAGTTCAAAGTCTCAGCGAATATTTATCAAAATTTAACAAAAGAAAGTTCATTAGAAAACTAATTACCTGAATTGTGTAATGGGCTATGTGATATTTGCCCTTAAGTTCGCACATTAAGAAAATCATTAATCACCAAAAACCCTATTTTTAGTACTTCTATTATAGCCATAAAATGTTTCAATCATATTAATTTATTTTCCTAGTTTTGCATATGAATTACAAAATATCTGATATTTCCCCCAAAACATCTGGACTTGATGGAGGGGAGATAAAACTTCTTGCTATTGTTGTTTCAAATGATCTGAAATAACAGCAAGAGACGACTTGATTCCAAATATTTCTAATATGTCCTATCTCCCCTCTTTGGTTTTCATACATAAAGTAAATTTCACAGTGTATAAGGATTTTTTATACTGGAGATATTCATAATCGTACTGTATTTCCAAAAGAGTGGAAATATAACATATGAGAAATATTTGGAATCAAGTCTTTCTTTGCTGTTATTTATGGTCATTTGAAATTATAGCTGCAATTTTAGTCTCTCCTCCATCAAGATCAGAGATCTTAAGGAAAAATATATCTAGTTATCTATCAATATATATATATATATATACATATGTAAGTGAAAATGAATGTGTCTGTCTGTCTGTCTGTCTTGTACACTTCCCTACACAATAACTCTGTCAATTTTCAGTCTATAGACTCGAAATTTGACATAGGGGTATTGAGATTTGGGGAAATTTTTTTAATCGGTTTTCGGCCAGAAATTTGGCTGTTATGGGTCAAAGTTCAACGATTTGACCTTAGAGAACTCTACCAAAGTCCTCCGCCAATTTTGGGTTTAAACACTTGAATTTTTTTTATTTGCGTTACTTGAACATGGATCTAACTTTATGATTTTATTTGAGCCTAAAACAATAAATGTTAAGGGATCATAATTGGGATAAAAGTTTGTTTTTTTAATTGACCTCTGCGGTCACTACCAAATTACTCAGCCAATTTTTGGTTTAAACATTTGAAATTGTACATAAAGTGTATTCAGACATATTGAAAGCTTTTTAATCGGATTTTGCTGATATTTTCCTTTCAAGAGGTCAACGTTCAAAAAATTCTACCTTTGCGCTCTCTGCCAATAAATTTGGGTCTAAACATTTGAAAGTTTACATAAAGAGTATTCAGAGATGCAGCAAGTTTTTAATCAGTTTTTGAGCGAAAACTTTTCTGGCAAGATGTCAAAGTTTACAGAGTGGACCTTTGCAGACTCTACCAAACTCCTCCGCCAATTTTGAGTCTAAGCACTTTAAATTTTAGATGTACGTTACTTAGACATGAGTCAAACATTATAATTTTATTTTAACCCAGAACAATGAATGTTAAGGGGTCAAACTTTTCTCTATGATAGTTAAGGAAGCCTATTATATAGACAGGCATTACCGTACATATTCACACTTTTTAATATATACATATGCACATAAAGTTATGAACAGTACATAGGGCCCGAGCAAAGCCGGGCGAAACTGCTAGTATATCTATAAAAATAAAATGTGTGTGTGTGTGTGTGTGTGTGTGTGTGTGTGTGTCTACATTTCCCTACAATATAACTCTGTCAATGTTCGGTCCGCAGACTCGAAATTTGACATACGGAGTATTGAGAATTGGGAAAATCTTTTTAATTGGTTTTCGGCCAGAAATGTTGCTGTGAAGGGGTCAATGTTCAACGATTTGATCTTTGAGAACTCTTCCGCCAATTTTGAGTCTAAATACTTGACATCTTAGATATACGTAACTTGGACATATATCTAACTTCATAATTCGATTTGAGCCCAAAACAATAAATGCTACGGGGTCATAATTGGAGTTATAAAAATCTTACCTCTGGTCTCTACCAAATTACTAAGCCAATTTTTGGTCTAAACATTTGAAAATTTACATAAAGTGTATTCAGATATAGAGCAGGTTTTTTAATCGGTTTTTGGCTGAAATCTCGGCTAACAAGGATTCAAAGTTCAAAAGATTTGTCCTTTTCGGTCTCTACCAAACTATTCAGCTAATTTTTGGTCTAAACATTTGAAATTTTAGATAAAGAGTATTCAGACATGCAGCAAGCTTTTTAATAAGTTTTGGTGCGGAAATTTGGCTGCGAAGGGGGCACATTTGAAAGAGTTGACATTTGAAGGCTCTACCAAATCCCTTCGCCAATTTTGGGTCTAAAAACTTGAAATTTTAGATGTAGGTTTCTTTGACATGAGTCAAACATTTTAATATATTTTGAGCCAAAACAATAAATGCTAAGGGGTCAAAATTAGGATCAAAGTTTTAAAAAAATTGACCCCTTCTGTCTCTACCTACTTTCCCCCATGGTAGTTAAGAAAACCTTTTATATAGAAAGGTATTACCGTATATATGCACACTTTTAATATATACATATGCACATAAAGTTATGAACAGTACCTAGGACCCGAGCAAAATAGGACTGAGCTGCTAGTATATCTATAAGATTGAAAATGTGTGTGTGTGTGTGTGTGTGTGTGTGTGTGTGTGTGTGTGTGTGTGTGTGTGTGCATTTCCCTACGCAATTTTCCGTCTACAGACTCGAAATTTAACATACGGGTATTGAGATTTGGGAAAACCTTTCTAATCAGTTTTCGGTCAGAAATTTTACTGTTAATAAGTCAAAGTTCAACGATTTGACTTTTGAGAAGTCTTCCAAACTCCTCCGCCAATTTTGGGTCTAAACACTTG
The DNA here is from genome assembly GCF_053919585.1 of Euprymna scolopes. NCBI lineage: Eukaryota > Metazoa > Mollusca > Cephalopoda > Sepiida > Sepiolidae > Euprymna > Euprymna scolopes. Next base: position 48,508,653 of record NC_136497.1, read on the forward strand.
AAATTTTAGGTATAGATTACTTGGACATGGGTCTAACTTTATGATTCAATTTCAGCCCAAAACAATAAATGTAAAGGGGTAATAATTGGGGTAAAAGTTTTAAAACATACTTCTGCAGTCTCTACCGAATTACTCAGCCAATTTTTTTTATCTAAGCATTTTAAATTTTACATAAACTATATTCAGACATAGGGCAAATATTTTAATCATTTTTGTTGCTGAAAATTTTGCTTCCAAGGGGTCAAAGTTTCAAAGATTTTAACTTTTGTGGTATCTAGCAAACTATTCATCAAATTTTGGGTCTAAACATTTGAAATTTTATATAAAGGGTATTCAGACATGCACCAAGCTTTTTAATCAGTTTTTGGGTAAAAATTTGGCTGGAAAGACGTCAAGCTTTACAGAGTGAACCTTTGCAATCTCTATCAAACTCCTCCGCCAATTTTCGGTTTAACACTTGAAATTTTAGATGTAGGTTAATTGGACATGAGTCTAACATTTTAATTTTATTTTAGCCCAAAACAATAAATGTTAAAAGGGGTCAAAATTGGGATCAAAGTTTTTTAAAAATTGACGTCAGCGGTCTCTACGAACTTTTCTCTATGGTAGTTAAGGAAGCCTAGAAAGGCATTACCGTGCATATTCACACCTTTTAATATATACATATGCACATGAAGTTATGAGCACCACATAGAGCCCGAGCAAAGTCGGGCAGAACTGCTAGTAAGTGAAATTGTCTGTCTGTGTGTATGTCTGTGTAGTTACATTTCACTAACAAACTACTCTGTCAATTTTCAGTCTACAGACCTGAGATTTTACATAAAGGGTATTGAGATTTGGGATTATCTTTTTAATCGATTTTCGACCAGAAATTTGGCTGTCAATGGGTCAAAGTTCAACGATTTCACTTTTGAGAACTCTACCAAACTCCTCCGCCAAGTTTGGGTCTAAACACTTGAAATTTTAGATTTAGGTTACTTGGAAATTGATCAAACTGTTTAACTTGATTTGAGTCCAAACCAATAAATTTTAAGGGATAGTAATAGGGGTCAAAGTTTTTAAAATATTGACCTCTCAGCCAATTTTCGGTCTAACATTTGAAATTTTACATAAAGGGTATTCGGACATAGGACAATTTTTTTAATCGTTTTTTGGCCAAAAGCTCGGTTGCCAAGGGGTCAAAGTTTTAAAAAATTGACATTTACAGTCAAACTCAAGCTATTCAGCAAATTTGGGGTCTAAACATTTGTAAATTTTTCATAAAGTGTATTTAGATATGCAGCAAGCTTTTAAATCAGTTTTGGTGCGAAAATTTGGCTGCCAAGAGGTCAATGTTGGAAAAGTTGACCTTTGCAGACTCTACCAAACTCCTCCGTCAATTTTGGGTCCAAACACTTAAAAAGGTAGGTTACCTGGACATGAGTCAAACTTGTAAATATACATATACATACATATGCACGTGAATTTTAGGACAGTACATAGGGTCCAAGCAAAGCCGGGCAGAATTGCTAGTATATATAATTTCTGGCTAATATTTTCCAGAGGTAAAACAACCAATGTAGTTTTAACGAGGTTAATACAAGAGTGCTCAATAGCGAAACAGGGCAAGGTATCCTTTTTATTTGTTTTCTATAAGCATGAATATGGCGCTACAAATTCATGAGCGTATGTCGGTCACTCAGTTACATGCAATTGGAAACTTCTTCAAGCGATATTACTGATACAATGTTTAATCCGTAATGAAAATTATTCAGGGATTCACAATTGCACAAAAATATATCAAGAAGTCACACCACGTTACATTAAGAATAAAAAAGATAACGGCCTATAACATGTGCTAAGAAGACAGAAAAGCGGGGGATAAGGTTTATATAAAATAGAAAAAAAAATAAAATAAAAAACATTGAGGAAAAAGAAAAGATTGTACCACATTTTGCAACTTTTTCTTTATCAAGCCTGAATCTCGATGGAATATTCTTTTAACCTATACATTTCTGCATCATTATCAACTTTTATACACACATCTCTTATAATTTATACTTTTCAATGTATTTGCTAACTAGAAAAATTATAGCTTGCCCATGAATATTATTTTGCTAACTATTTTCCTCTGAGGATAAGAGTCATTCTTTGAGACTCCATGGAATGAAGGCATTTTTAAGTTTTCAAATTGTTTTCTTATTGAATAAATTGTTGTTGTAAATTCTAATTTACAGACTTTAAGTTGAATTTGTTATATATATATATATATATATATATATATATATATATATATATATATATATATATATATATATATATCAGGGAGAGAATAATAGTAAATTAAATTTTTTTCATGGGGGCATGTTTTTTTGTCTGTGACTGCACTGTGTTTTTTGTTGCTGTATTTAGAGATACAAATATAGTTAAACAAACGATTTGTATGTAATATATATATATATATATATATATATATATATATATATATATATATATATATATATATATATATATATCGAGTGGAGGAGGGATATACATTCATGGAAAAGAAAAGAAAAGAAAATTGGATGGTGATTGTAGAGGCCAAGTCGCAGATGTATTTTTCTCGTTGATTCTGGCGATGGGATGATCGCAAACCCGACAGCGTTCTTGCGTACTGTTACTGCTTGGTAGAAATATAAAAGACTCGCATGTTTCAATCGCATTGCCTAGCAACAACGTATTCGACCTACCATTATCTTACTGGTGTTGTATGGGAGGTGTGAGAAGATTCTTCGATTTACTTCCTATTTATTGGGTTTTTGATCAATCTTAATGTTTTTCTCTTCTTCTTCGAAATGTAGTTGTTTCTTGAACTCTCTGTTCTCGGAATTCTTTTATATGTTTTTGCTCTCGTCCGAGATTACATTTTTTCTTCTTGTCTCCGAATATATTTAGCAATTGTTTTGTAATCATTGTGAAGCAAAACCAAACTCCGCTTTCCTTTACAAATATTAGTTACTAAGCTTTTATGATTGCATTCAGTTCGAAATAAAGAGTTTTCTTGTTGCAAACAATACTAATAATTCTCTTGAACATGTAATGGATTCCGTAGTGTTTTCTGCAAGGAGGTAGTTAACTACGGAATCCGATATACTGAGTTCAAATCCAAACGAATTCGGTTGTGGTAATTTACGGATTAATCTGTAGTATGCCTTATTCTTTTCTACAGATTACGCATACATCCACCAGGAGGGCGTTTTAGACTTGAATTATCTTCTCTTTCGACAGAGTAAACGGCAGTGTTAAACACCGTCACCAGCACACGTTCGCTACGCACACATATTTCACAGTTTGTAAGACATTTCTCTGAACACATACACACACACACACACACACACACCAACCACACGCACACATATGTGCGCGTGCGCACACCTGTACACAGTCTTTTCAAACTTTATTGTATACATTTTTATAGACACAAACCAAAGCAAATCCCGTAGGGTTTAACAGGGTATAAATGTTTTTGTTTGTTTGTTTGTTTGTCATACATTATCGTTCCAGTATGTTTTCTTTTGTTTCATTTGTAAATGATTGTACTTGAATACATATAAAAGGGTGCATATGGACGGGATAATCACATCGAAACACCGGTTTCTGTTAGATCACCGAAGTTAAATTACGATAAACCTAGTCAGTATTAAAATGATTGACAATTTGGGAATACTGGGTGATGTATGTGATCTCGGATTTATTTCAATCGTCCTGGATTTCTCTTTGTCACTGGAATGAAGCAATGCCGACTCAGGAAAGGTATGGTTGGTGATTGAGCAACCCTTGTTTCGCTATTATATGCGCAGGCACTCTTACAATGGGTGGCTATAGTCTATCACTCGAAAGAAAGAATGCAGTCGCCATAAAAGGAGAGTGCTGCCCACGCGTTAGCAAACTCCCGTAAGTACTATTGGGTTGCTAAATGCATGAATTCGTAGTTTCCCATTTACTGTTGAAATAGAAACGGCGGTTTTATCAAGCTTATCCAATAAAATCGTTTACAATATTCAATGCTGTTCGATGTTTAACAAACGTAAACGTTTTGATATGCTGTAAAAATATTAAGAAAACGAACGAAACTTGGTCCTTATTTAAACAACGTGTGTGCACCATTGCAATTATATTTCGCATTAGTTAAATAGATAAATCACGAGTATTATTACAGTCTCGTTATTACTTTATTATTTTACACTTCATAGTCAAATTCTCAGACTATATCTCATCGATATATTTTACAAGGGAGTCATCATTTATCAAGGCCCGAAGACCACTCGAGGATAAGAGTTTAGGAATGTCATATAGTCGTGAAATAATCTTTAATGGTGAAAACTGACTATAATTTGGGTTATTGAAGGAGACGATGCAACAAAAACTTGTTTACATTAGACTTGAAGGCTACCATATTATAGTCAACTGGAAAGCAGGCCGAGGAGTTTCACGGGCGGGCATTTCTAGGAAAGAAGATTTGTTCATGGAATCTGTGTTTAGATTTTGGCACATATAGAAAATGGGGAAATTGTTGCTAGTGGCGGTAACTAGTCTGGTGTTTTTCTTTATCTTTTATTTGATCGTAATTCCTTTTCTCTCCTTCTTCCTTGTTCTATCGCATTGTATTTGTGGAACAACAATATTTATTAATAATGATAGCAATTCTCATTGTCACGAGCAATATTTTCTCTCTTAGTGGAGTTATTCATTTTTCTTAGCCTCGATTTCATCCGTCTTAGCCTCGGTTTCGTCTTTCGTTGCCTCGCTTTCATTCTCCTAACATCGTAGTTTTTTGTTTTATTTTTCTATTTGTCTATAAATCTTTCTTCTTCTTAAACTACATATCATTCCCATTTTTTTTAATCTTTATGTGAATTACGACGTAAATGGATGCCAGGTCCATTGCATAAACATTAATGCGATCTGAATCAACTTAAATAGCGTCGTTGGATAATGAAAAGAATATGCGAATGCAGGAGAAAAAGACAAAGGAAAACGAATGGAAAATGATATTAATGAATAAAAATGAAAAACAAAGAGTGGAAGATGAATAATGTAGAGATACGAAAGATACAGATTATTGATAAACGAAACAAAACTGAAAATTTAATAGTTTCTGAAATTAAACGGGAATTGTAAAAGGAATTTTAAAAAGTAGATGGTAAAAAAACAAGTCCGATAGCCATTAGTCGCTTGATCTCGAGTAATAAATGAATGCGTGAATGTAGGATTGACATGGAATTCTTAAAAATAGACTAAAATGAGCGAAAAATGGGCTGAAATGACTTAAATAAATAAAAAGTAAATGACTTAGAATGATTTTAATGAACTTATGGATGCTTTGAATGACCTTGAGAATGACTTGAATGCTTAAAAAAATAAATAGAATCCTACAAAAACCACTTGAATGATCTGGAGAATGACTTGAATGGCTGTGAGACTGACTGCTTTAAAGTGGGTAATCATTTTACACTAAATTGATACAGAAAAGTGATCCCCCACTTTATATCACAAAGTTACAAACATAAGTACAGATACTACACTTTGATCTTGGCCAAAAGGCCAAGAAAAAGGGTATTTATTTGCTCACCCACCGGACAAATTAGGCACAAGGCCGATTTTTAATGTGAAGAGGGAAGGGGAAATGGGGACCAACTCCCTGGGGAGTAGGGGAGCTGGATAGTGACAATTGATATGAATGGTTGCCCCTACATTGACCAAGGTCTTATATGTGGGGTTGTCCCCACATATGGTCTTTGCTTGCAGTATCTGCCAGAACATATACTACACTTTGATCTTGGCCAAAAGTCAAAGAAAAGGGGTATTTATTTGCCTGAGCAAATTAGGCACAAGGCCGATTTTTAAAGTGAGGAGTGAAGGGGAAATGGGGACCAACTCCCCGAGGAGTAGGGGAGCTGGATAGTGACAATTGGTATGAAGGGTTGCCCCTACATTGACCAAGGTCTTATATGTGTGGTTGCCCCCACATATCGTCTTTCCTTGCAGTATCTGCCGGAACAGATACTACACTTTGATCTTCATATATAATTTATTTCGTGAAAATGAAAATTACAATCAAGATAATTCAATGTAAAATCAAAATAAATTAAAAGTAAAATTCCAATTACAACACTTTGATCTTGGCCAAAAGGCCAACCAAAGTTTGAAAAGCTAAGAACAGCATTATTTACAACAGACCTTTGATCTTAACCAAAAAGGCCAAGCACAAAAGTGTTACAAACTGACTGACCGACCGACAGACCGACCGACCGGGCGACGGACCGACGAAGTGACTTATAGAGTCGCTTGCAGGCGACTAAAAATTAATGTATAAATGGGAAATTAAGTCAAGAAAATAATTAAGTGAATAAAAAAATAAAGAAAAGAAAAGAAAGGGAGAAATAAACAAAAATATATTGCGGTTTGTTTTATAGTAACCTCAAAAATTGATGCCGACCTGGTTTCATAGGAAGTGATGTCAGAAAACAGGAAATATGTGGAAATAAAAAAGATTAGTCGCACTCTTTCTCTTTGTCTTTCTTTCTCTATCTATCTCTCTATTTATCTATCTACCTTTCTTTCTGGTTATAAGTAATGTTATCATAGAGGAGGAAAAGAAGAGAAGCAAGGGACAGACAAAGGTCGATGGAAACAATTGTAAAAAAATGGCAAATTGAAAAGGAGAGAAAGAAAGAAGGAAAGAAAGATTAAAAGCATAACAGAACTAAAGAAAAGAAAACAGAGGAAACCAGAAAACACTACACACGAAAGAATGAAAGGAAATAAACAAATAATTATTGCAAAAATACAAATAGTACATAAAACGTAAGAAAAGGGAAAGCCTCTGTCCCATCGCTGCAATTTGCATCCCTGTGTCTGTTTTACAAGTACTTGAATGGAATGTGCTCCGATGAACTCATAGCACTTTTATTCCCTTAACATGTATACTTCAACAAACACCGATTCACAGTAAATAATATACCCTAAGATGGGTCCGAGAGAGAATTGCAACCAAGTGCTTTAATAGGATATCGAAAGACTAAAATGAAGTAGAAAATCGAGAATGATTTTATTGTAATGGGAAGAAGCTTAAGAGACTTATTATCTTTAGATCAAAAACGATAGTATAGTTTTATTAATTCATGCGTCACGGGACGCGAAAGTTGCCAAGTCTAAGTAATGTTACCCTGTGTTGTTTCGTACGGACCTTCAACTTTGCCGTATTGTATAACGCTATGTTTTCTGTTAATTAGTTTCCTTTGTAAGAGATAAGACAAAATAAAACGCATATAATTCTAATTCTAATAGTTTTTTTTTAATATATTTATAGATACAGATTGACTTTTATTTACACTGTTTTATGTGCCATAAAATTCGGATACTAGCAGGCGTATATTGCCAGTTGAAAGGTATGGTCGCATACTCACCACACTATGTCTACAATTTTTTGTCTGAAAATGTCAGAAAATATGTAATCCATATGACACCAGAACAGTATCCAGGAGCGAAAGCATCTCGTGCTAGTAAAGTCTCCTAGCATAAAACAATCATAAGAACAGTGTGTATGCAATTACATTTAAGTGTTGGGAAATATATAAATGCAGGGCATGCCTACCACTAAAAATAGAGTGAGAAGAACAAGCAGTAATGGATGAAGATATTGAAAAGTTGGATATAAGTTGACCATGAAGAGAAAGACAGGAGCAAATGTCTGTAACATAGCGCGAAATGACGTCACCAGTAGGGAAAAATAAAGGCTTTAAAAAAAGATATTGTAAGAGGAACAATTACGTTAGAGACGGGGATAACGTTTGAGAGCACGTGCAAAAAGACGATTACGTGAGGGACATCACAGCGGTAACGAGAAGATGAGTAAATAAATGCCGTTGTACAACAACAACAACAACAACAAAAAAGCGAGTTGAAGTTATTTTCTATTTTTGTCTGCTTTCCAACTGATGCTACCACGTGTTGATTCCCAGACAACATTACATGTCTGCTCTTAGAAACTGAACGACTATTACATTTGGTGGGAAATTAAAGATATATAAAAAAGGCATATATGTTGAGCGACGATGGACCGCACATAGAATTTAGTACAATATAGTAATCATTACTCATAAATTGAAATTGGAAAATACATACAAAATAACTGAGATGCACAATAAAATATTTTAAAGAAATCAAATCGATTGATTGCCTGCTCTAGTTGGGGACCTACGGAGATGCATTGGGGGGAAGCTTCGCGTGTCTCCCCGCAGTGATATAGTCCACAATACATTGTAGTCTACATTTCACTGTAGAGAACGCACGGTTGATTTTATCAAATTACCTTTACATGACGGCTTTAATTAAAGTTTTAAATACAAAAGCAAAATATTATGCTTCAATTGTGTTTTAAACAGAAGCATTCATCTCGGACGCACACCTGCCATATAAAAGAACCTACTGTTGATTTTATACGTTGTGCCTTTCTGCGTGTGCGATGATAATTTAAGTTAAAAATGCAAAAGTCAATTATCATGGTAAAATTGTGCTCTAAACAGTAAAATTCATTTCGAACGAGCCTCTGTTATGCCAAAGAACTTATTCCTTATTTTAGATGCTGACCATTTCTTCTTGTGCGGTAAAAGTTTTCTCAGATGCAGGTGTTTTATTATGCTTTATAAAGTTTTAACTTTGGTCAAAATCGCCTGTTCTTTCTTTCATCGAATCTTTTCGATTATTAATCATTCATAATTATCTAAGACATTCGGATCCGCAATCTATCTAAGAGCACTGCCAGATACATAAAGTGCATTTGTGTGAAATTTCAAAATAATTGGGCCAGCCGCTTAGGAGTCCATAATGAACGAACTCGCACCCACATACACAAAGTGCCTTTTATAAAATAGAGATAGATAGATAGATAGATAGATAGATAGATAGATAGATAAGCAGTGTCAATGTTAAAACTACGCGACAAAAAAACAGAATGTTTAAGGTTCTTAACATTTATATTAGAGTCCCTCCTCCGAAGGACACGTGGTGCTACGAATACACGTACTACGTTAATCAATTATAGTCTATAGTCTTCTGAAGATTGCTTGTCTAATTTTCAATGCAGGCATGATGAAGATTACAATTACAAATTATGAAGACTTCCACCCGGTAATGGCTGCCGGAACGAGAGCAAATATACTATTAGTAAATACAATTTTCGTACTAAATGCCCAAATTCAACAAAGATTGCCAGGTTTTACAAGATGCACATAAAGAAGACCGGAGATTATATTAAATGTTGTCAAAATAACATCTAAGATTAGAAAAGTAATCCATATAGTCCATCTTTCTCCCAAGAAAATCTGTAACATAATAGTTATTAATACGTAGAGATCGAGAGAGGGGGAGAAAACAATATAAGGGGGAAGGCAGACAGACAGACAGACATGCAGGAGCATAGAAAAAATAGCGAAGCAGAATAGATCGACAGATAGATAGAAATAAAGACTTCCTTACGGAAAATATATATAAAAAAAAAAATTCTCTTCATCTTTATTCTCATTTTTTCTTTTCTTCGATATTGCTTTTCTTTTAAACACTTGTCCCATCTTTTATGTTAGTTTTGTTTTTAGCCTCGTCATCGCCGCCGCCATGTGTCCATTGTTGTTGTTATTGTAGTAGTTGTTGTTGTTGTTGTGGCGTCCGGTTCTTTTGTTGTTGAGTGATGCGAAGGTAAAGGTGGCGGCACTTCTGTCGTTGAATCGGACTCGAAAAACCAACACAAAAGCCTCAAAGAAGAATGTGACACGAACTGAAGGGAAAGACAAAAAAGAAGAGAATGGATATCAAATGAAGAATATTACTGACACATACAGAGAAAACCATCATCGATCTTTATATATATATATATATATATATATATATATATATATATATATATATATATATATATATACATGTATGTATATATATACATGTATATATATACATATATATATATATATATATATATAATACCACGGTGTGTAAACTGTAAAAGTATGTACTGCTCAGATTAATTAGGCTAACCAATTTATGTTATCAATTTTTTTCTTATCTGTGTTATTCATCCTTATCTCCAATATATATATATATATATATATATATATATATATATATATATATATATATATATATATATATAAGAGAGAGAGAGAGAGACTCGTAAGTACTTGTGCAGTTTACAGATTGTGTTGAAATAATAATAATATTTAAAAACTCATCGTTAACACTGGAGGAGGGGGTTTTGTAAACTAATCTGTCCTTTTACCTAAGTATTTTACGATTTTTAATGAAAAAAAAATACTGTAGAAATTTAATTTTACTGGAAATCTTATCTAATGAATATATTATGACCCGAAAACTGCAACACTATATCTATATACAACGCTATTAATAAAAAAGAAAAACAATTAATAATTTTTTTTTTTTTTTATTATACAAATGTTATATTGTCGTCTATATATTTTATAGACTCATTTTTAGGAAATGCGTGCCAAAGTATATACACTCTGATGACCGGAGTTTTTTTTTTTTTCTAATCAAACAATAACTTCTTAAATCAACAAAGTTTTTATTTTTTTTATTTTACAAATAATAATCTGACAAGCAAGAGGGTTCGAGCGTGGCTACCGAGAAAGAAGGCCGATGCATATGACAGCGTAACGTCACTTCCTAATTAAGTTGTAGGTATAGACAGCTTCCGGTATTCAACCACGTGATCATGATAACAGGCATAAAAAAAATATGGCTACCAATATGTATTACCGATTGTCCATGTATGTTCTAAAGAAAAAGAACAATTCTCCATTCGGAAAATAATTATTATAATTGCACATTTGGGATAATTTTAATCAAAATATCGTAAGTGAATTTGTTTGAACTTTTATTTTTATTGGAGAAAGTTGAATATTTTATTTTATTTATTTATTTATTTTTACTGCAAAACAAACAATTTTTGGGTTTGTATTACTGTACACATTGGAAAATTCAAAATGGCACCCGACTCTCTCTTTAACACGGTAAGTTCAGGAAAAGGTGTTATAAATAATAAACTAGGTAAAATACTATTAAAAAACTACCGAATATATGTCAACCTATGTCACGGGAATATATATTGAGCGGGTTTCTAACATTATTTTGTCTAGTTTTATATTTATAGCACCTTTTCCCAAACTTACCGTGTTAAAGAGAGAGTCGGGCGCCATTTTGAATTTTCTAATACATCGGTAAACACAGTATGTTTTTCGAGCTGAATAAACATGTTACATTAAATAAAAACACTGAAAACATATCCAGTTAGGTAGAAAAGTAACTTATCTTGCCTTTCATAACATTTATTTGTTATATATTTGTTTTTTTGACAACTTTTTCGAATCTGTGTACAGTAATACAAACCCTTTTAAAGCAAGCATTTTTCACGGTAGTGTTTGTTTTTTTTTACGATTGGTGAATTATCAATATTTTAGCACGGGGCGTAATTCATTTCTTTGAAATATATTTAAAACTTAAATTTTTTGTTTTTTTATAACATTTTAACTGTAAATAATTTACATGACGAGTTTGTTTTACTGTACACATAGATTCGAAAAAGTTGTCAAAAAACAAATATATAACAAATAAATGTTATCAAAGGCAAGATAAGTTATAAACATGCCGATATTTTTCTTTTTAAAATATATTGATAAACATTTATGATTTTCGAAGCGATTACACGTTTTAAAGTGAGTAAAACCACTAAAACCCTTCCCAGATAGGTAGAAGAGTAACTTATCTTGCCTTTGATAACATTTATTTGTGATATATTTGTTTTTGACAACTTTTTCGAATCTATGTGTACAATAATACAAACCTAAAATTTAATTTAACTTGAAAATAATATTTAAAATACACGTGCGTACACTGCACAAGCACCCTTATTATCATAATAATAATAGTAATAATAATAAAAAAAACAGGTGTAGATGACACTGACTAGTTGTGTTGTCAGGGAGGATGGAAAGACCGAGGTGAGAGAGTCCTGACCAAATCTCCACTGGAAGTTTGCAGTTCAAATCTGGTACCTTGGGGAGGCATTTTGTCACCCAAACCCCAGGAAACACCAATGGCCGATGCCAACGAGAAATCAGTGACAACGGCTGTTGCGATAACATGCAATCATCTGCACAAGTGTTCAAACGGTGGAGAACACTGGAAATCTGGGAAGACTTGTCACTTGGTCTCCAGGGAACACCACAGGTTACTGCCAGTGAGTAATCACTGATGATGGTTTGTGAGACAACTAATACGCTACACATTTTGATGAAAAACATGGGGGGAAAATGGACATAGAAGAACCGAAAACCAAAACTTCAAATATAATTTCTGTATTTAAAGTAATAGTTATTTAAATATTTCAACATATAATCTCGTGGAGAAAATCCAGCTTCCCAATAAGGGGCACTCTGGATATGAACAAAAATAATCTCAGTCATGAAAGATTTCTCCTCCACCGACCGAAGACTGAAAAGGTAAAGTGTAGCATAAAAACAGATACTACACTGTGATCTTGTTCCGCAGGCCAAAAATATTTGTTTAATGTTTCTTTAATTGTTTGTTCCTAAATTCATAATTCAGTTTTATCAGTATTAAATTGTATATTGCTTTAAAATTACTTAATTTTACATAGATAATGTTTGTATTTGATATTGAATAAAGTTCAGTTTAAGTAGTAATCGAACTGTGTTCTTTTTTCTTTTTAAAAATGTTTTATTACTCTTTTTCAAATGGCCCTCATATAGTACTGATAGTCTGACAAATCTTACCTACATTGCCTGCAGACATTTTCAGTTAACAGTCCTTCTTCTTACTCTCGGTGGCCGTAGTTCGAGCCAGTATGGGGCGATGGTGTAGTTGGTCGGCCGGGCCACGGTAGAAATATGTCGCTAGCCTCTCTCTCTCTCTCTCTCTCTCTCTCTCTCTCTCTCTCTCTCTCTCTCTCTCTCTCTCTCTCTCTTTCTCATGGTCTTTGCTTTGACTTGCTTTTATAATAAGAATTTGTTGGTTGGAATTACTGTTCATTATTTTTATATTATTCTTTTATTATACGTTGTTCTTTTAGCAATTTCAATCTAGAATTAAATATCTCTTTCATTGTTTCCTAATCTCGATTCTTCGATCGGAATGTAGGGTTGACGTCATCACCAGCAATCCGATTTGCATCTGGTTTTGCTCGAATCCGATATTTTACGGCGTTGTCCGTCACCTATGCGACACAGATACTTGTATTTTGAAGTTCTCATCGAAGTAGGAAGTTATAATGACTGCAGCCGCGGGATTTGAATGCAGCCACAAAGTTATCCTTGATCTGGCATTAAACCTTTATATATATATATATATATATATATATATATATATATATATATATATATATATATATATATATATATATATTGGAGATAAGGATGAATAACACAGATAAGAAAAAGATTTGATAACATAAATTGGTTAGCCTAATTAATCTGAGCAAAACAACTGAATCCAATATCCAAAACATTCTTGTTCAAGGGGGTGATGTTTCCTCACTGTAGCAGAGTTGATATAAGCGCATGGGAAAGTATCTTCAACTAAGGATGGCCAGCAGCAGTAATCGAAAAACCACATACAAATAAAGAAGTGTGCGCGGAAAGAGAAATAAAAAAAGGAGATAAAAATACACCACGTGCTAGACAGAAGCAAAGTGAACGTCGAAGAAAATGGACGATGATGAGCCATCTTTGGCCGGCATGCAAACAGAAGGAGGAGAAACGCAGACTGGTAAAATGAACATGTGTCAGTGAGAGACATTTTCAAATAACGGTAATAAAAACTTATGTTAAAAAGACAAAAATATCGACACGGATTTTTATTTGTTTCTTTCCTCTTGTTTGCATGTAAATGCTACGTTATATATATTTTTACATCAACAGGGGGGAGGGCATGATTTAATATACTATTTATTTAATCCTCGAAACAGTGATATAACATATGGTCCCTGAAAAATTAGACTATTGTGAGTTCGAGAAAGCAAGGTGATTCAACGATTGCAAGAGATTAAATAACTTACTGACAATAATTTCACTACGACGGACTAAAACTTAAATTAAAAAAATCATATAGTTTTCAATGTTAAAGAAGCTTCCAAACTATACATATATATGTATATATGTATATATATATATATATATATATATATATATTATTACATTCATAAAAGTCATCCATAGACATACATGTACTACTACTACTACTAATAATAATAATAATAATAGTAGTAGTAATAGTAGTAGTTTGTGGGTTAGGTGCTAGAGTACTGCATGACAATCACATAGGTCAAGTATTCAAATCTCGCTGAATGTAGTCACCATTTATGATCCGTAAAGGCTACACAACACAAGTCTGCGGATATATATATATATATATATATATATATATATATATATATATATATATATATATATATATATATATATATATATATGGTGGTCTTGAAAGGCGGATAACTTTAAATTGACAACTCTATTTCCTTTAATTGCAAATTTGGCGACTATCCGTTATTTTGCGTAGAGCTTCGTTTTTGCAATTTATCATGAAAAGACTGCAATCCAAGTCGCGTTTGTAAATTGAAAATGATATAATCGATTTATTAAGAGAAACGAATAATTTCAAGAAACGGACATGTAAACTGGTCACCTCGTTCAAGCAATTAAACTCTATTGATTATTTTCTTATGGGCTATGTAAAGTCCCATGTCTACGCTGACAAACCAGACACAATATACTACTTGGAAGACAATATTCGACGGGTTATTGTCGAAATATAGTCTACATAACGCCATATATGCGCCAGCCGAAATTTTATTTAAATTATAAATGGTAAAACTTGATCTTTTGAATAAACCCCATATTTATATAATATAAATAATTTTTGGCAAATTATTTTAATTTAACTTTCACTGCATCACAGCTACACCATACACACACGCGTTCGCACACACAGACACACACAGACACACACACACAGACACACACACAAGTGGAATTTTTTCAAACATAACTTAATCTTGAAATTGAGGAATATATTAGCATGTATTTTGCGTGATTAAATACGTAAGGAACAAACCTTAGCTCGATTCGCTCAGGTTTCTTATAATATAAAGATAGAGGAGAAACGGACAGAGGACAGGGGGATGTTTTACCCAACAAACAGATGCACGCTTATGCAATTCCACATCTCCAGATCTTTTGAGAAGCAGGCAGTTATTCCCATGCACTTTTCTTGGCCGAATGCCGCCAGAGGAAAAATAGGAGGAATTATCTAAGAATTCTTCACTGAAGATGGAAGTGTCAAATAGAACTTAAGAAGATAAAGGCGTATTGGAAGAGTTTCATATCTTTGGGCAGACAGTGACCATGGGATAAGAATCGGTTGTGCATAGTAATAGAAGAGAAGAATTATACTGGACAATGGAAATCACTGGAAAATGGAAAGACGGACTGATGATTAGAAAGAATGAAGAATGTTTGGATCGTAGAAATAGGAAGAAACAATGACCATAAAGACCATAGATTGATTATAAATACACACGGATTTTCTACAAAGGCGCCCATTCGATCTGCACGTTTTGGGGCGAATATGCGATCAAACTTTCTCGTGACAGGCAATGTAGTTAATAAAATGTGATTTATTCAACGACAAAACATAATCCATATCATATTTCGCTGTATCACAGATCTTCAAAGCGGCTAGACTAGCATTCATCCTGAAACATGGAGTGAACCTTCAACCATCTTGTTGATAGTCGGCAGTCCTATTTTCTGGCCCATGAGATATCACCAAATGTCTATTTATATCAACGTTTGCCTATCACTTTTACAGTGCTTGGTTTGTTTGTATATTTAATGCCTCCGCACGGGATAAAGTTAGACACTTGGGGCGATTTTTAACGTGGGGAAAAGGAACAAAAATTAAAAATGTCTCAGTCGTGAATGATTGCCCCTCCACTGAGAGAGAACAAGAAATTGAAATGCAGCACCTGAAGAACAGATACTACACTTTTATCTTGGCTCGATCGGTTTCTTTGTTTCTGGCAACAAAGCTGGCTGATGTAACTGGCATAGATTTGCAAGCCGAATCCTTTTAGATCCGTCCAAATCAATCTATGTAATTACACTGGGCAACAATGTTTTACTTTTTGAATATTTCCTAGATTTCTTCAACTTATTTAGGATATTTTGCGCTGCTGAATCAGGAACTTGTTTTTCTGTCTAGTCAGGTTATTTGAAAAAAAAATCAGATCTTCGGACAAAATCGATTACATTTTTATCAGGTGATTTTGTCAACACATGTCATTCAAAATATATTTTCAAAAAATGTTTTACCAACAACATATATTGATTACCTGATAGAAACATCGATTACTGTAAACTGAATAGTGGGCACTGAAAAAGTAAGTACACACAGCGCTTCACCATTGTTAAAACTTCAGGGCTTAAACTTCCGTTTCTACGAACGTCAGTAACAGACAGGTCTCTTTTCAGATTTTAACATTCGTCAGCTATCTTGACTGCAGTCCAGCGACCCTGATGCCTAGTGTTCATCTCTTTCAGGTCTTGATAGAATCTCAGTCCACATGTGAAAATAGGTATTGCATCTTGATGCTCATGTTGCAGCTCAGGTTTCTGGAAGCAGTCAGCATGTTGTTGACAAGTTCTGCATAATTTCAGGTTTTACTGTTGCCAAGAAAGTTCTTCACTATCAGAACAAATGCTTCCCATGCTTTCAGTCTCATTTCGATCATTGAGTTTTCGAACTCCGAATCTTTCATGAGCTGACGGATCTTCAAAGATGCCAGGTTTCAACTTTTCCATCGTCAATCCTAGAAAAGCCTGGCACAAGTAATAGACGCAATCACCATCGTTTTCCAGGGCATCGGTGAACTTCTGGATTAAAATGAGCTTGATGTGCAGCGCCGCAGCGGTGGGAATAGTATTTTGTACCTGTCCACCAGAGAATTTTTTATGACGTTCCTTTGTTTTGTAAATCAATTCCTCCCGCACAGTCCAATCCATCTTCGTGTATATTGGACAATAATTCTTTTAAAGATTTTGAGCTTTTATTACTCCAAGCTGATACCTTTTACACCTAATCACCCAAAACTATCGAAATTGAATACTTCTTGTCATTAAAATAATTATTTCCAATTAAGACAATTTTTCAACATGGCATTTTACCCACCCCAACTTCTAAAATGCTCCATATGTGTACATGTGAACATAAACGTAAAAGACATGTGACAATATCTACAAAAAAAAAAATGACCTGATTGAGCAAAGCCAATGTGAGTTTTGGATTCAGCGCATCAGATTCGTCCTAAATCAGCAGAAAAAAATGCAAATAAAAAACTTGTTGTTAGCCAGTGATATCTATGATTGACATTGATAATTTGTTCAGGTAATCATCTCGGATGTATCTTAAAGTACTTGGGTCAAAGTGACTATAACTGTTACATCCTCCAGTTCTTGACAAAAACAAAAGACTTGAAAGGATGCGAATCAAAATATCTAGACAGGTATTGTCTCCATATTATTTTATTATATATATATATATATATATATATATATATATATATATATATATATATATATATATATATATACTTCAGAATAAAATTATTTAACAATCAGCTGGTATGGAAATCTGTGATAATAAAATTTACAAGATATTACTAGCACTAATATTCTATAAGTATTATCCCACCTAAATAAAAATTGCTTGATATACAAGACAGAGCAAATAAATGTAGTCATTCAATGAATTTAAAAATTTATAACGAGAAATGTTGGAGTTTCAGATCAAAAGATTTTTATTATTCTATGTAAGACAAAGAATACATTTGAAATATTTTAACTCCTTATCCTATAGGATTTCGATGTCTACCATCAGAGGAGAAAATATTAGCAAATAATTATTTGTCTTATATATCAGTAAGACATGGAAAATCACAATTAAAAATTGATTGAGTCATTAAAAGTCAAAGAGTAAGGGAAGTTAAAGAAAAGGATATAAAAGTTAACATCCAAATTGCATGGTAAAATCCGAAGTGAATGTCTTTGAAAGCAGTGTAGTAAAAATATCCAAACTGTATTTTGAGTAATCCACATCACAATGTATTAATCCGAATTAGGCATTTTCCAGGAAAATGCCTAATTCGGATCATTACATTCATCATAGGTAATCGTAGTTTCAAATTTATACACTAATTTTAAAACAGATTTATAAAAAATATGTCAAACTTCTTTTTAAAAAATCATTGAAAATTTTATATCTATATCACTAATTGCTAGATGAAAAATAATGTTTTTAAATTACAACAAAATGTACATTACATAAAATAAATCCAAGGTAATTTTTTATTCAATTTTAATCAAATTTTTATACCTTACTTTGTAAAATTTATAAAAGTGCACTTTGGAGATAAATAAATTTCAAATTAGATCTTGTACCTTAATTTTTAAAGCCTATAGTAAACTCATTTTGTTTAACAATTTTCATGCCTTGGATAAAATGCTTTTCTAACTTGTATCTTATCTTTTTAAGATTTTATTTTTAAACTCTACTTTTCTCTATTTCAGTTTTTATTTCTCCTAACACCACAACTCATTTTTGCAACCCCTCTTTGTATTATTACAGGTCTGAATATTCTCTCTGTTTCAGTTTGTATTTCTCCTCGCACCACAACTCATTTTTGCAACCCCCTCTTTGTAATACAGGTCAGAATAATGAGAAAATCTGATTTTTTTAACAAAAACTTTAAAATAACTTTTTTTAGATTAAATTTTTTTAACTTCTTTCAGAATAGAAGATGTTTAAAATTTAATAAGGAACATATTTCATAGAGGTTTCATTAACAAATATTCAGTACATAACGAGAAAAATAGAAATGAAAATTTCAAAAGGACTGTAGAACTGGTTACGGTCAATAGTAGTCCTCGCCAGCGAAAGTCTTTGTTATTGTTATTCTATTATTATTATTATTATTATTATTATTATTATTATTATTATTATTATTTAAAACATTTTGTGTCCTGCTCTTTCGCGCGAGGACTAATATATACATTATTATACATATTTGCTTCAGATTTTTTTTCAACTCCGGTCATAATTTGATCTATTACTTCTATCACTTAACACCGGTGTAAAATCAAAATATACGATTATTTCAATGTTTAAATTCATTTGCTCATAAAACAGTAAAGTTTTAGAGAAAAATATTTCGCACTTTTACTTTTTAGGTTAATTTACATCTTTCCCTGGGTAGACGTAACCGTGGTTCCAAAATCGGTCTCCCCTAATATATATATATATATATATATATATATATATATATATATATATATATATATATATATATATATATATATATATATAGATTAAAAATAAAGCGGGGTGAAATATAAAATGTTGGCTTCAAGAAAAGACCCAATGGTTTCTGAGATCTAAAAAAAATGGAAAGGGAGATATACAAATATGCACGTGTGGTGTGTGTGTGTGTGTGTGTGTGTGTGTGTGTGTGTGTGTGTGTGTGTGTGTGTGTGAACAACAATTTGCCACCTTATCTTTTATAAGCAAATAATCATTTCCTCGCTTTTCTTAATTTTCCTAGATTCTTTTTTCCTAAAACCGAATTCCATCTCATTAATCTTTGACCCACTTTTGTCTGTCATTGATTTCTTTTCCTTCTTCCATATTCGAGATGATCTTATTGTCTAATTAGATTTCCACTATGCACCCTCTCCACCCCCGCCACCACACGCATCACCATAAAGCATTTGAAACCGCCATTGTTTTCTTTATCTTCTCTTCTTCATCGTAAAATCGTTTTCGAGAAATTGGATTTTGTTGGATGATAATTTTTTCGATGCTTGCTAGTATTTCTACTGGAAGCTGGGTACGTCCATCACGCGATTTCAATGGCTGCACTTCAACAACATGTTGTATGTTTTTTTTTTTTATATTTTACTTCTTGATTTAACTTTTACGGCATTTTAATTATTTGTGCATAGCTCTTAGTCAATGAATGGGGGTCTTAGCTAACCTCGTAATTGCAAACCGTCTCTGTCCCATTCTCTTTTCTTTTTATAAACACACACACACACACACACACACACACACACACACACACACACACATATATATATATATATATATATATATATATATATATATATATATATACCAACAGTATCCGTGTTTCGGTGTTGTTCAGAGAGGCTGAGTAAAACAGGAATCATCACTCCAAAAGTACATTGACGAAAAGGATTTAAAAGAACTTTTTAACTCGATTGGCTAATTATGTCTTTGATAATAATATCGCCCACAATTGACAGAAAAAGAACGCCTCGATATCAGCGAAATTCTGTTCTTACTAATCTCTCTATGTCTCTTTCAATATCTATCTATCTATCTATCTATATATCTATAAAAGTGAACGTGTCTGTGTGTCTGTGTACATTTCCCTACGCAATAACTATGTCAATTTTTAGTCTACAGACTCGAAATTTTATATACAGGGTACTGAGATTTGGAAAAATCGATGTGATCGGTTTTCGGTCAGAAATTTGGCTGTTAAGGGGTCAAAGTTCAACGATTGGATCTTTGAGAACTCTACCAAACTCATCCGACAATTTTTGGTCTAAACACTTGAGATTTTAGATATAGGTTCCTTGGACATGGATCTAAATTAATAACTTGATTTGAGCCCAAAAATAAATATTAAGGGGTCATAATGGGGGTCAAAGTTAAAAAAATTGACAGCTTTCTTTTTCTTTTTTCTTTTTTTTTTTATTTGCTCAGGGAAGATATATGCTCCTTGATTATGGATCTAACTTAACTTGATTTGAGCCTAAAACAATAAATGTTGAGGGGTCATAATAGGGGGCAAATTTTAAAAAATTAACCGTTTTTTTCTGCTCAGCATACACCTCCAAACACCCGGGCAACGGCGGGCACACATGCTAGTATATCTATA
The DNA here is from genome assembly GCF_053919585.1 of Euprymna scolopes. Classification (NCBI taxonomy): domain Eukaryota; kingdom Metazoa; phylum Mollusca; class Cephalopoda; order Sepiida; family Sepiolidae; genus Euprymna; species Euprymna scolopes. The sequence continues at coordinate 48,529,723 of NC_136497.1, forward strand.
AAAGTTAACGTGTCTGTGTTTGTGTGTCTGTGTGTGTGTCTGTGTACATTTCCCTACGCAATAACTCTGTCAATTTTAAGTCTACAAACTCGAAATTTGATATAGAGGGTACTGAGATTTGGGAAAATCTTTGTAATCCGTGGTTGGTAAAAAATTTAGCTGTTAAGGAGTCAAAGTTCAACGATTGAACCTTTGAGAACTCTACCAAACTCCTCCGCCAATTTCGGATCTAAACACTTGAAATTTTAGATATAGGTTCCTTGGACATGGATCTAACTTAATGACTAGATTTCAGCCCAAAACACTAAATGTTAAGGGGTCATAATAGGGGTCAAAGTTTTAAAAAAATTGACCGCTTTCCTTTTGGCTCAACATAGAACTCCAATCACCCGGGCAACGCCGGGCTGAAATGCTTGTGTGTATATATATATATATATATATATATATATATATATATATATATATATATATATATATATATATATCCACTCAAACAATAGATGAACCATTATGGATGTTGGTATGCATATTCTAAAACATACGATAGCATTATTTTCTAAATTTTAACATTTAGGATGTGCACATACATAATATTTTGTTTTAATCGTTTATATTTTTATGAACCATTCAATATGAATTTTGAATATATATTGTCGGCAACCTGAATAGTAATATGGATACATTATTTATTTTGTAAACATTACAATATAAGAAGTGTGTTCATTTAAACCTGCTTTAAAACATTTAATAGCAATGTTTTCTCATGTTTTACTTGGAGATTAGCAAGACGCCGGTTTGTGTTACAGTTAAAATCCTGCAAATCAGTACAGTAAGGGGATCAGGTAACTAAAAGGGAATTCCAGTCTACCTGTCCGACAACAGAAACTGTTAGAGCAGAAGCATTCACAGTGAAAGGGTGTGATTTTGTTGCGAGTTTGTTGTCCAAGGCGCACGAGTGCGATGAGTTCCTCAAAGCACATTCCATTAAAATACTTGTAAAAGAGGCACAGGAATGCAACACTGTGACGATAGGAAAGGATTGGGGCTTAGTAGTGCAGACATATTAGATTGGAGACCCTTATTTGGGCACTGTCCAAGAGGGAGAGACTAGCAGTAGATGCACTTGCCTAAATGTGACAATAAACGAATCCATATGGGTTTTGGATATTTATTTTTAAAAATATAGCAAGAAACATTATTCATTTCGTAAATGTTAACACTTCACACTGATTTTCATGTCTTTTAAATCTTTCCAATAGGTGCGAACCAACAATTGTTTTTGCTCAAAACATTTCACTTACCTTAGTATAAAGGGCGCGACTCAGCTAAAAATCAAGACAACTGAAGAAAAAAAGAACGGGAGAATGAGAGAACGAACCAGAGGTTCAATGTGTCTAATTGGAACTCGCTCCTCAAGAGATACTCAGCAGATCAGAATATTCCGGCCGAGTAACTAATTCCCGTAAAAACTGAATCGCGATTTGTGTTCCAGAACGACAATTTTCACTTGAGATTTAAAAAACAAAAGGAAAGAGCTTACAGAAATGAAACCGACATCTCAACCCGTAATTTAGATGCGAGGGTGCTAGCATTACTGGATGCTTACTTTATCGTTTATCTCCATATCCCTCCTAATAACAACAACAGCGACTGCTACTAAAAGACCGTTGGTATGCCGACATTCCCTAAAACAGAAAAATAATGTACATATTCTTCCATGAGACACTAGACGCTGACTAGATTTCATTTGGAATTGCCCGAGTTGTGGACTTTGGGTCTTATTAGGAGTCGGCGACCCATAGGGGTTGCCAAGAACTTTATAACTATCTGAGTTCGACAGTCTAACGAGAGAAATCGTAGTTTGGATAGGTTTATAACTCATTCATTTTTATGAATCGATTATTATGAATGCTGAAATAGATTAGTATCATGGGTAGTGTAGTTTTTGGTAAACTTCACAATTCAAGTGATGCATCCACCTAAGCTCGAACCTAAAAAACTTTCAAAAGAAATTAGATACAAAAAATAATAGAAAAAAACAATTGTTCTCAATCAAATTTTAAGTAATATTAAGTAATATATTTTAAACTGGCAGTACGTGAAGATCAGCGCCAATAATTTGAATATTCGTGGTAAAACTATACACTACTTAATTCATCATTTTGAATTATAGAATATATATTCCAGACAACAGTGTGCGGAATATGTGCATATAATTATTTACTATCTGTACTATAAAGGAGATGCTACTAAAGCTGGACGATATTCCAAAAGACAGAAAAAAACATTAAAATTTAAACCTAGTGTTACATTTATTGTTTATATCATTAATAGACGTATAATACAATTATGTTATCAAAGAATATATGTTTAACAAAGCAAAACTTATCAAAATTAGAAAGCTTAACCATTAAGAGTAAACAAATATATTAAATGAAATATGAGAAAAGAAAGTTGTATAAAACTTTATCATATAATCAGAATGATAAGGAAAGGAAAGGGGGGGAATAAAGAAAAAAAAAATATCTTTGGATAATTGCATTTCGAAGCTAAATGCTTCTCATCTGATGAGGAGAACTGTCATAATTATACAAATGCAAATATAGGTAAAAACTAGCTTAATAACATTTAGATATGAAATGCTTATGAAGGAATAGGATAATATGGTAAAAAATAATCAAGAAATATTAAAAGTTGGTATGATATATAAGATATGACATAACGAGGTTTCTTTTTTTTTGTTAATGCCATTTAAATGTCAATTTAATCTTAGTATGATAAAGACTGTTATTGTCCAATGACAACATTAACCTGTGAAATGGAATATAACGAATCTGACTGATTAATTAGCTAAACAAAGCACCAAGTTGATACATATATGTATATACAACCAGTAACACAAATCTGTGCAATTAGCCTGGCGATTCCCTACAAGGTTTAAAACATGTACGCCTCTGCGTAGGTTATTTGCCGTATATATTGAAAATCGTAAATATTCTAGTACGTATCTTTATAACAGTATATTATGTGAATAAATGAAATAATTATAAATTATAAACAATTTAAATATATATATTACAGTTCGAAGCATTCAAATTTAAACTGGCGTTAAAATTCTTGGCAAATTCTCTTGCATTAAAAGATTGAAAATTTTGAAAGCTATGTAGATCCAAACATTTTATTGGGATTAAAACATTACCTTAACAAAAATTATAATTTAAAACACATTTGTTCGATAATTTAATGTCCATACAATATCGTGCTGATTAAATTTAACTTTCAAAATCCTATTTATTAAGTCGAATAGTTTTAAACAAATGGCGAAGTAGAATAATACCAGGGAAACACTATCGCGATAACATTTTTTTTTATTATTTCATATTACAAATGTTAATATTAAGTTTATATACCTTAACGGAATTTTTGCCACATTTTAATCACAGAGTAAAGCGTTGACATACAAATGTCTTTAATATGTTTCCAAACTTTTTCGTGTGGGCACTTTTATTGATAGTACACATATAAAACTCGAGTCTCCTTCGAAGTAATCTCTTTCGGCTGCAATGCATTTGTACCGTTCCAACAACATGGGCCATTCAGAAAAAGACCCCATAGATATTCTCTTATGTAGGTGTGTCAATGACCCTTGCCGAAGCCTCTTTCATTTCTTCAACTCTCATAATGACAGCCTCTAAGGTTTTCCTTTAGCTTATGCAATAACCAAAAGTCACAGGGAGCAAGATCTAGTCTATAGAGAGGGTGAGGAACTGTCTTGGTGCCAATCTTGGTCAAATAGTCATTCACAAGGATGTAGTTGTGGACTGGTGAATTCGTGAAAATCTTCTGCATCTTCAGTTACTTGCGAATGCTTGTGTATACACTTCCCAAACTGACATCAAACTGTGCACTTCTTGCCTCTATAAACACACACAACGGTCCTAATCCATAAAATTTCTTTATTTTTCGAATCAATTCTGGTGTTCTGGCTTCTTCACTCCTCCCCCACCTTTCATCTCTCACAGACTCCCTTCCTTCCTTGAATATTTTATGCCACTCAGAAACTGATGCTCGAGTCATGCAAGATGGTCTAAAAGAAGTTTAAAGCAGTCCATACGTTTCTGTTTTTCCGAGTTTAAAATAGAATTTAATTACATTTTGTTTTTCTAAAGTGTCCTCACGTCTAAATTGCATTTTTGAAATTCATCTGCTGTGACAATCAAGCATAAGTAGAGTATATTCCAATTCCTGCTGTAGCTGTTCAGTTGAACCTGAAATTATGAAAATCGGTCAGTCATCTTATAAGATGTATAAGCAATAACATACTGAATTTTCAAGAGTCTACAATTTTAAAAGCCTGTACAAAGTCTGAAAACTTATTGAAGACACCTCGTACATTACTAAGTTTAATTCCTTCTCATGCGGCTTTGAAATTTACCACAGAAAGCGAGAAAAATAAATGTCGTCCTTTTATGAACGATCTTGTTGTACGTTCGAGAAGCGGTTTTCTAGTTAGAATCTGCAGGCTTATTGTTGTGTATGTAAATTGTTTGTTTGTTTTTTGTTTTGTTTTTTTGTTTTTTTGTACCGACATCTACAGGTTTAATTTATATATTGTTACATAGACTTATCTTATATTTCCTCCTAACAGTTTAGATTCGGAACTTCATAGGCTTAAAGTAATATTACAACAATAATGTACAATGTTTTCGGTTTAAATATTTACTTTTATGACGTCATTAGAAACGATACATAAAATATTGCCTCGGCTTACTAACCTCCCCGCATAAGCGAAAATTTAGGCACAGTTCTGAATTATCCAACTCACCAAAATTGAACACTGAATAAGACACAAATAATGAAAATCGCTCCAGTAGAGTATGCATGAAGACAACAGATACTGTACTTTGATCCATGTCCGACGTTTGGGAAGTGCAAAAAGCAATCTTTGATTTATTCATATCACACACACACACACAAACACACACACGCGCGCGCGCGCAATACACAAATATATATATATATATATATATATATATATATATATATAAAGGTGTAGCAGTGTAAACATATTTTTGATTTTATCTTTATTTCAGGATCGCAAGATGTTCTCCGTGTCTCTTTAATGGAGGCGAATTTTGTCACGATCAGAAAAAAACACGTTCTTTCTCCCGCCTTTTTTTGTGTGCAGATTATCTCAGGTTCTTTGGCAAAAACGGTTGAAAGGCGTGTCCAACTAGCTCTCTCTCTCTCTCTCTCTCTCTCTCTCTCTCTCTCTCTCTCTCTCTCTCTCTCTCTCTCTCTATCTATCTATCTATCTATCTATCTATCTCACTCTGATGCACTCTCTCTATCTATTTTTCTATTTCTGTATCTATCTATCTCCCTCTCTCTCTCTCTCTCTCTCTCTCTCTCTATATATATATATATATATATATATATATATATATATATATATATATATATATGCACTTCCTTGCTCTCAGTCTATTACCGGCTTTCACCTTATTACACTTCTCTTTCCCTCTCTTTAGTTTATACATATCTTTCTCTCCCTTCCTTTCTTTTTCTCTCTTTCTCTCTTTCTTCGGTTTTAACTTTTGTTATCATTCTCGCTTAATATATTTCCTTTACATATCAATCTATCTATCTATCTATCTATCTTTTCTGTTGATCTTTTTGGCTTTAATCTAACTTGTCCTTACTATGTATGTACTCTCTATCTACCAGCCTTCCTCTATCTCTTCCTCTTTTCTTCTCATTTTCATATAGAAATATATAAATAGAAGAGCATATATTTCTTTCTCGTTCTCTCTTTTTATCTATCTATCTATCTAGCTAGCTAGCTATCTATCTTTGTTCACTTTCAGAAGAGCGCCCAACATGGAAGCTGAATACTTCATGCGACAAAAGAAAAGGGGATGTTTTCAATACACGGCCCTTGCAAGGGCGTAAGGAAGACGATGGTAGGGTAGTGGATGGGCGCCAACGCAAAAGAACTGTCGCTGAATCCAGATAGCCCCCAGCGCCAAAAGGCTTGTATTGTGTGTTTGCTAGTTGTCATGCGTCTAGAAGAACACCGATAATGGCCGTGACAAGTCGCTAGACAATATCTATTCATCGGATCAAACTCGCCGATCTCTCAGTCTTCGCGCACTTGTCAATGAATGTGTCGAGGGCGCGTGCGTGCTAAAACGTGTGTATATATTTATTGTTTTCTTAAAATAGTTGTTTGCGGATCTGGGAAACATTGTTCCTCTCTTAGACAAAGTGAAGATTGATAAAGGCTTTGCATATATTGTTTTGTTGTCGAGTGGCTGACCCATTTATGACTGTACACGGAGAAGTTCATTCTATGTTAGACGCCCTCCGCCTTTAATGGCCTTCTACCTGATTTTATAAAAACTTCGGAAATACCTGCAAAGTCGTGTTAGAGTAAGAGTTTGCATTATATATCCAGTTTGTCCGAAAATGCATAATGCACATATGTTACAGTGTACATTGAACGTGTCGAGGAAAAGACATTATCAAATGAAAGTATGACATAGGGTATCCATACAAAATTAATGAATATTATTCGAAAATTATTTAAGACAAGGCCGAATAAAAAGATCACAAATACTAAGAATTCAAAGAGTCCCAGAACGTTCTTGGTGAAAGAAGAGTTGTTTTAAGTGTAAGGAGAAATTGTGCACACATGTTTGTTTCGGCTGGTGCCGCATGCATTTACTTGTATGTAACTGTCTTTTTTCTTGATTAGAGAACTTATTGTGTTAATTCTCCTTGCAGCATGTGCATTTACGCGGGTGTAAATAGCATAATCGTATAAAATGCATGTTTATTTTGTTAGTTATAGAATGTGCGTTCATTTCGACTGGCGCCATGCGGATTTACGTGTGCGTTAAGATTATAATCGTATAAAAATGTGTGTCTATTAGCGTGTCTGTCTTATTAGAGCGAGAATTTGTCTTCATTTCGGCTAGTGCCATGTGCGTTTATAAACTGCGTACCCGCTTCTGTCTAATAATGTCTCATGTATTTGTTAGAAAGCTGTGAAAGTCTCTCGTTCGTCTGCCTAGACCCTTAGCTTCCCGAAAGGGTTTAAACTGAATTATAACGGACGCAAATGAAACAACCCGTGCGTTAAAGCTTTTATAATACGCGCTGGAAAGCTTTGATTGGCCGAAGGAAACTGTTGATTAGATATTATTACTCAAGTAAGGATCCATATATAAATAAAACATTTCTGTCGTTGCTTTTTTTTTTTTTAACAATCGAACTTGATTCAAAACTAACGATGATAAAAATGAATACGGACGCAGAACAGCGACGGCGCGTATTCGAATCCTGTCTGTAACATTTTCCATAACAAAATATAATTCTTTAAATATACGTGGGAATGTTTATACGTGGTTGTCTTACACTGACACTGCTCTTCATTGTCGCCATTTCATCTAATGGTTGGTATAGAAATAAGCTTCTTTTCATAAAGAAAGAGGGCACAAGAAGACGTTAGCTAAAAATTTTCATTAACGACTTTATTTGGAGAGAATTGACTTAAGAGAGAGAGAGAGAGAGAAAGAGAGAGAAAGAGAGAGACTAATGTTCTCTTAGATAATTATTAATTTCTTAACTATCTAACTTACTAAAATGATTAAGGCGCACAGAGAGACTTAATACACCATTCCGATTAGATTATTTCTACATTATTGGTGGTGTCTCATTCGTATGGCTTTCACCCAGCGACTGGTTTGAAAACCTTTAGTTCTCCTAGCGTGAAAACATTCGTCATCGTTCAACTCTGTTTTGTCTTCAGTTAAACCTGTTGCCCTTCGCCTCAATTTTACATCATACATCTTACATTCAAAATTGGGTATAAAATATATAAAATTCATTTTAGTGTGTTCTAGTATATTTCTTTAATAAAATAATAAAATATAAGTTGACGTCAATGATTTTTTTAATTTAGCAATAATACTTCAAAATAAATTATTTTTTAATTTACAAATAAAATGCACCATTTTTTAAAAATATGTTTTAATACACAAATAAAATACAACATTCAGCTTAGAATAAAATGACACGTTAGAATGTATTTTTATACAACGTTTATTTTAAAAAAGATAATTTTTTTAATTAAATAAAATAAAAGTCTTAAATAATTTGAACAATCATTTCATAATATTTAGAAAAAAAACTATTTATTTTGGACGGTCCTCCCTTTTCGGTTTCCCGAATAATGAAAACAAAAATATACTTCCGGTGAGTTAAAGTGCCAATTGTGTTGCCAATTATTGTGTCAGTTATGTTGCTATATCTTTACAATTGATTTAAACAGATATTCCTGTACTGGCTTCGTGCGATAAATTTATTAAAAATCCCATATAAAAATGTTAGTCACGTCACGTTACTCGCGTGTTCCGTTTTTTGGGTTTTTTTTTTTTTTTGCTTGTTTTTTTTGGGGGGGGAAGATCAGCCTATGCTATCTATATGAGTATGGAGAATGTAACCTTTTAAACTTTCCACACTTCCGTCTGACGATGGATGATTAAACCTAAAATACTATTGAGTGGGTTTTGCTGAATCAGTATTTGAGCTAGGTTAATTAGAATATATATTAGTTATTATATCTATTCAGTTAAGCTAGGATACAGGACGTGTTTCAGACGGGTCAACAAAGCTAAACTATGATGGGAAATTAGACCGTGAAAAATTAATTCGATGTGGGCGAACGTGACTAATCTTGGGATCAGATTCAGCCTTAATCTCATAGAAGCGATTAGAAATAATAGTATTACCTACATATAGTAAAAATAATTAGCAATGTAAAAACCGTTCATATTTAATTATTTCCGTATATACCGATATAATTAACCAGTTAAAGTGAGTAAGCTACGTGCGACTCAATAAACCTAACGTGTCTTTACCTTTTCGTCGTCTGTATTCAGTGTTTGTTTTGTAAGACTCTCATGTCTGAGACCATTTGATTGTCAGCTACATGCAAGCAACGAGTTCGGGGCGTACGTATTGAGTGCTCTCACTTTACGAGAACAATAAATGTATGGACGCGTCTAGCAAAAGTAATATCAGACAAATGTGTTTGTTTTTAATGTTGGACGAAGTCACTTGCAATCAAAGAAGAGACGAGAATTCAACAATTTATCAATTTTTGTCAGAACCTTGACGACTTATTTTATACTATCTATTTTTAAAGCATGTGAATGTAAATTTTTAACTGACCAACCGGTTTCCGATACGCGATAAATGTAACTGTAATTAAAAGAGAAAAATAGCAGATCCCTGTGATCGCACGTCTGCGCCTGGCTAATAATTATGATCAAACCAGGCGTAAACTCAAACAATACCAATTTACCTCCTCCTTTAGGGTATACATTCAGGATTATCCGCGGGCTTAGAACTAATTTAGATGATGTTGAATCATTTATTCTAGCAAACACCCCGGATATCTTGGCGCTAAGTGAAACTAATCTACACGCCTCCACTCCCGCTAACCACTTTAACATGCTTAGTTATCTCCAAAATTGCCGTAAGACAAGACAAACATATGCACGGACATGGGGTCTATATTCGAAACACCCTTCCCTTTTACTAGAGAATCAAAACTAGAATCAGACGACCAGACCTTTATATGCTTTAAACTTAGCCTGCAACATAGCGTTAGCTACTTATATTTTGTCTACCGCTCTCCCTCGCCCCAGCATTGTACTCTTATCAATCAAGTCTCTGACAGTATAGATACAGCAATCTCCCTCGATACTAGCGCGCAAGTACATGTATTTAGTGACTTTAATGTCAACTACAGTAATTGGCTTGGTTTCTTTATTTACACAGGCGCAGCTGGTAGTATAACACATAGCTTCTCTGCGTCTCATTCCCTATCACAGACAGTTACGTTACCGACACGTTTCCCAACCAACAAGATCAACAAGCCTCATTTCTAGATCTATTTCTGACCAGAGTTCCCGATGATTGTGTAACGAACGCCCATATACCACTCGGGAATGCTGATCACGCTGTGATAATGGTAGAAATCGCCCTAAATTCTCGACCCAAAGCTGAAGAACCATTACTCAAAACGACAAGGTATTATAAGAAGGCTAACGGGGAGGCCATCAAGGATCTCATCAGAGATTACTCATGAGGAAATATATTTTTTCTTCCTGCAAAACAGTGCGCAAAGGCGACCACTGAATGGTTCAAAGCGGCAATTGAAGCTCATGTTTGCACGCGGAAGTTCTATAGTAAACCCCACTTTCTCCATTGGTTTACTTCTACATGTGCAGCTGCTATTGCTCAAAGGCATCATGCATACCGTAGATTTAATCAACATAAGTCCAATACAAACAGGCAAAAGTTTATTGAAGCTAGAAGTAATTGTAAGAAAGAAATAACAACAGCTAAGAGAGATTATGCTGAAACCAAGAGAAAACACATTGAAGCGTAGAAATTAGGAACTTGTGATTTCTGGAAAATCTTCAACAGTGTAGTAAATAATGGGCAATCAACAATTCCCCCACTATGCAATAATCATGAGGCTGTTTACACGACAACCGAGAAGGCTGACATGTTTTCCAATCGGTTTGCCTCAAACTCTATATTGGATCCAGCAAACCACTCCCTCCCTGATTTTCCTTTGCGGACTGATACAACACTAGATAATCAGAAAATTACCCATTCTCAGATGCATATCATAAAAAAACCTAGGCACCTCAAAAATCTGTGGACCCGATCTCATCCCGGCTGTGCCATTAAAAAAAATGACTCGTTGAGGTTGATCCAGTCCTCTCCAAACTTTATAACAAATGCCTTAACGAATCTTGCTTTTCTGGCTGCTGGAAAACTGCTTCTGTGGTACCAGTTTACAAGACTTCTAGAGAAAAGAACTGATCCATCAAATTATCGTCCCGTTAGCTTCCTCCAGCTTTTCGCCAAAATATTTGTGCCCTTAATTAATCAAGCTCTAGTCCATCACTTTACAGTTGCTAAACGTCTTACCGACCAACAATATGAATTTAGGCAAGCCTGTTCTACAACAGATATCCTAACTGTAATCACCAAACGTATATACCATACACTGGGCAAAGCAGGGGAGGGGAATGCAGTAGCCCTAGATATATCTAAGTTTTATATAGGGTATGTCACGATGGTTTTCTCGGGAAAATCAGATCATACAGTATCGCTAGACGAATACTTAACATAATATAATTCTTAAATAAGAGAAGAATCCAGGTTGTTCTCGACAATCATACATCTAAAAAATATAATGTAATGTAAATGCAGGTCTACCTCTGGAGTCTATCCTTGGACCGTTATTATTCCTAATATTCCTACATGACCTCCCTGATAATTTTTTCTGAGATAGGTATATTTGCTGATGACACCACGCTCTATAACAGACACCGGGAGAGAACGAATGAATATATATCTAAGGCAATGGCGAAAACAATAGAAAAAGCCTCTTCTCTGTAGTAGAATGGGGACAAAAATTGATGGTCACATTCAATGCTGCCATGACCAAGCTCGTTTCCTTCAATAATTAAAAGAAACCTTCTCAACCATCAATAGCTATGGCTAAAGATACATTACATGAAAGTACTTCTTTCAAACTCCTCGACTTAACGTTCACATGGAATATGAGTTGGGACAGATACATCGAGAGCATTGCCAAGGCTACTGCGAAAAAGGTGGGCTCTCTCTAACGTGCTAGAAAGTTACTTATGATAGAAAATATCCTGTACTTCTATACGGCAACCATTCGCCCATTTGGGTTGGTGCATCTGCTACTGTTCTCTTACTTCTGGCCAGTGTTCAAAAGAAAGTCGCCAACCTAAATTGTCATCTAAGCTTCAATCTCTGTCCCACCGATGAAATGTTGCATCCCCCTGCCTGTTTTACAAGTATTTTTATGGTGGATGCTTTGACGAACTACAAACCTTTGTACCCCCTTGACGTCAACTCAACAAGCAGTAAGGTTCCAGCCCTAAACAGTAGAGATCTCTAATTATAAGAAAGCTTTCTACTCTAATAGTTTCTTCCCCACAATTGCTAGACTCTGGAATTCTCTTCCGGATTTCTGCGTTCCCAACTGTACTGACATGTAGATGTTCAGGTGTAATGTGAACAGACATCTTGCTGCTCAATTGTGAAGTTTTTTTTTTTTTTGTTTCTTGTTTTTTTGCTAAGTTGATGTTTAAAAACAATCAGATCTGACAAAATCAAATAAATTTTTGTGACATTATTAACTGATATTTGTCAACACATATCATCCTCAATATGCTTTTAAGGAAGGAAGATGCTTTGCCAACAACATATATTTATTACCTGATAGAAACAACGATTACTTTATACTGAATGGTGGATATTAATAAAGGTAAGTACACGTAAATTACATGTTGTTTCATCATTGTTCAAACTTCAGGGCTTGAACTTCTGTTTCTTCGAAATCCTTGCAGGGAGTTCTATCTTCGAATTCCAACATGACTGATTTTCAGCGACCCTGATACTTGGTCTCCATCTGTTTCAGGTCTGGATAGAATCTCATCTCGTCACTCATTGGACCCAGGTTTTCAAGAAACCGGTCCATATGTTAAAATAAGTAGTGCGTTTTGACGCTCATGTTGAAGCTTAGGTCTCTGTCAGTATGTTGTTGACTAGTTCTGCGTAGTTTCTGAGCTTATTGTTGCCAAGAAAGTTATTTACTAGTAGAACAAATGCTCTCCACGCTTCCAGTTCCACTTCGTTCATTGATTTTTCGAACTCTGGATCTCTGATGAGCTGCCGGATCTGAGGATCGTCCAAGATGACAGCTTTCAACTTCTCCATGGTTTATCCTGGAAAAGTCTGGTACAAGTAAGTGAAACTGTCACCATCCTTGTCCAGAGCCTTGGTGAACTGCTTGATTAAGCCGAGCTTGATGTGCATCGGTGACAATAGTATTCTATCTTTGCCCACTAGAGGGTCGTTGATGACGTTTTTTCTTTGTAAAGCACGAATTACTCCTGCACAGTCCAGCCGTTCTTTTGCTTAGCACCAGTTTTTGGAAGATTTTGAAGTTTTATTACTTCTGAACTGATCTCTTTCCGACATAATCACCCAAAAATATCGGACCTGAATACTTCTTGTCATTAAATTAATCATTTCAAATTAAAACATGGTATTTTACTCTAACTCACTTCTTCCTAAATTGTTCTACACATACGTATACGTGAACAAAACGCAAACAACATGTAGCCATAGCTAATAAACTTGATCTGATTGAACAAAACCAATGTGATTTTTTTGATTTAGCGCATCAGATTCGTTCTAAATCAGCTAAAAAGCGAACTGAACAAACTTCTTGTTGAGCAGTGTATTTATCGTTCATCATTGTTTTTTGCGCGTGTAGGTTAACATCTAGTTGTTTATTTATTCGTTCAGGGTAATCGACACAGTAACTGCATTTCAATTGAAAAATAATAGAATCGTTGTGGTGGGATGGTGTATGTGTAAAGATGAACATCATAATAAGAAATATGACATCGTATGTATTAGATGTAAAATTGTATTGTTTTAAAGTGATATTTAGCGTATTTCTCACCAATGCATGAAACTTGGGTTGCGTTACTATCGCTTGCTAGAAAAAAATTATTTGATTTGTCCGTATTGTGAGGACATTTCCGGAACGGATGTTATGCTATGCATGGCAACTAACTGTTACGTTATGCCTGGCAACCAGCTTCCCCAGTGTTAGACACAATAAAACGAGAGACACATCCCCATTTAGATCAAGCAGTTGATATGCCGCCGGCTTCATCTGCTACTGAGTCTTCTCTTCGGGTTTTCTGTCGGCATCATTAATGGCAAGACCGCAGTGGTGAAATTGAAAGCTATGTAAAATAAACTAACAATACAGCTTTCTTTGTGAGAATAGAATTTTGTTTATTTTAACAATTAAAGCGGAATTTTTATAGGAATTAGAGTGTGGGCTGAGTTGCCCCTCTACGACCGGGATACAAAATCCAACTATTACAGCCTGTTTGCAACGGCGTCTCGATTCAAACGGAATTGCACTTTCCTCATCAAATGAGAGGGAACGAAAGAACGAGTGAGAAAGAGAGAGTGAGAGACAACGAAGCACATGCATATATATTTTCTTATTAAATTCCAACAGAGTTTTAACCTTTTCAGAAGTCCTTGTCATCAACATTGGACTGACATTTTTCAACCTGACTGCTTCCGCTTTTGTCAACAAACTACCAGTTTGAGTTAATCTGTATTCGTTATGTTGATAATGGCATGTCTCACAAATCTGGGAAGTTGGAGCTCCCCCAAAGAGTTTTTTATCATTGTGCCACAACTAAAAAACTATATTTAACCTCTTACTTGATTATCTCGTGTATTCATGGGATAAGCTCTCTGACAATTGTTCAATTACAAGTCGTCTGAGTGTATTACTAAAATAAAATTTACTTGACAGAAACGTTTTCTTCATCAATAATTTCCAGTTTTTTATGAGTCTCGAGAACGTTGTGCATTACGATAAGTCACGTTTTTTTTGTTGTTTTTTTTATGTTTATTTCTAAATACAATTCGTCAATTGTTTTATCAATTCTGGTGCAATTAAGTAACTATTTTAAAAAATATAATAGCGAACGTTGTCATTAGTTTATATCTATTTCTTTAGTGTATATCTATATTGCCTTCAAAATTCAAAAAAGAAACCTTTACTAAGAATAATCACACTTTCTAATGAATGTAAACGACTTAATTTAAAGAATAAATTTAAGTTTACAAAATATATGTTGTGAGAAATTGAAATGAAACTGCTTTTCAGATAATTACACATAAAACAAATAATTTTAGTTTTGAATGGATGATTAAAAAGTAAGGGCGAAATGGGTTTAAAAGTAACATACTTCTAACATGTGTGCGTAGCCGATCACCTAATTAATTAACAAAAAGACAATAGTCACCGCGCGATCGCCCATTTACGTATTCGTATATGTTTCCTCTGATAGTTTTTCGTAAGATGCATGCGTAGACAACAACTTTTTTCCCACCCATCCATTTATGAATAATTGTTACGTGTTTGTTCTTTTCCAACCTTTGTGTTGTTTTAAAATGGTGAACCTAGATTAATTGGAAAACGTGTGCATTAAGAGTTAGAATTGGACTGTGTTAAAATATCTAAAATTCTATGTAGTGCGTATTGTGAAAGTTCAATCGATCACAGTATAATGAAAAGATTGTGCTCGAATTGTCAAAACATTGACGATTAGAGAAGGCCAAGTAAACTTTAAGCCGTGGATTGTGGTCTTCTAGCAATGAGACAAATCTTACGAGTAATGCTCATAAAGAATCCTGTGATCCTGACATGTCATAATCCTGCATCGATTCGGTATTTTCGTGTAGAGTAGACCTTCATTTTACTTTTGGCAGTTTCAAAAATCTCTATCCTCTTTTGTGGTCAGTTAGTTCTCAAAATCTATAATCTATATTTCCGACAAAGGAGGAAGAATTGCTGCGTTTTTGATCTGCTGTTATTTTGAGTGGGTGGTATGTGGCAATTTTCAATCATTTCATAGTATTGCGATATGGTCATATGAGCGTCATCAAGATAACACTAATTTACTCATTTAGTTCTGTTAACGATTTTAATTAACATAAGTCCATACCTTCATTACTTATCGACGTCGTCACATTTGCATGTGTGTTGTCTCCCCCCCCCTAAAGACTTAGGGTAATTACGTAAACCGCAACGAAAGCTGTCTGGCATGTGTTATTAATATAAATATTCTGTTAATTCAACTAATTACTCAGATGAGTAAAGATTTATTCGGCGAAATCATTAATGTTCAAAGGGGGGGGGGAGCAAACATGAGTTTGAGTAGATTGCTTAAATGTTAGCTTATCATTTTAGAGCATCTTGTTTCAACTGTGTCCCTTCTCAAGACTGACGATCTTTCGACTGGTGCACCCTCTAAATGATTATATCCGACATCATAACCGACAGTATCATCGGCTCCCTGTTTTCAGGATTCAGCAGGGCCAATGGTTGGTCGTTCCGTGACCCCTTGTCTGAAACTGATCCTGTTTTCCAACATATAACTTGACAATAAGTAATCGCTAACAGTTACTAATCAACGTATCCTCATCAATATTTAAGCGTATTCAGATTCATTAAAATTTGAATGTAACCTATTTACTCTTTTCCGCGCGTATAAAGTCTTGATAAATGGTGGCCTACTTGTTGCAAAGTTAACTACGCAAAAGCAAATGAGTAACCAAAATATTGCAAAACTTTTTACTCTTTCGACAATCAAATATGTTCCTATTTACTTGCATCCCCAGGAGGGAAGAGTTAGACGCAGGGTCAGTTTTTTATGTGGAGAAAATTTTAGCTCCCCCAAATGTGGCACTCTGGATAGAATCAAAAATAAAAATTGTCTCGGTTATGAATAATTTCTCCTCCACTGACCGAGGACAGAAGATGTAAAGTGTAGGATCAGAACAGATGCTACGCTGTGATCTTGACCCGATTCGAACTGATAAATTCACACACTATCCTAATCCTAGGATGTTATGAGTACCTAGCCGATTAGGTCACTACATGAACTCTTCGCAACACTATGATGAGTGATAATGGTCGTCACAGACAGCGGCTATAACTAACCTACAATCAATCTCTGGCAACGTATTACATCTGCACTTTCGCTAAATGCACGCCTTTGTTAACTCTAGCTCCGTGTTGTCTTATTTCTGTTCGGTCCTTTAACGCCATGACATTGGTTAAACTCATTTCACTTGGAAACGAGACAGGCATAGAAAGATATACAACCTTGACTCCTTCAAATAAGTTTCTTGTAGTTCACCTGAGCATCGTCTTCAATTGAATGCTGTACGATGCACGCGCACACACATACAAGTGAGAGAAGAAACCGCCACCACTTGTTTAAAGAAGCTTACCCCTCGCAAAATGATTGGAACCAGACGACCTTGATAAAATAAGCCAATCCACAGCCGCAAAGGAATGTTTTCCGTTCCATGCAATGACACCTACAATTTTCCCAAGGACATTCGTTAAAAGACAGGAATTGTATCTTCTGTATTAAGTGTCTTAAAATTCGGGATATCTTACACCCAGATACCCGCAGTGGGCCCTATCTTTTGTGTATGTTTAATCTTTGGCATTGTTCTTATTTACATCTTAGTGGCCTCAGGACAAATCCGACTAATATATATTATGGATCTAGTATTCATCTAGTAACGAAGATCCAGCCCTGCAGTCTTTAACGTATTTACCAGCATAATAAATTGGTTGCCATAATAAGGTGTCATCGTTGAAATAATAGCCACATGATATCTTCCTGAATAGGGTGAGTCAAAAGTTGCCGGTTGGTCGTTATATGTTGGTATGAATATTGTATATTAAAAAGGTTTTATGAGCAAGCACATTGATGAATCATTGGAAATATTATTCTTCCAATACGTAATAATACTTTCAGAGTAATTTACTCTGTCAGACTGAAATATAGTTCTGGGTAGACATAGGAGGTCACCGTTTCCTAGGATTTACCTTCTGGTTTAGAAAAGACGTTAGTTCATTACCAACCGTCTGAGGCACGCTTATCAGGGAATGCGAAATATATTTACTAATCCATTTTTGCTGGGGCTAAGAGTGCACTACCTCATGTGCTCTGACTTATTTTCCCCACCTTGCCGCGATGGAATAGAAGTAAATGATGTCAACTAGTAGATAGCGACATTGAGACGTTATGCATGCCAAACGAGGATACGTGCTCGACAATCTGTCCTTCTATGGATCACTGTAATTTCAGTGGCCTTGCTTCTGTCGGAATAAGGAATGGTTATTGGTAGTCCTAGAGAATCAAAACCTTCCAGGATATACTTTCTTGCTTTGAGAAGAGGTTAGTTTATCGATGAACGACTTCCAAAGAAGACGGAATTTCAATATTCGTCTTACGATAATATATAGTGGGTTATTTATACAGTAGGTTTTTTTTATACAAAAATTGTTGGCTACATATGTGCATGCATGTTTCTGCTGCAATTCATCTAGAAACAAACCGGATTACTTACAATGAATCTAGACACGATCACCTTAGAACAACACAACCCATCATATTTACGCACACCCAACTTCTCTCATAATCTCCATATATATATACAGCTATATATATACATATGTACATAAATATGTCCATAATTATACATACATACCTATATAGAGAGTGAGTGAAAAGGAAAGTGTTTATTTATACAAGTACTAGACTACCCGTGACCCGTTGGGTCAGTATGTTATATCAGCTATGGAATTCATGTTTGTGACGTAAAGAAAATAGTTCTTTTTGACATAACAGAAACATTTCTATGAAAGTATATTAAAATGAAAAAAGAATATAGATAGATTTCTATGAGTCGCTCTGTTTATTATAATTGATTTTTTTTTTAAATTTACTTATAGGTAAATGTACACTGAACCGACACCATAATATTTATTATAGTTAATTCTATCCATTGCAACCAAGGCCATCAACTCCCCGTATTTCCTTCTATAGCAGATAACACGCTATGCAACATACAAATATCTGTGCGTGATGTCGCCAAGCTAATCAAGAACCTTGATTCAAGTAAAGCAACTGGCCCTGACGGCATTCCCATTATAGTGTTGAAAAAGCTTCAACCAGAACTTGCCCCATACTTACAAAACTGTTTAAGCGTTGTCTTAAGAGGGATTGTTTCCCAACACCCTGGAAAACCTCATCAGTATTCCCTGTATTTAAGAATTCAGGTGATAGGTCAGCTTCCTCTCAGTACAGATCAATAAGTCTCTTGGACGTCATGACTAAATTACTGGAATCCATATTAAATAGAGAAGTAGTCAACCACCTCAGCAGAAATAACCTTCTTAGTTGCATGCAATATGATTTCCGTTCAGCTAGATCTACCGCAGATATGCTAACGATGATATCTCATAGGATTAGTGACTTTCTCGACAAAGGCTTCCTTTCTAGGGCAATTGCTCTTGACATATCAAAGGTCTTCGATAAAATATGGTATAAAGGTCTACTTCACAAGATTTCCAGCTACGGTATAACTGGAAATGTTTTCTCAATTATTAAATCATTTCTCTCTGATAGGCTCATAAGAGTAGTGGTTGATGGGCAGAAATCAGAAGCCCACAGTATTAATGCCGGAGTCCCTCAGGTGTCCATCCTGGGCCCAACTCTCTTCCTGATCTACATTAATGATCTCTCAAAACACATACTTAAATCATTTGTTGACATCTATGCTGATGACACAACCATCTATGGCAACACATCAAAGGCCGAAAATGACAAAGTTCTCTCTGATTCTCTCTCCCCTGATCTTGAGCGCGTGGTACAATGGGGGAAGAGGTGGCTGGTTACTTTTAATGCATCTAAAACCAAGCTTCTATCTTTACACAATCAACGCTCTGATCCCCATCTGACATCAATTAAAATGGATGACTCTAGTCTTGGGGAGGCTCCATGTTTTGACAAGCTTCTGGGATAGACCTTTACTCCTGATCTGAAATGGAACACGTACATCAAATCTGTTGCCAAGGTCGCTGAAAAAAACAGTGGGATCCTTCTATCGCTTCAGTAGATATCTCACTACTGATGCAATTCTCTATCTATATAAAAGCCAAGTACATCCAAGGATGGAGTATTGCTGCCACATTTGGGCAGGAGCTGCTAAAAACAGCTTACCCTGCCTTGACATCTTACAAAATAGACTTCGTAGCTTGGGGGGAATTCCCTTTTCTCTTCCCTGCAACCTCTCTCCCACAGAAGAGACGTTGCGAGCCTGTCTTTGTTTTATCGTTAGTTCCATGTCAGGTACTCGTCTGAGCTCTAATCTCTGGTCCCCCCTCGCCAATCTTCACGAAAATCACCCGTCTAGCTGAAACTACTGTCAATAATTTTCCTCACTCTTTATCTGTGTCTAAATCAAAACGTAGATTCCATGAACAAAGCTTCTTTCTTAGAAGTGCTTGCCTGTGGAACTCTCTTCCGTTTGCCTATTTCCCACCCGTCTACAACTTGAATGTCTTCAAGTCCAACATAAACAAGTTCCTGATAACCCGCCCCCTTAAGTGATCCAATTCATCAAATCTCCATTATTAACATCTACTACGATATTATCCCATTGATTACTGTACACGCAATAACCTTTATCCCCGAGTAGCCTCCGAGCCTTGATAAGTGGTGACTACCATGTAAAAAAGAAAATAGGTAACAAACAAATGTTCTTGGATTTAGTCTAGGTAATGAGTTTAGGCTTTACAATGTAGGCTCTATGAAAAGAGGTACAACTGAAACATATATGCACATATGTGGCCAATGATGTTTGTTTAAATAGTCTTTTATGTACATGTTCTGTTCATTCGTTGAGCATTCTTTAATAAACACAGGGTTTCAGTGGATTTACATCTATGAAATTTAGTTATACAACCATTAAATTTTTTGTTCAAGTTCCCACATTAAAACACAAAAGTATTTACATGTTTTCCAAAGATTGGTCTTATATTTATTAACTCGAAAACATTAAGAAAATATTTCCAACTCTAGTATCGCACTATCGGCCATCTGAAATTGAACTTTATGTAATTTACTCACATGTAATTACTATCCAAAGTAGTTAAATTACATATAAATACATAAGATTTATATATATATATATATATATATATATATATATATATATATATATATATATATATATATATATATAAATGTAATGTTTGGTTCGTTAAAAGTGAATAAAACTATATTTCTACGTTACCAATTTAATTGAAATTTTCAGAAAATCTATTTTTAAAGTCAAAGAATGTTTGCATTTATTAAAATAATTTAACATTGCGATTTATAAAAATATTAAATTATAAATGAAAATATTTTTCGTAACTGCGAGATTGTCCCCATTTCATTTCCGGTAAAAATGAGGCTTTCACTTATTGAGATAAGTATTATTTGTATTAATTTTTATGATACTCATGCAGAGAGTGATCCGTGCTGAAATAATAACGTTATTATTTAAAAAGCCACTCTTAACATGGGGAGGGGAGGGTGTTTTGTACATATTCTGTACTTTAACCTTACAATTGAATAAAAAAAAAACATATCGTAAAACTTTAATTTGGAAATACGATTTAAAAAATAGCGCGGATCACTCTCTGCATTTTTTCCTTTTATTATTCTTAAAGAGTAAAACTTTTCTTATTCATGAAAAGAGTTAAGCCTACGTAAATAAATAAATAAATAAATGTTTGTACACGTGGCAAATTATCAATAAATGGTTTAGTTACTTTTTTTTTAAATTATTTATGAAAAAAGTTAACGTAAATAATCTTTGTAAAAGTAAGTGCGAAACTGCCGTAGTAATCCCATGCGTAATTTCTATACTTATAGGTTTTTGGAAATTTTTTTTACTGGATTATTATTGATTGGACACTAATTAAACAGATTATTTAAAAAAAAAAAAATTTTTAAAGAAATCAGTATTTCGACATTTGAAAGTGGTGCTCACTTTTTAGTTACAACGTTCTAATAAATCAGTCACCCATTTTGTAACCAATAAAAACGCGGTATATCAAAACCATAGAAAGTAAAAAATAATATGAGTCTCTACCGCATTTGTAAGTCAGAAATACATTTATTTCTCAAAGAAAAAAATAGATTGAAAATGACTTTTTTATTGTTTTTATGAAAATAAAGTTTCGAGTTTAAAAATTTTTTTTTTTTTACTTATTTAGTTAAAAGTCAGTTTGTGGGTGTTTTTTTGTTTTTTTTTTAAATAATTTGTTTTTATGAAAGGTGGGGGTTTTTTGTTTTTTTTCAAAACTTTTGTTTTCTTTTTTAATTTTTTTAAGTATTATAAATTTCACTAACATGCTGGAGAAATGTTGGTGCTAATGCAGAGAGTGATCCGCGCTATTTTTTAAATCGTATTTCCACGTTTAATTAAAGTTTTATGATATGTTTTTTTTTATTCAATTGTAAGGTTAAAGTACAGAATAGGTACAAAACACCCTCCCATCCCCATGTTAAGAATGGCTTTTAAAATAATAACATTATTATTTCAGCACGGATCATTCTCTGCATGAGTACCGAAATGTTTAATAATTTGGTATTTTTTTAGATTAGGTCCACCTCCACAATTTTCCTTTAAATGACGACATTTATAAGTTTTCGGGTATGCTGAATACGGAAATCGCATTGAAATTTTTACGGAAATCAGTAGTTATCAAGATATAAAAAGTTATATTATGCATTGTATTCTTTGGCGGCCATCTTTTTACGCGCGCACGCGCCGCAAACAAATGCACGCGCGTAAAAAAATTGGCCGCCAAAGATTACAATGCATAATACAACTTTTTATATCTTGATAACTACTTATTTCTGCAAAATTTCAATGCGATTTTCGTATTCAGCATAGTCGAAAACCATTACAAGTCGTCATTTAAAAGAAAATTGAGGAGGTGGACCTAATCTAAAAATTTACCAATAATTTTCCATCCCGTATGCCTCCCGATACATTGCTTCGTCAACATGCGAGCATTTTATATCTCCCGAAGACACTTCCGTATTTAGCCAAAAAAAAAAAAATGGATGACCGATTTACCAGAACGTGGTAACTAAAAAGTGAGTACCCCTTTCAAATGTTGAAATTTTTTTTTTTTTCAATTTTTTTTTCATAATCTGGTTAGTGTCCAATCAATAATAATCCAGTGAAAAAATTTCAAAAAACCTATCAGTATAGAAATTCGCATGGGGGTGATGGTTGTATAACTCCGCCACGTAAGTAAATAAATAGAAAATGTTACATGCACATGCGTTAGCCTTGACTAGGGGGGGACTAAAGGAACGACCATTAAATAATTCTGCGGGTCGCCATGGAAATCAACGCCCAATGAGTACCAAAATAGTTTTCATGATATGAAGAAATGTTTTTTTCGAAAAGTGGGTGATCACTTTTCCATGTAAATTTAACTTAAAATGAGCACCCACTTTCTGGCCACCCGGGGAAGGGGCATTTATTTTCGTGTTTATTGGCTTAAAGGTTTTTTGACAAGGCAGTTTGGTACGCGAGTGCATATTTAACAGTTTTCGTTTATGCTCACGCGTAGCATAAACAAAGGCTACGCCTTTTAAATGGAAAATAGCCCCATAGTTCAGGGGTTATTACCATGCAAAAGAAATCAAACAAAAAACTTTTTAGCCAAGAAACACACAGAAAAAAAAAAAAAAACATAGCATCCATTTTTTTCTATCAAATTCATTTGCTGTTTTTATTGAAAAATATTTTCCCCCGGATTTTTGATATAATTTTCCATTAAGGGCCGTGCATCCACGTTCATATATAACAAAAAAATTTTGTAGACTTCGGTGTGCTAAAAACGAATTTGCAAACCGTTTCCGTTGCAAAAAAATAGTTTTTATGATATGAAGAAATTACTTTTTCGGAAAGTGGGCGATCACTTTTCCATGTAAATTTAACTTAAAATGAGCACCCACTTCCTAGCCACCTGAGAGAGGGGGGATTTTTTCCCATGTTTATTGGCTAAACAACTTTCGTTTATGCTCACGCATAGCGTAAACGAAGGCTACGGCTGTGAAATAAAAAATAGTCCCAGAGTTCAGGGGTTATTACCAAACAAAAGAAATCAAACAAAAACTTTTTAGCCAAGAAACACACAGAAAAATGCCCCTCTCTCATGTGGCCAGAAAGTGGGTGCTCATTCTAAGTTAAATTTAGATTGAAAAGTGATCACCCACTTTTTAAAAAAGTAATTTCATGAATATCATGAAAACTTTCTTTTTGCTACGGAAACGGTTTGCAGATTCGTTTTTAGCATACCAGAATCTACAATAAAATATTTCGTTATATACGAACGTGAAACGGGCTTTAAAGTAAAATAATACCGGATTTTTTGGAGCAGATTTTCCGTTTAGTTGTACAAATATCCTCAAACCAGGTAATCACTAAAAGGGACTTTTAAAAGTCGTCACCTGTATCGAGCAAAAGTTTAAAACCACCGATTATATGCCAGCCTACGTCATGATAACATATATTGAGTGAGTTCCTAACAGTATTTTTTATAGTTTTTTTAGTTTAAACTCATTTTCCCAAAATTTCCCCAAACTTAACGTGTTCGATACAGTCTGCCGCCATTTGTATTTTGCAGATATACCGATAAACATTGAATGTTTTTGAACCGATTATACATTACATAAAAACACTAAAATCTTATCCAGTTAGGTAGAACATTTACTTTTCTTGCCTTTGATAACATTTATTTGTTATATATTTATTTTTTGACAACATTTTGTATCTGTGTTTAGTAATATGAACCTTTTTCATTTAATGTAACGTTTAGTCGGCTTGAAAAACAGTGTTTATCGGTGTATTTGAAAGCTACAAATGGTGGCGGACACTGTTGATTACTTTAAGTTAGAGAAAGTGAGTTAAAACTAAAAAACTATACAAAATACTGTCAGAAACCCACCGATTATGCCAGCCTATGTCATGGTAGCATATATTTGTGGGGTTTCAGACACTGTTTTGTATAGTTTTTAGTTTTCAAATTACTTTCCCAAACTTAACGTATTCAACAGAGTCTGCGTCCATTTCTGTTTTTCGAGCCGATTAAACATTTTACATTACATAAAAACACTAAACAATTATCCAGTTAGGTAGAAACGTAACTTACCTTACCTTTGCTTTCATTTATTTATTTTTGGACAACTTTTTCGAATCTGTGTATAGTAACCTCCCCCCCCCCCATCAACCAAATATTAATTACTAACTCACATTTTTGTATACAGAAAAAAAAAGAAAAAAAAACATTTAGCGTTTCAACATTTTTGCTACGTTCGGCTTCATCCACTGATTGTTGGTTGAGTCCAAACCATGAATGATTGACAGAAACTCCCGAGGATCCAGATCAAATTTTGCGAGAGTGCCATTTTTTTTTTTTTTTTCATTTTCGCCTTCTTTTTCACTTTTTGGGGTGGATGGCTGTACTAAGAATATAAGAAACATGCATTTTTCTCTTTTTATTAAATTTTTACATTACACCAAATTGAGCCACTGCAACGCGTGGCAGGGTACAGCTAATATATATATATATATATATATATATATATATATATGAGGAAGAATTTACTAATCAAAGAAATAGCAAATTCCAAAACAAATATAAATATACTTATTTATATCTTAATCCCAACAGAATGAAAAAAGTCCAATACATTCACTGACGATAGTAGAGCTTACGATAAATAACAATAAGAACAAATCTGTAAATAGAAATTTACAAAAGTTTTTATTAGTCTGCATAATACTACAAAGCTGGGAGCTAGGTGCGCTTTAATCCGCGGAGTTCCAAAGAATGCAAATTCTTCTCAATTGTTACAAAATAATCAAACAGTCACGCTAAAATTTTAGCATTTCTACGTATTGCCGGTTACCGCATAAGATGAAACTAAAAGTTTTATGAGTCACAAAAGTTTAAAAAAAACATAAGAGTATAAATATAGAAAACACTTCTTCTTCTCCTTCTTCTTCTTCTTCTTCTTCTTCTTATATATATATATATATATATATATATATATATATAGGGAGAGAGAGAGAGACAGACAGACAGACAGACAGACAGACAGAGAAAGACAGACAGACAGACAGACAGAGAAAGAGGGTGGGGGACAACTTATCAATTTTATGTAATTCTAATAATTATACGAGTGGCGTACAATAAGTAATACCCCTGACCCACTTGCTATAGCAGTAGAGCAACGAAACTTGGCAGTTATTAGTATCTCTCTACATAGGAACCACCCAGAGTTATGCATATCTCCAATCATTTGATGCAGCTCTAGAGACCGTTTTTGTAGAACACCCCAGGTTGGTCCTCCAACCACGACGTGACTTCAGAAATTAAGGCTGCATCATCTGGGAAACGCTTTTCTTTCAAAAACAACTTTATGGCTTGGAAGAGATGAAAGTCAGAGGGTGCGAGGTCAGGAGAGTAGGGAGGACGGGGAAGGATTTCAAAACCACACGCCCGTGCTTCTGATCTGTCACATGCGAGTTGTGGACCGGAGCGTTTTCCTGCAGGAGGAGGGTACCTTTGCTGTTCTTGTTTCGCCTCTTGATTTTGATAGTCTCCCTTAATTTCCTCAAAAGTGAAGCATAATAGGTTCCTGTCATTGTGGTACCCTTTGCCAGGAAATCTGCCATCACTACTCCGTCCTGGTCCTCCTAGAGGACTGTGAGCATGACCTTGCCAGCGGAGGGCTGCACCCTTGCCTTCTTTGAAGGTTGTGAGTCCAAGTGCTTCTACTGCATTCAATGGGCTTGGTCTCTGGATCATAGTGATGAACCCAGTTTCATTCCGTGTAATCAGTCTTTTGAAAAACTTTGACTCATCTTCTTGGCACATCTCCAAATTCATCCTTGAACACTCGACGCGTTCTCGCTTCTGAAATGGTGTGAGCAACCTAGGAATCCATCTGGCAGACACCTTATGCATATGCAAATGGTCATGAATCAGACCGTGTATTATTCCTTACATCTTGGGCTATTTGGTGAATAGTAATGCGCCGATCTTCAAACATGGCAGCCTCAACTTGACGGACAGATGCCTCATCAATAGCAGAAGGGGGGCGACCAGGGCTGGCAGCTGTTTCCACATACTTCCGACCATGTTTGAATTCACGATGTCAGCGTTGTACAAGGTCATATGATGGGGCATTATCACCATAAGTTTCTTTCATTTCATCAAAAGTCTCCTGTGGTGTGTGTCCTTTCAAATACAAAAACCGGATCACTGCTCGACATTCAACAGGCTCCATTTCACAGCTGACTCAGTTCAAACACCTGTAAAACAGAAAGCACAATTAGTTCAGCGCTCTGCAATTTGCCACATAACCCGTAGAGATATAAATCATTGCGCATGCAAAATTTCAGCTAGATCAGACAGCTGGATGTGGGTCAGGAGCATTACTTATTGCACGCCCCTCGTAGATAGTTTAACATATGTGTAATCTATGCCTAGAAATAAAGACTGGGACACTTAAGTATGAACATACGAATATATTAAATAAGAAGGGTTAGTTAATGGTTAAATGCAGACATAAACATTGATTTAAAATAAGTAATCCCCGTTTACAACATCTACCTGTTATTTTCATCCTACTGTATTATGGTTTGAAAGGCGATCTAGCATCATTGAAAAGATTTTAATTGGCGCTTAGATAATGTCCCCAAATTATTTTGATCGGCGTTACGAGAGAGTATGGTAAATGGAGACATTTATATGTATTGGGTTGGTGCCAAAATAATGCCGTTTTTGACGTTCAACTTCACGTCAAAAACGACACATTTTTGTTCCAACCTAATAATTTTCTACATTGCGAAAGATATAGATAGATAGATAGATAGATAGATAGACTAAGATATAGTAAGACATAGATATAGATGGTTTCATTCGTAGATATAGATGGGCGATAAGATAGATAGATAGATAGATAGATAGATAGATAGATAGATAGATAGATAGATAGATAGATAGATAGATAGATATCGTGGGTTAGATTAATAGATATATAGATTGCCACGCTCAACCGTCATTGGATACTACGGTAACATATATGATAATAAAACATAGATAAAACCTCGGATCGGCTGGCAGGTCTTTGGGTTCTAATGTTAATAGCAGAACACCGGGAGAAGAAATTTCTCCAGTTTAAGACTTAATATGTATAGAAAGAGGAAACAGAACAAGCATGCGAGAGACAACGTAAAACTACTTTTGCTTTAAATATTTATTAAGAGAAAATCATTGGAAGGATATATTATACAGAACAAAAAAAAAGGATAAGATATGAAGTGCGAAAGGAATCTAGCTACTATTGAATTGAAATGATCAAAAGCAGAAAAACGATTACATTCAATCTCGCTAAACAGTGTACAAAAGAAAGGGGTCGATTTACGATGTCAACGTCGATGAGTGGCACTAGAAGTATTCCAGGATAAAGTTCAATAAGAAAGCGTGTGTGAGTTCTAGTAAAAGGGTCGAGTTGTATAGTGTTTAGGTGATCGCAATGCGTGGTTCATTCTATATGAACGATTAATGATGAATTTGTTCGTTCTTCGTCCCGTACTATCGGCCAAGTCCCAACTCCATCATTGCATCTCCGCAATGTTGCATCCCTGTTTCTGTGCTACAAGTTTTTTAATGAATGCGTAGCACTTGTGCCCACTCGACGTAAATACTCCAGACTAATATGGCAAGAAAAAAAAACCACTCCTTCACTGTTAAGGTCGCTAGATGCCGGAAGGTTTTCTGCTCTAATAGTTTCTTCTGTCGGACGGTAAGACTTTGGAATTCCTTCCCCATTAGTATGACTGTAGTAATATGCAGAAGTGTAAATGTAACACGAACAGACCTCTCGTTGCTCAACTTCATACTCCATTGGTAGCCTCTCATCTTCAAATGGCAATACTTCTTGTTCAAGATGAAAAAGCTAAAATAATATATACTAGAAGGGTGACATGACTTTGCCCGGAATTGAATGATGATCAACGAATGCTTCATACTTCCATATTTTTATCGTCATTGAAATCGGGAAATCGGCAATTTTTCAATCAAATCGATTGATTGCCTGCTCTAGTTGAGGACCCATCATAGTGCACCGGGAGAAAGTTACATATACCTCCTCGCACTGACTAAGTTCGCAATACATTGTAGTTTACAATGCACTGTAGAGAACATACCGTTGATTTTATAAAATTATTTTTATATATATAATGTCTTGAATTAAGTTTAAAATGCATATATCAAGTATAATACTGCAATTGTGCTCTAAATCAAAACATTCATTTCGAACGCGCCGCTGTCATATGAAAGAACATACTGTTGATTTTATATCTAGGATCTTCCCGCTCTTCTCAAATACACTTGTGATTTTAGGCTGTGTAAGGTGCTGACTTTGGACAAAATCACTTGTTCCTTCGTTTATAAGATTTTTTCGATTATCGATACTTATCGAAGATATTTTCATACAAAACCTATTTAAGAACACTGCCAGACACAAAGTACTTTCGTGTCATTTTTTTTAATCGGCCCTGCCGTTTTCGAGTCTATAGGGACCGAACTCACGCACACACACATACCCAAAGTTATATATATATATATATATATATATATATATATATATATATATATATGATTGCTTAATTTAATCACATAAATCTTTATACGAAAGTATAAATTTATGCGTAAACTTTAAGTATTTACTTCAACAGTGCTCACTTCGTAGGTAGAGCTAGGTAGTAAGTTATAAAATATATATGGCAATTAAGCAACACAGAATATTCCGCGTTTCATCCACGCTAGGATTATAACTTACTATATATATATATATATATATGTGATGAAAATAATGGAAATAGAATTCCGACAAAATAGAGAAATAAAAAGAAACAACCCGTATTATGTGTTCATCAACGTTTCGTCTTTATTTCTAGACTTCCTCTGGATGAATGAGATTAAGAAACAAAAAATACTAGTACAATATATTAGAAAATGTTTCACGTGCACAGTATGACGCAGTTCTATTTCAGAAAAACGGAAAAACACGTTGGAAATTCAAAAAGGAGTGGGGCTGGCGCTGTTAAAATTTCCCTCTATTTAGCAGCGCCAGCCCCCTCCTCCTCCTCCTTTTTGAATTTCCAACGTGTTTTTCCGTTTTACTGAAATAGAACTGCGTCATACTGTGCATGTGAAACATTTTCAAATATTTTGTGCTGGTATTTTTTGTTTCTTTATCTCATTCATCTAGAGGAAGTCTCGAAATAAAGACGAAACGTTGATGAACACATAATACGGTTTGTTCCTTTTTATCTCTCTCTCTCTCTCTCTCTCTCTCTGTATATATATATATATATATATATATATATATATATGTGTGTGTGTGTGTGTGTGTGTGCGTGTGTGTGTGTGTGTGTGTGTATATATATATGGACAGCAATTACAAGATAGTTAATTTCCTGGACGTTACCCTCAACTTAAACAATAGCACATACGAACCTTACCATAAACCTAACCAGAAAACTTTCTA
This sequence comes from Euprymna scolopes, assembly GCF_053919585.1. Lineage (NCBI taxonomy): Eukaryota > Metazoa > Mollusca > Cephalopoda > Sepiida > Sepiolidae > Euprymna > Euprymna scolopes. The sequence continues at coordinate 48,559,890 of NC_136497.1, forward strand.
CATAGATTACCGATCAAACCATCCGAAATGAAGTAAGAAAGCGCTGATCCCCAACATTTCTAAAAGAGTTTCAGAACTTTCTAAGTATGAAAATCTTTTTGAAAAAAAACAAGGAATACTACCATGAGGCCCTTAGAAGATCAGGATACAACGGAAAAATTGAATATAACAGTAACAATAATAGTAACTACAAACCTGCATAATCTCGTACAACATGGCAATGAAAGCTAGAAAAACCCCAAAGATCAATCAGGGAAACGTTGAAAGTGATCATAAGAATAGAAACGGCGGGGGTAATAATAACAGCAGAACAGGTAAGGATGAAGGTGGTACCATTAATAAGAGAAATAGACGCAAGAGACAGGTTTGGTTCAATCCACCATTCAGCGAGCATATCAAAAATAATATACCTAAGGAATTCTATAGAATACCTAACCAAAACTTCCGCCCGGATAATAAATTAAGCAAAATAATAAATAGAAACTCTGTAAAATTATATTTCTCAACGTCCAGAAACTTAACTAACACTATAATCAGCTTCAACAATAGAAAAATCAGCAAAATAAGGAATAACAACGAACTAGCATCAAACGAAAATATCCTAAACAGAAAATGTAATTGCAGAATACCTGAAAATTGTCCGTTGGATGGGAAATGTCTAACCTCGAAAATAGTGTATAAATGCGAGATAAAAATCGACAACACTAATAAGATATATCTGGGAGCCACAGTAACAGTGTTTAAGGACAGCTACAGAAATCACGTAGTATCATTTAAAAATGAACCTGGGACAGAAACTAATAGGGATGGCGTAAACGACAGCAGGGGGGATACAAAAATAAGCATTAAAAATAAAAACAAAAAGAAAAATAGGTGATTGGATTAGGGAACTTAACAGAAATAATTAAAATTTTGAATTAAAATGGTCAGTAGTGGATAGGGGGATGAAGTACAGCCCTGGGAAATCAAAAGCTGCAATCTATGTTTATTGGAAGCCTTCTACATTGTGAATTCCAAAGAGGAAATTTTGAATAAAAGACTTATGCCATACAGGGATGCGTTCACAGAAAGATATTTCTACTATCACGCCTTAAATGTAACTGAGGCATAACTTTTTTACAACAATAAGCATCATTGGATGCTAGGATTAAATTTTAATGTAGAGTTAAATAGCTAGAATTGTTACAATCTAAATGAAGGATCCAAATCTAACATGCGAATATAGCTTCCTTTCTTCTTAACCGGGTAAGGAATATAAATAGAGTATATAGCTCATCCAAGAATGGGATTTTTTCTACATAACGGCGAGCATTTTTGTATTCAGTCGTAACAGAATTGGCGGTGAAATAAGTAATACCCTCTTCAAATCAATAAAACAACTTAGCAATTAAACTAGTTATCATTAAAAATTAAATTAGCAATTTGGGGGCTGTAAATTTATTTAAATATTAATTCAATTGATTTTGTCATCTGACACCCTAATTTTTTTTACCCATAAATGCAGGAGTAGACATCTTCCCATCGGATGAAACACATTTGTAGCCATGGGTGGTTTTGCTGTCAGAATAATAATTAGAGGATATAAAATATTTTATTTATTTAGACAACCCAAGAACACAACGCATGAATTATATGACAGGAGCAGCATAAGTGATTAATAACAGATGCGGGTCATACCCATGGGTAATAAACCAATTCTTTAAAACATAATTTATATACTTAATTTATTAAATAAGCCATCGTAGCACGTTCTGGACCTATCTGATTAAATTAATTATTAAATCATAGACTCCTTCAAGTAATCAATGAACTGTAAACATCAAACGGCCTGAAGTACCTCCCTTTAACCGTTTTAGGAAATAAAAATCGACCCAGTTTCAAACAGAATTAACTAGCAGTATTTAACAACATAATTGAATTATTTCCCTTCATAATTATTCTAAGTAATGATATAAAAACATTTTTCAAGTAGAATAACAATGAATTTTAAAACATTAAATAATAATAAATAGATAAGAACACTTCATCCGAATTGTTGTGCTTATTCATAAAGTCTGAAGAAATGCTGGTTTTTGAAAATTTTCAAACGACATAACGCTTGAAATTGTCGAAATATATATATATATATATATATATATATATATATATATATATATATATATATATATATATATATAGCATGCTTATTATGCAAACATTATCTTCAGTGTCGCTTCTTTTATCGGTTTGATAAGGTTGGTATCAAAATTGAGATTTCACTGAAACATGTATGCACACATGTAACCAATACTGTTTGCATAATAAACATACTATAATAAACTATATACCTGCTCTGTTCTACATTAAGCTCTCTTTGATAAGCACAGGGATTTAAGTGGGAAAATATCGTATTAATTGTTAGTAGTGGAAATTTGGCAAATTGGATTACTTAAGAGGACGGCTCATCAAAAACTTGTTTACGTTGGACTTGAAGACGACTACAGTTGGAAAGCAGGAAAACGTAATAAAGTGCCATAGGAGTGCAGTTCTTAAAAAGAAACTTTGTTCATGGAATCTACGTTTAGGTTATGGCACAGATAAAGAGTGGGGGAAATCATGTATAGTGGTTTCAGTTAGACGAGTGTTTTTCGTGAAAGTCAGGCCTGGGGGCACCATAGATTGGAGCTCAGACGAGCACTTGTCATGAAAATAAGCATAAAGCAGAGACAGGTTCGCAACGTCTCTTCTGTGAGAAAGAGGTTGCAGGGAAGAGAAAAGGGCACCCTCCCACTAGGTTACGAAGTCTATTTTGAACACTGTCTAGGCAGAATAAGATTCATCTAGCAACAGAACTCCATCCTATATATATATATATATATATATATATATATATAGTATGCGAGTTAGGGGGAGACAATTCAGTATATAAAATTGATGTACTATATAAAAAGTATAAGTTGTTTACTGTCGATTAATGTAAATTAGCAATAAGTGATAATGCGGTGACACTAAGTTCACCGAGTTCATTGTTTGGAAGAAAATGCATTTCATGGCGATATCAAAAGTTGTGCTATTTTTTCAGTGTTTCATGTATTGGTTCGATCAACGTAACATTTCCCCTTTCAGTTCCTGCTTAGTAAACGGCCACTCTAGTAAATATATAATCGCATATTTCGCAGTTTACGGTGAACGTGTCTGATCGCTTCTTTTGTCAAATGCCGGTTGTCTTTGTTTGCTATCTCAAGTTATGGTGTGCCACAAAGTAGCAAAATTTAATTTGTTTTCCTTCGGAGAAGAGACACGTTTCACACGAAAAGTGTCTTAGGATTCTTTTCCGTTACTTCTTTATCTGTAAAGCCGCTGTGCTGTTATTTTCCATTCTTTCAAGTTTCGTCATCGCGAATGCATTTATGATCAAACGTATATTGAATTAGTTCTCTGTTTACAAAAGCAAAACTATTCGCTTTCAAAATCATAGAAAATTAAATATAACTGCCACAGCGTCCATGTAATTTTTATTCGACTTGATGAATTATTTAAAAAAAACTATATATATATATATATATATATATATATATATATATATATATATATATATATATAAAGTATATATAAATACGAGAGGGTGCAATAAGACCCACTTCCTATAGCAGTAGAGCAACAAAACTTGGCACAGTTATTAGTCTCTCTCTACCCAGATGCATTTCTCCCATCGTTTGATGCAGCTCTTGAGACTGTTTTTGTAGAACACCCCAGGTTGGTCCTCCAACCACGACGTGACTTCAGAAATCAAGGCTGCATCATCTGGAAAACGCTTTTCCTTTCAAAAACAACTTCATGGCTGGGAAGAGGTGAAATAAGACAGTGCAAGGTCAGGTGAGTGGGAAGGATGGGGAGGGGATTTCATAACCACACGCCCATGCTTCTGATCTGTGACATGCGAGTTGTGGACCGGAGGGTTGCCCAGCAGGAGGAGGGTACCTTGCTGATCTTTCCCTGCCTCTTGATTTAAAAATGTCCTTAAAAGTGAAGCATAATAGGCTCCTGTAATTGTGGTACTCTTTGCCAGGAAATCTGCCATCCTCCTGCTGGACAACCCTCCGGTCCACAACTCGCATGTCACAGATCAGAAGCACGGGCGTGTGGTTATGAAATCCATCCCAATCCTCCCTACTCACCTGACCTCGCACCCTCTGACTTTCATCTCTTCCCAGCCATGAAGTTGTTTTTGAAAGGAAAAGCATTTCCCAGATGATGCAGCCTTGATTTCTCAAGTCACGTTGTGGTTGAAGGACCAACCTGGGGTGTTCTACAAAAACGGTCTCCAGAGCTGCATCAAACGATAGGAGAAATGCATAACTCAGTGTGATTACTATGTAGAGAGAGACTAATAACTGTCTCAATTTTCGTTGCTCTGCTGCTATGGGAGGTTGGTCAGCAGCATTACTTATTGCACGCCCCTCGTAATACTCGGACTATATTTTTCAAATCTAGGTTTACACCTTACATCAGTACGGCCCGATTTAGGGTCGCCCATAGTTTCGAATCGCCGGCTATATAATATATTGTGAATAGATTTCAGTATTTTAAGTCAACAGTGTCCAACAAGTAAGTAGGATATTAAAATATATATATGGCAATTTATCTACACAGATGAGTCCATATTCCATTTATGTATGGAATCATCAGGCTATGAAAACTTAATCTGATTATTTCCTGCCGTGACGATATATTAACGCCCCTATATAGCTTAATTGCTATAGATATATTTTCATAATACTATATGCATATACAGGGTGGCGTCTAAGTCACTTGGTGGAGCATAAATCGCTTTACCATTTTAAGATAAAATGTATGTTTTTTGTAAATGAATGTACGTTATTATTTTTATTACATAGTTTAAAGATTTTTTATTTATTTATGTATGAAAAAGAAATAAAAAATAATATATTGAAAAATGAATTTGCATTTTTAAATGGTAAAGTGACTTATGCCTCAACCTTTCTCTCTCTCTCTCTCTCTCTCTCACACTGTCTCACACACACACACACTCACTCTTTCTCTCTTTATCTCCCTCTTTCTCTCTCTCTCTCTCTCTCTCTCTCTCTCTCTCTCTCTCTAAATATATATAGGGAGATAGAGAACGAGAGAAAGATATAGACGGAGAGGCGCAAGAAGCGATAGAGAGAGAAAGAGAAAATGGACGAATAGATAGATAGATAGATAGATAGATAGATAGATAGAATCCGGACATTCCTGGCTACAGTTATTTCGTCTCTATCCAACGATCTATGAAAGCTGGGACTCCTTCATCATTTTGTAATTATTGTCATTTTCGTCACTATCAGAAATAGACATTTACACCGTCCACTTGAGACTAGAAAAATGGTTCTTTTTCCCACCTCGATTTCTAAAATCTGCTGATTAGAAAGTACAGTGTTGTCTGGATTTGGGCTGATCAGTGGCGTTCCAATTCTCAGTGAATGATGCCGCTTCGCAAAAATCGCAAAAAAAAACAACTCCTAAACATAACACCTGCCGGTTCAAGACTAACTAATTAACCGACCTGACATCGAGTCATTATTCGCATTTTATTTCCGGTTGTTGTGCGCACGCGTGCAGATGTATTTTAAACATCTATATATGCACATTTTATACGTAGTGTTATATATGTATGTGTGCACGTACGATTATGTACATTAGAAATTTCTTTTATCTTTCTCTCTTTCTCTTTAATATATGTGTGTGTGCGTATGTATATATGTATATATATACATATGTTTATATGTATACATATATATACATATATATACACACACATATATATATATATATATATATATATATATATAGAGAGAGAGAGAGAGAGAGAGAGAGAGAGAGAGAGAGAGAAGCATGTATGTCAAACAATAGACGTTAACATATATTGTGATTTTTAATAATATAAGTTAAAATATATTAGTGATGGGACGATTCTGATATTTTTCCCGATTCCGATACAATTACCGATTTCGTAATGGATTTTATATTCTGATACATACCGATTCCAATTCCGATTCTCTATAAATTCTTAAATTTTGAACCTTTCCCAATTACCATAAAAACGTACGCTAAAAGTGCAGATATTTTCGCAAACGTAAAAAATACACTCGTGAGGGATGATTTCTTTTATTTTAGTATAACTGGTTGATACAATCAATAACTACGCATTATTTTTTCATTACTACAACAGCAGAGAGTAACATATACAGGTAGTCCCGTGGACGTCTAACTGCATACGCATATATGAAGTATGAGTATGTTTGCTGTTTTTTACTCTTTTTCATCTCTAGCAAGAGATATGGCCACTTGGACATTAAAGGCTATTATCTGCGATCATGTCTAATAAGGTAATGTGAGGAGTTGAGCAATGACGTCCATGTTCATATTACATTTAAACTTCTTCAGATTACTACAGTTAGGGAAGCAGTGAACAGGGAAGGAATTCCAAAGTCTAGCAGTTTGAGGGAAGAAACTATTAAAGTAGAAGCTTATCAGGCATCTATGAACCACAACAGCGAAGGAGGTGGGATTTTGCTGCTCGTCGGGTTAGCCGAGAGCATGTTCGTTGAGAGGGAGACAAATGCTATGAGTACATTATAGCACATCCCATTAAAGTATTTGCAGCGATGGGACAGAGATTGTGGCTTGACTGATAGTGCGAGGCTTATTAAATTGGAGACGTTGTTTTGACCCTGCTTAAGGGTAAGACTAGTGACAGATGCACCAGCCCAGATGTGACAACAGTACCCATGCATAGGCGCATTGTAGCTTTGTAAAGATATAGAATACTCTCTAGTGTGAGTAATTTTCTATCATGGTAGAGGAAGCCTACCTTCTTTGCAGCAGTTTTGGCAATGTCCTCAATGTATTTGTTCCAATTGATGTTGCCGGTGTATCTTTAACCGTATACGTGTAAACGTTTAATAGGATACGTGAATACGTATGCTCATACATTATATCACAAAAGTGAGTACACCGTTCATATTTCTGCAGATATTTAAGTATATCTCGTTATGGGAAAAAACTGACAAAATGACACTTTGACAGAATGGAAAGTAGTCTTTTGCCGCTTATATATAACAGAGTGAATACATTCTCCCTTCAAAATAACTCAAAATATAACTATTAAAAGCTAAACCTCTGCCAACAAAAGTGAGTACACCCCTTAAGGAAAGTTGTTAACACAATGTCAACTGTCAGTATTTTGTGTGGCCAACATCATTATTCGAAAGTGCCTTTACTCTCCTGGGTATGAAATTTACTAGAGCTTCACCTGTATCCAGTGGAATGCTCTTCCACTCCCCCGTGACGCTGTCACTGATCTGGCGGGTATTTGAGACTTTGCGCACTTCCACCTTCCGCTTAAGGATCCCCCAAAGATGTTCTATTGGGTTCAAGTCTGGAGACATGCTTGGCCAGTCCATTACCTTTACACTCAGACTCTTTGGTAAAACAATGGTCGTATTGGAGGTGAGTTTGGGGTCATTATGATGCTGGAACCTTGCCCTGCGACCCAGTTTCTTAGGGGAGGGAATCATGCTCTGCAGCAGTATTTCACAGTACATGTTGAAGCTCATGTTTCCCTCAATGAAATGTAACTCTCCAACACCTGCAGCACTCATGCAGCCCAGACGATGACATTATGACCACCATGCTTGACTGTAGATCAAGCACATTCATCTCTGTACTCCTCATCTGGTCGCTGCCACACACGCTTGAAGCAATCGGCATCAAACAAATTAATCTTCACTCATCAAACCATAGGACATAGTTCGAGTAATCCATGTGTTTTGTTGACATGTCTTCAGCGTTTGCGACCCTTTTTGTGTACCATTTTTAAAGAGGCGGCCTTCTAGTGTGACAGTCATCCATACCAATTTGATGTAGAGTGCGGCGTATGGTCTGAGCACTAACAGGCTGATCCCCAACTTCTTCAATCTCTGCTGCAATGCTATGCTGATCTTTTAAAGAAATCATTTGGGTGTGACGCTCAGCACGTGCGCTCAGCTTCTTTGGACGACCTACCCGATCCATGTTCTAAGTGGACCTTGCTTTTTTAAAACGCTGGATAATCTTAGTCACTGTGCTGCAGCTCAGTTTCAGGGTGTTGGCAATCTTCTTTTAATCTTAGTCATCTTCATGTAGCCCAACAATACGTCTGTTAAGATCCCCATAGAGTTCTTAGCCATGCGGTGTCATGTTGAACACTTTCACTGACGAGTATGAAAGAGTGTGATAGCTGCACTACAAATTGTAACACACCTGCTCGCCACGCACATATGGTTTAATGATATTTTGAAGGGAAAATCATCAGGTGTACTAAATTTTAACATTTAGGTGTGTAGTTTCTTTGGGGTGTACTCACTTTTGTTGGCAGGGGTTTAGTTTTTAATGGTTAAATTTTTAATTATTTTGAGGCGAAATAAATTAACAGTTATACAAGCTGCATACAGAGTAATTTTCAAGTACTGTAAAAGTGTCATTTTGTGAGTATTGCCCTATGAAGAGATATACTTAAATATGTGCATGTAAAGGATGCGATACACTGTACATGAGAATACACACAAGCATGACAGAACTAAACTATTACCATTAAAAACAAAGACTGAACCAGAGGGTCCTGATCGACATAGGCACGATGATATTAGTATTTTCCCTCTTTAATAAACTGGACAATAATCCGATTTACAGTGGAAAGTTGAATCCCGAGGTTGTCGGTAATTTGATACTGATTAAAATCGTCTTTAGATTGACCTATAGCCTGGCTCTTGTTAAACTAACAATTCTAATTCTTCCTTTGCCTGTGTCATAATGGTGTAATGAATAAAATGAATGACCCTTTTCTTGAGGAAGTCCATTTTGTTAGATAAGCGTCTTAGACTTTCCTTCACTTCAGACTTAAAATAAAAGTGAGCGCCCGCAGTTGCTAAGTTTGCTTTGAAAAAGGTTGGATCATTCTATAACTCCAGAAAATATCTCATACTTAAACCAATTCTCTACCTCTATAAGTGTCAAATATGCTCGGCAATTGGGTAACCTTGCCACATCATTTCTTGTTTTGACAAAGTACAAAACCGACTTCGAAATCTAGTTGGAGGGATGTTCTCTTCTCTTTTCTTCCCTACAGACAATTTCTCACCGAGGAGATTTTGCTAGTCTCAGTCGTTATTTTCATGCTGATCAACTAAAACAAAACGGTACTTCTAGAAGCAGAGTTTCTTTTCTAGAACTTCTTGTGGGACACGATACCGCAGGGCTGTTTCCCAGCTGATATAGTCATTTTTAATCCACATGTTAACAAGTTCTTGTTGAGTCGTTGTTATAATCCCATTTAAAGGATCACAAAGAAACCAAAACACAAGAATAGAGTAACAAAATGTATCGACAAGAACACAAAACAATGAGGGTTGTTCGTCCAGCCGACGAACAATCTTGGTTCGTCCACCGGATATCGACTTCTGTCTTACGGTTTTGTTTTCCGGTATTTATTGTGTATGGATAAGTTCATAACTAGGTAAGACAAGTAGTTCCGCCACAACAGTCAGTCCTCTTAAATAATCAAATTTTGGCCAATTTCAACCATTGTTACCGATTATAACGATGCTGTTTAACTGTCCACGTGACACAACCATTAATCCTTATCCTCGAATTGTTTTTCGGATATTTGCCGATTCTTTCGTAAGAAAACTGGTAATGCATAAGAGATATATTCATATAGAGAACACAAAAATGTCTATTTGGTATAAATTATTGATGTCACAAGCCTTTACTGCAGCTTTTCAATCACACAATTCTGAATAGATGATTGCCGTTTAATTTTATCATTAGGGTGGTGCAAAACAATGTGTTTGACGTTCATTGATATATATAAAAAACGACATTATTTTTGCGCCAATAGATTTTGTCAGTCCAGTATCGTTTATATAAATGGTTGCATGGCGAAGTCTGAAGACATATAGAAGTGATAACAGATGTCTTTTACCAGGCTCTACAAAAGCATTAACATTCCTTGTCCATAAAATAAGGTACGAACGCGCACAATGAAAAAAAAACAGACGCTAGAAAACTACTAATAAAATCAACAATTATATGTGAAATAATTTAACTTCATAAACGTATAACTACAAACAGTAAAAAAAAGACATTCATCTAATGGATACTTGGTATATGTCTGTCTGAATGCGAAAGTATATTATTATTTCTTATTAATTACTTCTTAGGAATACTTAACTGCTACACTTTTTTAATACTCAATTAAGTTTACTATTTCAGACTAATGCACTATCTTTAATCTAGTCAGGTACAGTAGCTTCTGTTCTGGTGGCATAACACAATCATCTCAAGTATGAGCTTCCTCGTTATATATATCATGAAAGTATCCTCCCAGGTATTATCTAGGGTAACGTGTGTCCTACAATCATCAATCCCAGGTATTAACTTTTGTTTTTATAGGGGAGGAGATATATTGTAGTATCTGTTCCACGGTCATGATACCATCGTCCCATGAATTACCTTTCCTTTTTCTGAATGTGTAATGATATATTAGTATGCTATTTTTTAAAGTTTTATTATGTGTTCCATCTGTTTCTTCACCATCGACAAATAAGGTGTATAACAATTAATTACACAGGTGGATCCTCTAGAATTAAAAGTACAAAAGTACAACTTCGCGAACAAAGAAATTTCAAAGTGTCACGACAGTAAATATACATAAGCTATCTCTAATCTATTTATAATAGAGTAAAGTGGCTGACTTATGTTGACTATTGCAAAACATCGATTTTTTAAAAGTAACTCTGAGTGTTTATATTACTTGTATTGATCGGACTATTGTAATCACTTTGAGTGTTATTTGTGCAACGTTTCGGTCACATTAGCCTTCAAACGTCATCAGACATATTTATTGTTGTTGGGAAAAGAAACAACCGAAACGTTGCACAAATAACAGTAAATATAAGAACAATAATCAGAGTAATATCAAGTAATGTCAAAAAATCCAGAACTTTAATTCTGAGTGTTTTTAAACTTTCTATGAAAAAATAACGTTGAGTATAAATTAACGACAATAAAAGAAAACAAGTATCCTGGTTCATTTGTGCTTCTTAACCAAATGAGCACGTTCATTTTTCCACATGTCTCCATCTTATGTAAGAACGGTATATTTATGCCTTAAATTATATTTTAACGGTAACAATCAAGTATTATGGTTTGTGTGTGCTCCAAAGGTGACTTGAAACAATTTTCTTATGCGCACCTGCCATAACGAAGAACCAAATGTCGTTGTTTTCTTATCAAAAAAAAAGGTAATAACCTGTTTATTTCAGCTTCCATGCGGACGCACATCTTGTTTCTCTGTACAGCAACCGCCGCTGATGTAATAATCCCAGCCGACTTTAATATTTAGATGCCGGAATTCGAAGGTGCGCAATAAGCCGACGGTGCTTGTCAGTAAAACGCATTTCACACCTCGACTTGCCGTTCCCTAAACAGAGGGACACTGAACGATAATCACTATGACAACCGCAAGAGAAATTAAAAGACCCTCCCGACGCGTAAAGACGGGTATATATTCAGAACCTCAATGGATTTCTTTAATCACTGAGTCAATTTTAAAAGCACACACACACACACACACACACACACATATATATATATATATATATATATATATATATATATATATATATATATGTATATATGACAACACTGAGGAAGACTGAAAATACGGTCGAAATTATGTTCTTGTAAAAAGTGTTTTTAATTATTTTCATGATAACATTTTGTATTCCTTCACCTCACCAATAGAAAATTATAAACTTATATACTTTCTGTATTCATTGTTATGCATTTTTATGTATATATACAGGGGGGGCGTGTGTGTGGTTAAAATTGATTCCGTCTGCATCGTAGAACACTATTTATGACAGCCTTCTATGTATGTCCGCCTGTAAAGATATAAATAGACATAAATTCTCTTTCCTTACAACGAAATAGTACAATTACCACTTTCTCCGTCTTCCAACAAATTTACAACGCCTTCCGTGGCATCATACAAGCGAAGTTTTTTCTACAGTTCCTGCAACGCCGTGCCTTAATTAATTAATGATAGGAACCATATCTGAGTCTTACACTACAAGAGGTACGCTAACCGTTAACTATCAGTACATTCAACGCCATATTCCCCTTTTGTCTGTCCGATGATAAAACTCAAATGCACTTCTAATGTTAAGCTGTTTAAAAGTTTTAACTTTGATCGAAATCAGACTGTTCCTCTTCAATGGGAGTTTTTCGATTATCGATTTCAATACTTATCAGATATATTTCAACGAACAAGCTAAGCATATCATAAAGCACATAAAGTACATTTGTTTTAAATTTCCAAATAATTTGAGCCCAGCTGTTTTAGAGTCAACAGAAACTCTCTCTCTCTCTCTCTCTCTCTCTCTCTCTCTCTCTCTCTCTCTCACACACACACACACACTAATTGTCTTTTATATATAAGTAGAGATAGATACACACAGACAGCCACGTATATATATATATATATGTATATGTATATATATATATATATATATATATAAATCAATAAAACAAAATGTAGGAGAAACAATAAAGGATTAACTAAATAGCTAAAACCTATAAGATTTTCTCCCTTTTTAATTTCCTTTTGATAGCTGGGGATGGGTCATCTCACTGAATCCGAGACATCCACCCACTATCTAAGATTTCAGTGTGGAGAAATGTGTGGCTTTAGAAACTTTATCTGGGCGGGTACTGCAGCTAGAAATTGAATTTATAAGATCGTGTGTGTGATCTTTGAGATGATTGTCGATTGTGTGCCTCTATTCACCAACAATGTTTTTCAACCATCAAAAGATCTCTAGCGCTACGAGGCTGTTCACCACAAAAGACTTTCTTCAAATCCCAGGTGACGCCAAGGTGACACAAAACACCTCTCTCTCTCTCTCTCTCTCTCTCTCTCTCTCTCTCTCTCTCTCTCTCTCTCTCTCTCTCTTCTCTTCTCTTCTCTTCTCTGTTCCCGAAACGCTGCATGTCTCTCAATACGCTCCCCCATCCTGGCCTCATCCGCCTAACAATCAACCCCCCTCCAACCACAGTGAATAGAACTCTCGCCAGAATTGACGGCAGGTGGCGCTGAGGTATAATGTTCAAAGCATTTAGCACCATCGTTTCGTGCAGTGTCTTCGCCGTGGGGGCGTCCTCCATACTTCCGCTTTGCGCAGTGAGTTGACTGGATCAGTGTGCATGCGCGCCGTTTTATATTGTAAAAGACACAGCAGACATTTTTTTTTTTTTTTTTCTTTTTTATTAAATTTAATTCCATGTTTGTTGTTTTGTTTTTTGGAAATTTTCTTTTTGTTGTTGTTATTTTATTTGTTTTTGTTTCTTGTTTTTTTTTTCTACTGTTTTATTTATAAGTAATACAGTCCTCATCTCTTAAATAAGTCGGTTTCTTAAGAGGTCGGCATTTTCATATTGGCATAATCGGCCGGCATTGCTATATTTTCTTTCATCGTTTTAAGTCGCCGTGTTTTGCTATTATTGATGTATTTTGTTATTGTTTGTGTTTGTTAAATTTCTATGAGTTGTATCTTGTTATGAAGAAAACCAAAATAGTTCAAGATTCACACACACACGCATATGTGTGTTTGTTTGTGTGTGTGTGTGTGTGTGTGTGTGTGTGTGCGTGCGTGTTAGATGTACTCAGCGTTGCCCGGTATTAAACGTAACGTAAAATTCCTTTTAAAAAAAATGAAGTAAAAAGGGATGTGCATTCGAGTATTGCTTTTTCGAAACAGGTTATTTCTTGTAAGTAAAAAAAAAATACTAGAAACCTAAAGCCAGTCAAGTACGGAAACCATTAGTCCACTTGGACAGGACCTTGAAAAAGTGTTTTAAAACCTATTCATTTTAAACATAATTAATCTGTCACCTGAACGGTTCCTGCATACGCGTTCGTGAAACAATTAACAAACAGATAAAAACTCGGCGCCACTTACGAACCATTTTTGTTAAATTTTGACCCCTTAGTAGCCATTTTTCCGGATGGAAACCGATTCAAATGTTTCCCACATGTGTGAATACCCTATATCTCTCGATGCCATACTAGTGGGTAATTGTTACGGCTTTACCTTATTATGTGCTACATAAAAAAAAAATCCTGTCCTTTTCTCTCTTACTTTCCCTCTCTATCCTGCTCTAACCAAGTATGCCGACCTGTTCCACAAATCCCAAAACCTCAACATGAAATACCTCCAGAAAAAAAAAACTCGAATAAACCTAGAACCCCATCTTCCAACGTAGATCCCTACTACCATGTCTCCTTCTCCAACATCAGGGGTCTACGTTCCAACCTTCCAGAGGTTGCATGGCGAAGTCTGAAGACATATAGAAGTGATAACAGATGTCTTTTACTAGGCTCTAAAAAAGCATTAACATTCGATATCCATAATTACAGGAGACGAAACCGGACATAGTCTTTCTAAGCGAAACTGGAATAGGGCCGACCACTTCCCTAGATGAGTTCATAATTAACGGATACTCTAACTTAACATCTAAATCTGAGCCCCAAGACCGCCATGGGCATGGAATATGTGCCCACATTAAAGATGGCTTCCCATGTGACAGGGATATCTCTAGAGAAGATCCTAATTTACCTTATATGTGCTTCCGGGTTGCACTTGCTTACACCACTGCATTTATATTTGCCCTCTATCGGACCCATAACATCGGAGTTACTATCTTTAAGAGTATGTCTGAGAAAATAGACCACATCCTGTCTGCACATCCCTCGGCTAACATTCACATCTGTGATGACTTCAATGTCCATAACGTGAAATGGCTTACCCACTCAAATAAGACAGACGATGAGAGGAGGTTCTGTCATAATTTTGCCATTGCTTATGACCTCACTCAGATTGTTCGCGAGCCCAACCGTGTGCCCGATACTACAGGTCAGTATGCAAGCCTTCTAGACTTTTTTATCTCCACTTCCCCTGAGCTATGTTCATGTTCCGTTCTTTCTCCTCTAGGATCCTCCGACCACTCCGTCGTATCAGTTAAGATAAAAATGAAATGTAATAAGTCCCCAGACGTACCCCTCCACCATACTTATACCGATACTCCATGGCTGACTGGGATAGCTTCCGTACATTCATATCTGATCTACCTCTGCATTCCATGTTTAAAAATGATGTGTCCTTTATAGTATCAGACCTGACCGAATGGTAAATTGTAGGCATAGACCGATTCATACCATCTAAAAAATTCCAACAAAAACCTAACAGCCAGCCATGGTTCTCCCCAGAATGTGCCGCAGCCATCGCGCACAGAAATCACTTTTCCATACCTGCCAACGTAATAGATGCACTGAGACTAAAGCTGCTTTCAGGAACGCCAGTGCCCACTGTAAAAGAGTAATAAAAAATGCAAGAGCCCGTTAAATCCAAAATAGCTGATCAGCGGCTTGGTTCCCACCAGTTTTGGCAAATAACAAATAGGATCCTGAACAGAAGTGTGCGTTCTATCCCAAGCATTGTCAATTGACCTGAGGTCATCTCGTCAGCATCACACAAGGCCAAAACTATTTGCCAAGAACTTTGCAGCTAACTCTACCCTATGCGACGAAGGTCATCAACTCCCCATATTTCCTCCTATAACACAGAACACGCTAGGTAACATACAAATATCTGTGCATGAGGTCGCCAAGCTAATCAAGAACCTTGATTCCAGTAAAGCAACTGGCCCTGACGGCATCCCAATGTGTTAAAAAAGC
This sequence comes from Euprymna scolopes, assembly GCF_053919585.1. Taxonomy (NCBI): domain Eukaryota; kingdom Metazoa; phylum Mollusca; class Cephalopoda; order Sepiida; family Sepiolidae; genus Euprymna; species Euprymna scolopes. Next base: position 48,575,707 of record NC_136497.1, read on the forward strand.
TCCCATACTTACGAAACTGTTTAAGCGTTGCCTTTAGGAGAAATGCTTTCCACCACCCTGGAAAACCTCATCAGTATTCTCTGTATTTAAAAATTCAGGTGATAGGTCAGCTTCCTCTTAGTACAGACCAATAAGTCTCCTGTGCGTCATGAGTAAGTTGCTGGAATCCATATTAAATAGAGAAATAGTCAACCACCTCAGCAGAAATAACCTTCTTAATGACACACAATATGGTTTCCGTTCTGCAAGATCTACCGCAGATGTGCTAACGGTTATATCTCATAGGATTAGTGAATCTCTTGACAAAGGCTTCCTTTCTAGGGCAATTGCTCTTGACATATCAAAGGCCTTTTACAAAGTATGGCATAAAGGCCTACTTCACAAGATTTCCAGCTACGGTATAACTGGAAATGTTTTCTCTATCATTAAATCATTTCTCTCTGATAGGCTCATAAGAGTAGTGGTCGATGGACAAAAATCAGAAACCTTCAGTATAAATGCTGGAGTCCCTCAGGGGTCCATCCTGGGTCCAACTCCTTTCCTGATTTACATCAATGATCTCCCTAAACACATACTTAAATCATTCGTTGACATATATGCGGATGACACGACCATCTACGGCAACACATCAAAGGCAGTAAATGGCAAAGTTCTCTCTGATTCTCTCTCCTTTAATCTTGAGCGCGTGGTTCAGTGGAGGGGAGACGTGGCTGGTTACCTTTAATGCATCTAAAACCAAGCTCCTATCTTTACATCATCAACGCTCTGATCCCCATCTGGCATCAATTGAAAGGAGAAGCCCCATGTTTTGACAAGCTTCTGGGTTTGACCTTTATTCCTGATCTGAAATGGAACACGTACATCAAGTCTGTTGCCAAGGTCGCTGGAAAGATGGTGGGATCCTTCTACCGTTCCAGAAGATATCTCATTACTGATGCAATTCTCTATCTATATAAAAGCCAAGTACGCCCAATGATGGAATACTGCTGCCATATCTGGGCAGGAGCTGCTAAAAAAAAACAGCCTATCCTGGCTTGACAGAGTACAAAATAGGCTTCGTGACTTAGTGGGGGATGCCCTTTTCTCTTACCTGCAACCTCTCTCCCACAGAAGAGACATTGCGAGCCTATCCTTGTTTTATCGTTATTTCCATGGCAGGTTCTCGTTAGCGCTCCAATCTCTAGTCCCCCATCGCCAGTCTTTTACGAAAAACACCCGTCTAGCTGAATCCACTGTCAAAAATTTTCCCACTCTTTATCTGTGCCTAAATCAAAACGTAGATTCCATGAACAAAGCTTCTTTCTTAGAACTGCACGCCTGTGGAACTCTGTTCCGTCTGCCTGCTTCCTGACTACAACCTGGATGTCTTCAAGTCCAACGTAAACAAATTCCTTATGAACCGCCCCTTTAGTAGACACTTTTATTACATCCCCACACTAACGTACTGTACATGCAATAACCCTTATCCCTGAGTGGCGTCCGGGCCTTGATAATTGGTGATCACCTTTTAAAAAAAAAAAAATTCGTTCCGTATATAAGTTAAGAAATGTCCTCATTCACATTTTCAGTTTTATAGATATATAGATTACGATAAATAGCAATACATTCTTATACGCCTGTTTCATTCTTTTCACCGGGAATAATATATGTGGATGATGATTGCTCTACCGATCACATGATTCGAAACTCTCAGATCCAAGTCAAATTTTAACTTTTGTCTGAACGTTTAGAGAGATGCAGCCACCAAACCAAACACGTTGAAAGAAGATATTTATGTCTAAGGAAGGGGAAATACACACACTTAAAAGACACGCATATATAGATATAGATATATATGTGTGTGTGTGTATGTGTGTGAAGTAGATTAAGTAGATTCAAACGACGATATATTAATTTTTTAACTGCCGCTTTTTCAATTGTCCCGACAATCTAGGGTTATAAGCACATCTTGAATAGTTTAGCAAATCTTGAATAGTTTATCACATCTTGAATAGGTTAGAACAATGATTCCTGAGGAAAATCTCACTAAAATATCCAAACAAATCGAAAACATAATTTAGAAAAATATATTTTATATCTATTTAGTCCCAAACGCACGTGTACTTATTATAAAGTCGATGCCAAATTTAATTTTATCGAACAAACAAAAACGAACAAAATTTAGCTTACGCCTTTGTCCCTCTTCTAAACAATCAACGAAAAATATGTAGCTCATCAAAAAACACGAAAACAAGAATCAAAAGGTATGCAATGTCTGAAATTTGAAATAAATTAGTTTTGTTGTATTTTACTAATCTCTGTTAGATTATCTCTGAAAACATTTTACAAATTATTTCATGCTATATAATGTAACTATTTTATTAATAGTGGAAGCTTATAATATCTTCATGAAAATGGAAGTTATTAATTACTGTAGACACGTATTGAATCTTACAATATTAAATGTGCATATCATCTAAAGGGTAGAACGATAAAATTGTCGCCCTAGAAAAGGCCACATGATTCCATTTTCTGTTGATGAAAACGAGTTTTCTTTTTTGTTGCAAGCCATCTACTAATTAGCCAGTCGTTTACAAATCCCAAGGGCGATAGGAGCCTTCTATCATGTCTGAAAGCGACACAATATTTAACGAGCAAAATCGGAGATGCGCCGCTGTACGACTCATGTTCTCTACCGATTCAAGTTATTACAGCAGGACCATTTGTACTATTGGGAATCCCAGCTTAATTGCTATATAGGTAGTTTTAGAAATAGAAAGTTATGTAAGTATATTTTTATTTCCCATCAGCGAGTTGGCAGGGTCATAAAAGGTTAGGTTTAACAGGTATCAACCAAGAGAGAATGCACCGGAAATTAGGAGTGACACGGGAATTGTGGTCGTAGGCTTCCGGTTGACGACCACATGGGCTGAGAGTTGGTTTTGGGCAGCAGAGAATGCAGATCGGAGATTCGGCTTTCCGACGACCAGGGTCCGAGATGATAGGCTTGCCTTGAAATAAAAGATTGAAACTTCAAATCCATCTTGTTGTTTATCGATGCATCTGTCTGCAGTGACGAGATGGCAGACCAGCGTCCAAGAAGATATTATCCGCTGGCCAAGGCAAACAGGTATGTACGCATTATGTTATTTGCACATACATGTCTCGAGACCTTCCAATAGAAGAAACGGTGTAAGGATAAGAACACACACACGCATATTTAACAGTGAACTGCACGTAACATATGTAAGACCATACACACACCTATATATGTAAGAACACAGACACTTAAAAGTACCATTAGTAGTAAAAGTAACAAGAAACAGTAAAATGTAAACGATTAATTAATTAAATAAATAATAAACAGGCCAGCAAACATTAACGGTAACACATTGCCAGCACTCTCAAAATGCAAATACAGACAGTTCAACGCTTGGGGGCACAGCTCAATAAAATTCCAGCCACGGTTATAGTCATTGGTGTAGTTTCAAGTGAGGGCCACATCATGCCACCTCCCATCTTTGAAGTCGGCTTGAAAGTCAACTCCAAGTGTACCTGGATGCGCTGAAGCGTGTGGTGATCACCTGGTGTAATCAGGTGACCGCTGGAAGACCCTAGGAGTGGCAGCAGGACTCAACGCCGGCCCACAAGTCCAAAGAGGCCAACGCTTGACTTCAGAAGAAGTGCTACGGCTTTGTATCTTTCTCTCACTGGTATCCCCTCTTCTCCCAACCTGAACTGGCTAAATTAATTCGTTTGGTCATATGTCGAGAACATCACCAACATGATCTCCCCCATCTAAAGCCAGCCTGATCACTGCTATTCGCTGAGAATTCGTCGAACTCCCACCGACGCTTGTGGAAAAGGTATGCGTTCAGTTCCGGACCCGTATCGAAGCGATGACTGAGGCTGAAGGCGGTTACATTGAATAGATGCCAGATCTATTAAATAATCAAGTTACCTTAATAAAATTTTTCAATAAAAGTTTTAAATTAAAGCTGTAGTGTTGTTTTCTTTAGGGCGAGAAATTTATCGTTTCGCCATGTTCTATTAAAGTTTTAGTGTTATAATCTCGTTATGATATGATGATAATTGTAAATATAATGGCAAGGGTTTTTACCCACCATAATATATGGCAAGTAAACTCAGAATCATTAAAATAAAGCTGATAATATTCTATTTAATTCATTATGCTTCATAGAAAGTAATTGCAATGGAACAGTCAATATATATTTTTTAATAGGAATAAATTGTAAAGTGACAACAAAATGCAGAAAATAATGTTGGGGGGGATTATTCAGAATCGGAATCAAGAATCGGAAAAAGGGCATCGGATTCGATATCGGAATCAGAAGAATGTGTGCCGATTTTCCGATGCCAAAAACGATTCTTTTAATTATCTTTTTTATTTGATTTTGGTTTAAGAAACATCTTCCACTACTGATAATAATAATAAAAATAAATAAATATTTATTGATTTAAAAACTTCCAGTAAAACTAAAAGCTATAGATCACCGCCTCATTTGAGAAAATATTTGCACATGTGTTTTGCGGTAGTCGGGAAAAAAATAACCATTTTATAGTTAAATATTTAAAGATTTAAAAAAAACGGAATCCGAATCGGAAATTTAGTACGGAATATGTAACTGTATCGGAATCGGAAAAATACAAGGAATCGTCCTATCAAATAATAGAAAATGTGGCAGCAAATACATAAAGTTTAATAGAAATGAGTTGTAATGTAAAAGAAAGAAGGCATATGTAATAGAAATGAATTAAAATGAGAAAATAAATACGTAATACTTAATAGAAAGTTTCTGTCTCTAGCTTTACTATTATATAAAAGTCACTTTGTGAGTTCCTTCCTCATAGGTTCCGAAACAGCTGAGCTTATCTTTTGCAAATTTCACAGAAAAGGTAATTTATATTTCTGGCAGTGTTCTTAGGTATGTTTTGTACGGAAATTTAACCGATAAGTATCGAAAATCGAAAAAAAAAATCCGATTTTAAAAATAGTCTTTCTTCTCTTATAAATAATGAATAATTTTTACAAGGGAATGTTTTACGTTACACCGTTACAAGTGTAACGTAAGATATTCCCCTGTAAAAATTCTTCTTTTTTATCTATAAGAGAAAAAGAATTATTTTTAAGATCGTCAAGCCCAAATATCAGCTGACGTGATATTGAAAACAAACACAGAATTTGATGAATGACATTTATCATTATATATCTTTTAATTTTTTTTTTCGAATAAGTTCACTGGGCAAATTAATCTTCGTAATATATAATATTCAATAGAAGATTGATTTTATAATAATACATACGCAATTTGCATAAATTAAAATATCATGTTTAAGCGTATTGTACGACCGAGCAGCACTGGGTGTCCAGTTAGTAATTGAAATAAATGCGTAATCTTTAATAGAAATTAAGTCAAAAGAGGGCCTTAAATACGTAATATTTTGCACGCTACGGGTGCGTGGGGTTAGTTATCACTTTCCTACCATATGAACCCGAAAAGATCCTATCTCTTCTTGCTTATGCGTAAAAAATGATTGAATAGCGCCCTTTCTCGGCAGAAACCTGCGCAACCTCTGTGATTTTACAATACAGTCAATACATTAGTTATAGCAAGTAAACTATGTTTATATGAGAAATAATATTTTCCAATTCCAGAGTCCTCCTTTGCGGGATGTTATATAACGAGGGCTGCTACTTGAAAGGAAAAGCTGACTGACACCTTAAACACCAGAGGTGACGCTAGAAGATGGAAGTCGACGAAAACATGTGACGTCCGAACAGTTATTTTAGGCCTCTTGTCTGCCGAGACCTCGAGGGGGATAGTCATGTATAGGATTCCGTTCCTAATAGGGGCGGAGGCGCACAACGTAACTAGGTGTTGTGGGACAGCTATGCGTCTATTTATTGGTGTCCTCTCTTCACATGTACGAAAGTAACCTGTATTTCTGACATTTTTTTTTATCCTGAGTGTTACTCTCTTTGCAGTAAACGATTACTAAAAGTTACACATCGGTATCCGAGTAAGGATATCAACAGACCTAGGCTACCCCATAAAAAAATAATGAGATTCTCGTGTTTAATCAAATACGTACAAATATATTGAAAAAATCTTTTGTAAGGAATAAAAAAAACAACAAAAAAATGAAATTAGAACTTTGAATGGGGATCATGTTAAAATACATATTTAATGAAAGATGATCCTTCATTTCCGGACTATTCTAGCGTTTTATTGTAGTTAACCATTTTGCCTTTTGTTTATATACTCCCTCTCTCTGAATTTAAAAAAAATGTTTGCCTATGTTTGTTTTTCTTCTTTTCCTCAAATTTATTTTGCAGAACGTAATCGCCTAACCTCAATGTTATAAGGAAGGTATAATTTAGCTGAGGGTATTAAGCTACAAATCTATTACTGTTGCCACAAGTATAGAATTATCTGTGTAATACATCATTTTAAATATAAAACAAAATTGGTGGAGGAGTTTGGTAGAGTCTGCAAAGCTCAACTCTTTGAACTTTCATCTCTTGGAAGCCAAATTTTCGGCTAAAACTGATTACTTACTTGCTGCATGTCTAAATGCCCTTTATGTAAAATTTCAAATATTTAGACCCAAAATTGGCTGAATAGTTTGCTAGCAGCTGCAAAGGTCAAACCTTTTGAACTTCACCCCTTGGCAGCCAAATTTTCGGCCAAAAACCGATTAAAAAGCTTTCCCTATGTCTGAACACACTTTATGTAAAATTTCAAATGTTTAGACCAAAAATTGGCTGAGTAATTTGGTAGGGACCGCAGAGGTCAATTTATTTTAACTTGACCCCAATTTCGACCCCTAAACCTTTATTGTTTGGGGTTCAAATCCAATTAAAAAGTTTAATCCATGTTCACGTAATCTACATCTAAAATTTTAAGTGTATAGTCCTAAAATTGGCGGAGGACTTTGATAGAGTTTTCAAAGGTCAAATTGTTGAACTTCGGCCCCATGACTGCCAAATTTCTGGCCGAAAACAGATTAAAAATACCTCTTATACAATCTCGAGTCTGTAAACTGAAAATTGACAGAGTAGTTTCGTAGGGAAATGTACACACACAAACACACAATTTCACTATTATAGATATATAGATTATATTTTTATTGATATAGACAAATTTATATAGTCTCTACACTGGATAAGCTAATGTTTCGGACAAGTGGTCGATGAAGACTACAAGTCCTCGTCAGTCGACTTAATTAAGGAAAGTAGCCACTATGTAAATGTGTCTATATCAATAACAATATATCTTGCTTTTTTATTGAGCACTCTTAATAACCACGTTAAATTTACAAATTTTCCCTTTCTGAATACCTTTAACTTGGTATATATATATATATATATATATATATATATATATATATATATATATTAAATTGTAATTCAATGAATTTCAAAAAACTCTCATTGAAATGAAATAAAGTGGTTGAGTTTCATATCAAAGAATTTTTATTATTCTAAGCAAGACAAAGAATGTTTTAGAAAATTAATCTCCTTAACCTATAGGGTTTCGATGTCTACCATCTCATCAGAGGAGAGAAAATAAACCTACAATCTCACGTTTACATAACCACTGATTGTTAAATAAAAACTATTCCGAAGTATGTATGTATATATATATATATATATATATATATATATATATATATATATATATATATATATATATATATATATATATATATATATATATATATATTCCCCGTCGATTTCGATGTATGAGGTTCCATCACAGCAACCAAGTTGTTCGAAAATCCACACAGATGATTTGTTTATAGTGGTGAAGGCTTTGTATAGAAAGAACCACACTTTTTAGTATTACTGCTAATCTTCGTCGGTGCAGATGACTGCCGCAGAACAGAGTATATAGTAGACCACAGGTTTTTACATCAGAGTCCTCCTTCTCTTAGATGCATGTCTTAACAAAATCTGGGAGTGAATCTCTCCCATTGAATTAATACACCCCAGATACCAACCTGGAAATTTCTACGGCTCGGCGCGGTATTCACAACGCCTGGCCTTCCTAAATGGTCACCCTTCTGCTATTGGCCAGGTTCATCGTGGGATAACTTCAGTAATCTGGCGAGAACTGGTGTGTCAACGTGATTGTGCTGTATATATTTATATACATACATATACATATATATTTATATACACATATATATATTTATATACATATATATATATATATTTATATACACATATGTATATATACACATATGTGTATATATATACACACACACATATATATATATATATATATATATATATATATATATATTCTCATCACATCACCTTAACTAGGGGCACAAGAGAAAATGCTCAAAATATACCACATATGATAGATTTTATAAGTTTGCCTTACTTTATTTGGGACTTTATCTTATTGTATCCATATTTCAAGACCACCCTTAAAATATCTAACTTGAACAGTCCCCAGCTATCCTGAGTTTTTATCAAATCTATTACGGAAGTGTTTAATGTATAATTCATATCTACAAACGAAAAATAGCTTCCAGCAGACATTTCAAAAACTAGCTTCCAGTGGACACTTAAAAAAATAGCTTCCAGTGGACACTTCAAAAAATAGCTTCCAGCAGACATTTCAAAAAATAGCTTCCAGTGGACACTTCAAAAATAGCTTCCAGCAGACACTTCAAAAACTAGCTTCCAGCAGACACTTCAAAAACTAGCTTCCAGTGGACACTTCAAAAACTAGCTTCCAGTGGACACTTCAAAAAATAGCTTCCAGTGGACACTTCAAAAAATAGCTTCCAGTGGACACTTCAAAAAATAGCTTCCAGCAGACACCTCATAAAGGAACAACAAAAAATGAGGAGGAATATTGATTGGACTTTCCATACTCAAAGGATTTTTACAAAGAACCAAAAATACCTTAAAATAAATTGGAATCTGCTTACAATGTGGATCTATTCAACAAACTCGAACTCTGACCACAATATATCACTCTATAGAAGGATTACCACGACAGCCGGACACCATAAATTAATATCCTTTCATTGTATCTAATCTTATTTCATCTATTTTCTTTATCTATACCCCCTAAAATTATTTACATATTCTTTGTATCTGTTAAATAACAGATACGGCATCATCGCGTTGACACACCAGTTCACGTCAGATCACCGAAGTTAAGTAACGTTGAGCCTGGTTAGTACCAGATGGGTGACCATTTGGGAATTCTAGGCACTGTATGTACTCTCCGCTTATCTCGGCATTTGTTTCCTGTCGTCCTGTACTTCACTTGCCACTGGTATTCAACAATGTCGACCCAGGAGAGGTGTGGTTGGAGATTGCGCACCTCCTGCCACAAAAATTTCACGCGCAGGCACCCCTTCATGGGTATCCATAGTCTGTCAAAGATTGAAGGAGCCTGCTTTTTGTTAAATAGCAATATTATTTCGAATTAGATCTATTATTTGTTAACGACTTTTCCTCTGAGGAGATGAGCCTACATCGAAAATCCATGGGTTAACGAAAAAACATCTAAGCTGTATTCTTTATTTAAACAATAAATTTCTGTCTTGAAAATCTGTATTTCTCTGAATTAAATTTAAACCAAAAACTATATGTGTGTGTGTGTGTGTGTGTGTGTGTGTGTGTATGTGTGTGTGTGTGTGTGTGTTATATTAGAAGACAGGAATTTTTAAAGATATTTTTTAACAATGAGATAGGAACCTTTACAGAATGTTGGTTTTCATTATAACAAGAATATATGACAAATGAAAAAAATGGAGCCAAGCTTATAAACTGCCTATTATTCTACTTAGCCTACTTGGTTTAATAGAAGAATGCGGCCTAAGCTCCCACACAGTATGTGTATATATATATATATATATATATATATATATATATATATATATATATATAGAGAGAGAGAGAGAGAGAGACAGACAGACAGACAGACAGACAGACAGACAGAGTTTTTCTTTCAGATGAACTGTTTCTTGTACGCTTTTTTGTGTAGGTTATTTATTCGTTTGTTTTGTCTGCAAATACATAGAAATGTTAAAACTTTTAACGTGACTTTCTGATTACTTCGCTAACAATTTTTTCCTCTGATGAGAAGAAATAGCATTCTTTTTGTAAAATTCCACTTTACATCTCTGTTCTCATATATATATATATATATATATATATATATATATATATATATATATATATATATATATATATATATCACTAGCGGGGGAAAGCAGGCTTTGCCCGGTCGTAAAATACGCTTAAATATGCTATTTTAATTTGTCCAGATTTGGTATATAATATTTGACTTCCATTAGTTAGAAACCGGAAGCAAACCTGTAGCATTCAAAGTTGGTGATGTTCCCCACGTATGTGAATTGAATAAAAATAAACTAAGATCAATGTACAAAATGTATAACGATTTTTTCAATTTTTACCTCTTTTTTTTTGGCCCATTAAAAACTATTTTAATCGACTAAAGACCCATATTAGAATGGTCCATAAAAAAAACAATCATTTGAAGCCCCTAGCGCCGTTCTGTAACTTTTAGTTTCGAAAGAGATAGAGTTTGAAAATATGGAGACAAACAGACAGACAAACAGACAGACAAACGGAGAGACATAGTGAGTTTTATGAATTATATTTTGCTTGCGACACCTAAATGTTAATTATATATATATATATATATATATATATATATATATATATATATATATATATATTAGGCACCGCCAAAAATGGCCGAAAAATCAAGTTGTTTTTTAAAACGAAATTACATTTATTAAAATCCATTATTTCTGAGTAACATAAGGGGATCGAAAAAATGATGCTATTTTTAACACAAAGCACAATATTTATCGAATTCTTTTTTGTATCGATTCTTCAAAGCATGCCCTGTTTAATAATGGTCATGCATTATTCGGCTCGCTAAAAAAAAATTGTTAATCTATTATCAAAGATTTTGAAATGGCTTTTTTCGTATAAATATTAAATTTTTTGTTTTGTTTTGTTTAACTTAAATTAATTATTTTACTTAACATATTCACCGAATTTCACACTTCAAAACTCAAAAGCGGGATAATTAAACACAATCGAAGTTCTGATATTCAGACGTCAAAATAAGGTATGCAAACAATTTTTTTTTAATCTATAATTCTGTCCCTTACAACAACACAATATGTTGTGTTCAGTTTCAGATGATTATTTTAAGCATATTTGTACCCCCTCAAAACAAGGGGGGGTTGTAAGCAAAAGATATATATATATAAATATCGTTTATGAAAAATAAGTACACTGTTATAAAGTTCATTCTTCTCTTAATAATCGCTGAAAATTTCGTATTGATCGGATAATTACCTGATTTTTGGTAGATTTTTAAAAAGTACTTACCTGCCCCCCCCCCAATTTTGGCGGTGCCTAATATATATATATATATATATATATATATATATATATATATATATATATATATATATATATATATATATATCAAAGTTGCTCAATACATGTGTAGAGCTTTTTATAAGTAAAGTTGTATGAACTACACAGATCTACGTTTCGACGCCTTTAATCATCTCGATAATAAAAACACTTGAGACGATTAACCTTGTCGAAACCAAGATTAATTTGCGTAGGGATATGTTTTTAATGTTTATATAACTTTACTTATATATATTGGACATTAGTCTCTTTTCCTTAAACGGACCCAACGTCTGTTTTCTTTTTCGAGTAGTGTGTGCTTCATCTGAAATATCTACACATCTTACACAATCACAGATTTTATTATTATTTGCATTAAGTTTTATATTTACTGATATGGTATATGAAAGCTATATTGAAAAATAAGCAAATAATTCTGAAGATTTATACACCAAATATTGTCTTCGGTTGTTTTTGTGCATTCTCCCTTGTCCCATTCAGTTTTATTATAGTGCTTTCAGCCTTCACAAATAACCACGTACTTCTTTATCAGCAATGCTTCAAGCAAACTATCATTCTTTCTATTATATATATATATATATATATATATATATAATAGAGAGAATGATATATATATATATTCTCTCTATTATATATATATCATTCTCTCTCTCTCTCTATATATATATATCATTCTCTCTATTATATATATATATATCATTCTCTCTATTATATATATATCATTCTCTCTATTATATATATATATATCATTCTCTCTATTATATATATATATATATATCATTCTCTCTATTATATATATATATATATGTATATATATATATATATATATATATATATATATATATATATATATATATATATATATATGAACAAATGATTAATAAAACATGTTAAAAAACATCTTGAAAAAGAGTTAAAAATATATTTACTTTTAAAAAGGAAGCACAAGATAAGTGGATAGTCCTTAAACTTATAGTAATTTATATATATATATATATATATATATATATATATATATATATATATATATATATATATATATGAATAGAATAAAGCAAGATATAAACGATGCTTTAGACGTTATGTGAATAAAAAGGAAAAAACCTAAAAGAGTAAAAACAAAAATAAAATCAACGTTTCGTCCCTATTTCAGGGGACATCATCAGGATTTCTAGGCGAGGGTGTACGGGAAGACGGTCATATATCACATGCGAAAGAGGAGAAGTTAAGTTCTCTTTCTGTTCTGGAGAGAAAAAAATTCATGATGAAAAGAGAATTTATATCTAGTGTGTGTGGAGGGGGGTCGGGTTATATACATATATGCATTTTTTTTTAATCAACCAGGATCTAAATTACTGTTTTGTTCATTTATTATTATATTACCTATGATTGGCGCTACATTATAAAATCCTTTTCTTTGTTTGATGGTGTTAATGTTTGAAATTAAAGCAGATTCAATAAGTCTCCGTTTTGCTCTATCTGGGATGGATTTTAAGAAAAAAAAATGCATATATGTATATAACCCGACCCCCCTCCACACACACTAGATATAAATTCTCTTTTTATCATGAATTTTTTTCTCTCCAGAACAGAAAGAGAACTGAACTTCTCCTCTTTCGCATGTGATATATGACCGTCTTCCCGTACATCCTCGCCTAGAAATCCTGATGATGTCCCCTGAAATAGGGACGAAACGTTGATTTTATTTTTGTTTTTACTCTTTTAGGTTTTTTCCTTTTTATTCATATATATATATATATATAAAATCGTCATCCATAGACAGCAAGGCTCTTCAGTGGTAAGTGCTAAGAGGCATTATCATCCAATATATTATTATAACAATGTTCAATGTCATGAACACAATGTACCTATTATATAAGAGAAACTCTATATTCATGGCCTAAGAGAATGGAGAGGAGGATAGATAGATCAATAGATATATAGATAATGTATTTATCAAAAGACTAAAGTAAATCAATAGATCAAAAGTAAAGATTGTGTTATATAGATTGATCGATCTATACATAGATATGAAAGGCTAAGATCGATTATTCAAAGCTGAATATTTATATGCACGTGTGTGCCTGTATGTGTGTGCGCGCGTGTGGGGGGGGGCACGCGCGCGCGTGTGTGTAGTTATGGAGGCACCTGGTCACAACAAGAGGCAACATCGGTAAGATAATGAAAAGGGGATCAGATGGGGGAGGGGATGGACGATCAAACGAAGCGAAAAATGGACAAAGTCGCGCAAAATCCAAAACAGAACATGGAAAAACTTTGAATAAAAAAAAGGAAAAACAAAGAACAGTAAACAAAAAGTGGAAAATGGAGAGAAGGGCGTGGATAGAGAAACAGGTGGTTGAAATTGATTACCAACAAAATGCAAAGATAAAGAGAAATAGTAATGTTTATCGGAGACAGATTGACAGGAAGCGGAAATTGTAGAGAGGAGACCGTGTGAAGGAGAGAGAGAGAAAGAGAGAGAGAGAGAGTAAAATGTTAAGAAAAAAGGATAGAGAAAGTAAGATCGATCGATGATTGGGAGAGAGAGGGTGAACAAAAATTAAGGGGGAGTGTTGTTAGTAAAATAGAGACTGAAGTGAGAGAGAGAAGAGCGATAAAGAGAGTAATGTTGACCAATGAAAAAGAGGATTATAGGGGGGGGAATTAGTAGGAAACAGAGGGTTACTTGAAGAGAGTGGGTTGAGAGACAGAATGGGGGGGTGAGAAGCAAATATGAGTTGCTAACTTATGTCGGCGGAGGGCGAATATGACATATCAGTTCTGACATACCTGACAATATCAGTTACGCCGTTAGTTTGAATGGAAAAGTAAAGCATCTTACTCAGAGTTCCCAGCCACTACTCCATTCCTAAGTCTCTCTATCTTTCCCTCTCCCTCCCCCTCTCCCTCCCTCCCTCCCTCTCTCTATCTATCTATCTATCTATCACCGGCTCACTTTTCTTCCCCCTCCCTCACTATGAACAATGTTCGAATTCCTGCCGCTGAACTTTCGAGATAATGGCATCGATTAGATTGGTTGAGTATTCAGCAAAAGAAAATACAAAAATGAGGAACAAGTATTTCAAAACCAAACATAAAAACAACGTTACAATTTCAACAATTATCAATTCAACAACACATAAACGATGTAATGTATACGAATATCATAATTATTCAGTGACAATATAAAAAAAGTGTTAACTAGTTTCATTCACATTTAACAATAAGTTTTTCGTAGAACTAACAGTTTGTGGAACACAATATCGCGGGACTGCTTCCCAACAGATTCTAACATGGTCGTTGTCTAATATAATTATTTTTTTAGAATTGTCGCCTTTGTGTATTAGACTTTGGCAAGTGAGCTGTTCAGGTTATCCGGCTTCTAAAAGCTAAATCATAAATTGAAATTTTGACAAAAGGAAGATACGTTTGATTAAATAATGAGATATTAATAATAGACGGTGCATATATATATATATATATATATATATATATATATATATATATATATACGGAGATAGATAGATAGATAGATAGATAGATAGATAGATAGATAGATATGTAACATCCGTTTAGTTATGTGAAGATGAAGTGTGATGATGACTAAATAGTTACCGATACGGACTGAATTTTATCGGATCGAATCCAATTGATTCTTTAAAAACACTTTCATCAATTCCAGTCCTAACTTTCTGTCTAACCTCTTCGAGAGGAAGTAAATAAAATAATCCAATCTAATCTCTCTCCCACCCTCTCTCTCTCTCTCTCTCTCTCTCTCTCTATCTATCTATCTATCTATCTATCTATTTATGTATCTATCTATCTATCTCGCTCTCTCGCTAGCTCTCTCTTTATATATATATATATATATATATACATATATATATATATATATATATATATATATATATATATATATACAACATAATCATGAGGATACACCGGTTCTCATCAGGTGTATCCCCCTTTACGGTTACGTTTACAGAGAGACAAAAATGTACGTCCTTACCCCATGCTTGTCGCCAAAGAAAAGGAATGAGTCCTGGCGAATTGCATTGCTGTCCCTTCCCTATATCTAAAAAATTGCCTCCCGGCTATTGGGGGGGGGGACAACACAATGGTACTTACAACATACTGTCACATTCCTCCCGATCCACTCTGAAATTTATAAGTATTCATAAATTTCAGAACTCCCTAAATTTCCGTGGGTGGTACAACAGTCATTCACCTGCGACCAATGATCCAATACTCCTTCGTTCCATCAGGAACTCAGCAAAGCCATTCCATTTTCTGCCGGGCTAGTGTAACGGTTGGAACTTGCTTCCTATGCCAGAGAAGGTAATCATCCTCACCCTCCATCGAGCCAGAATAAAGGACTGAAAGAATTTCAACCACCTCCTAACATAACAGACCTCACCACAACAAGACCTGTTATGCGTTCATTCACTGGATTTACGTCTCGTTACTGCCAGCATTGGTTTGGTTTTTAATCATAGCATTTCCGTTGGGATTACGCTTGGAGGGGGGGGGGGCAACAGATGTACTTTGCTTCAATTATTTTGTAACAGACAACAAAAAAGTAATAAAAACATCTATTACAGCTGGAATTATGTTCCTTCAGTAACCAGCTTTGTTTAGTTTTAGTTTATTTTAATTAGGTTAGAATTACGTGACTTTGTCTCGGATTAGATAATCACGTTGACCCACACAGATTTAGCTAGGTCTCTATACAGATCACTCCCACCACTCTTTCCGCCTTAGGTGGTGTGTTGTTCGCTGGGTTTATGTTGTTTCACTACCAGTATTTCGGTCTTCAGATACTATAATTCGATTTGGTACAAATTATTGCTGGAATTGCGTCTTCAGACAACTAGTTCTATTTTGTATCAATTTATTTTGTAACAGACAAAAAAGACAAATAAAAAAAAACACTTATTACAGCTGAGATTACGCCTCTTCAGCAACTAGTTTAATTTGGTTTTAGTTTATTTTTATTGTGCTGGAGGTACGTGACTTCATTTCGGATTAGATGATCACGCCGACCCACACAACTTGAATGCCTACGGGGAGAACTTGAATGCCTACTAGACACTATCCTCGAGTGTCTAAGGTCTCTCTGTACAGGGGTTTGTCAGAACAATCTGGCATGAGGATACTTTTTCCATAGAAGTAAACCCTGACCAAATATTCAAAATCACATAGTATTCGCAGCCCAAATAATATCTCACTACGGCTAACCCACAGCTTTTCCGAGGAATGATGCACCTTCTCCAAGTGATATTACCTCGAGTAATAGTACGAAGCTGGATACTCTACCACACTAGATAAATTCTTGTCCTGGAATCCAGTAAGACCATGTGACCAACATGAAAGATATCCTACAACGTATAAAAATGGTTAATTGGGGAGAGGAAAATTGTTCTCAATTTCTTTACTAACTCAGTGCTTGAGAGATAAAGAACTTTAATGGAACATTCGAATATTTATGTATCTCATATAGACTTAAAGTGTTAGCCCCAGGTTGTGGGCCCCTTGATTTCTGAGAACTTCGATAAATAAAACAAAAAATGGATCTTTATTAATTACAGAGAGACCAACATAGAATACCATCCACGAAGTATTTCATAATTGTTAAGTGTTTATTTAATTTTTATATAATTAACATATATTTAATTTCTAAGTTTAGTAATAGTTATTAAGGATTGATTAAAGAGAACGGCTCTCAGATTCAATTAGTTGGAATTTTCAATCAGGGTAATTTTTTACAAAATGAATGAACCCAGGAATCTTGACTTACGTAAAATCAATGAAGTAGTATTTTAACAATTTGTTTTTCTTTTTTTGTTGTTTTTTTTTTTGCGGGGGGGGGGCATGAACAAAAAGAATTATTTCTAAGCATTTCGGTTACAATTATTTTCTTTCGTGAAATTTAGAAAACATTTCAAGTGATTTAATTCATAATTAACTCTCTCTTAAAATTAAAAAAAACATTTCAAAGTATTTGATTTATTATTGAAATAATTTTCTTCACAAAAGATCATCAAAAATTCATTTCGAATTAATCTACTTCCACCACATCTGGAAGCCAAATTAGTCAATGATTCTGTACAATTTAACAGCTTGGAAAACATAAGGTTTCGAACTATGTCAAATCTCTATTAATTCAAATCAATTATTAATCTCTCTATATATATACTCGTTTACTATATAGAAAATAATTATTTAGAAAATAATTATTTAACATTTATCTTTTAGCTCTCATGCTACACTGAACCTACACTGAAGAAGAATTCCTTCCAGACTGAGAAATTTTTTATCTTTGTTCCTCTCAAAGGATAATTTAACATAAGAATCAATTTAATTTTTCGGAAATTCTCCTCAATCAACATCTCAGGAAAGTTTATAATTCGGTTTAATTTCAAAATAAACCTTTCAATAAGGAATTTGTTCAAATAGTTTCTCTTTAAAAATTATAAAAATTTCAGCAAAATATTTCAAGTTTCAATTTCGCAAATACATGTCCCTTGGGAATTATCGAGAACCCAGAAAACAAAGTTCAATGGTGTTTTTCGCCCTTATATAACTATGTGTAAAGTTACTTAGAAGTCTTCTTCAAAAAGTGGATGCATGCCTGGAATTTGGTGTTACTATTCTTCCGCACGGTTTTTCATTCCTTGGTCATGACTTCTTTCTGTTTGGGTTCTGGATCGGGAAGTGGCAAACCTCGTCTTGATGTTTAAGCAGATTAAACAACACACAGCACAAATTGTAATATATATATATATATATATATATATATATATATATATATATATATATATATATATATATATATATATATATATATATATGTGTATATATATATATATATATATATATATATGTATAAGAAAATCTTAACTATTTATTTTTTACAAAAATATTTACAATATATGACAATTACAACAAACAATTCATAACAATTAAACTTTTTTCAAAAAATCCTTAACTAACACTAACTACTTATTTTATTGAGGAAGAGGGAGGGTGCCCCTCACTTTTACGAAGAGACAAAAATGTTCATCCTTACCTCATGCTTGTCACCAAAGAAAAGAAATGAGTCCTGGCGATTGCATTGTTGTCCCTTCCCCGTACCCTCCGCGAGTGACCAAAACACCTCTCAACAATGTAAACAAAAGTGCCCAGTTGAGGGTGAAGGAATTAATGTTTTGACCAATTTTTCGATATTTGTCGTCCGAAAGGGCGAGCTTCAAAATGATACCAATCTCGTGAAAATCCGTCGCCTCTGTCGAAAGGTTTCACGAGACATACATACATACATACATACATACATACATACAGACGGGTGAGATTTATATGATAGATTATCATGGATAGGGGACAATGGTGAAAAATTAACAAGTCAGATTGTTAGAAATATTATTAATTGCTTCTACTTTGTTTCCTCACATTTGTATATACTACAAGGCCTGCATCAATTGCAAAGATAGTTTGCCTTACATCTAAAATAGTAATATTATAAATTTAAATGTCAGTGTGATGCTGGTTATGCGGGGCGAACTTCTTTGAATTTATAGACTCGTATAAACCAGCATGTTCCATCCAAGACTAGACAGGGTTGAGTAGGATGTGTGAGTCTCCCTTCCTCTGCAACTTAAAACTATTGGCCAGCATTTGATTGAGAAACCTTGCCAATTAGTATGAAATAGAAGGATTTGAGGTACTTCATAGAGCGGATTCCAAAAATCATTTGAAAATTTTGGAATCTGCCTCTATCGCGATTCGAACACCTTTGTGCAGGCAAAAGGAATCAATAAAAACGTTAAATCTCTTTGGACACATTGAACCACTTCCCTTGTTTTCCCTCATTTTATCTCATTTATAAAATTAAATTGTTTATTTTAATCATCTTTTTGACACCTAAAATATTTTTTTTAAATTCCTTATTGCTCTTTATTTTCGCCATTAATATTATTTTTCATTGCTACTGATTTTTCTTCTAATGAGATGATAAACGAAAGAGTGCTAGAGAGATTCCCGCTAATGTTCAAATGTGTTAAAAATGTTGTACCTCCAAACATAATTCGAAAGTATAGATTTAAGTGGAGTATAAATAGTCAATTGTAAAACCTTCAAATATAACAGAATCTGTTATAAAATATTCATATTCAACACTCTAATACTGCAGTAATAAAATCGGCTCAACGATTGGACCCGCAAATCAAACAGAACAATAGTAGAGTAAGTTGAGACAAATAAATGTATGACGTTATTTATTTCAGTTCCATGAATACAAAACTAATAATCATTATGCGTACGATCGATTCTATGAAGATTTAGGTTTTTTTTCTTATTTTCTACATTTTATTTCCAGTATATTTTCTTCGGCGCCTTATGAAGCAATAACATGTATTAGTGTGGGGGTATATCCATCATGAATATATATATATATATATATATATATATATATATATATGTGTGTGTGTGTGTGTGTGTGTGTGTGTGTGTGTGTGTGTGTGTGTGTGTGTGTGTGTACACACGAGAACATATGCATGTATGCTAATAAAAAATAAGTGAAATAAAAATATTCTACATAACTACTAAAGCCTGCCTTGACAGAGTACAAAATAGACTTCGTGGCTTAGTGGGGGATGCCCTTTTCTCTACCCTGCAACCTCTCTCCCACAGAAGAGACGTTGCGAGCCTGTCCTTGTTTTATCGTCATTTCCATGGCAGGTGCTCGTCTGAACTCCAATCTCTGGTCCCCCCTCGCCAATTTTTCACGAAAAACACCCGTCTAGCTGAATCCACTGTGAAAAAATTTCCCCCACTCTATATCTGTGCCTAAATCAAAACGCGGATTCCATGAACAAAGCTTCTTTCTTAGAACTGCACGCCTGTGGAACTCTGTTCCGTCTGCCTGCTTCCCACCGGACTACAACTTGGATGTGTTCAAGTCCAACGTTAACAAATTCCTAATGAACCGCCCCCTTAAGTAAACACTTCATCAAATCTCCACACTAACGTAATGTACTTGCAATAACCCTTATCCCTGAGTGGCTTCCGGGCCTTGATAAGTGGTGATCACTGTGTAAAAAAAAATAAATAAATAAATACAAATATAGGAACAAGTATTACGCTCATTTGTGCATGTTTGTATCTTCGAATAATTAACGTGTGGCTTTAGAAATTAGTTTTGAATTTCAGTTAAAAAATCGAATATTATACATTTTTTTAAGTTTTAGGAGGAACGCTACTTAGATTAGTTTTTTTTTTTATTACATTTTCACCCCAAACAAGGCACATTGCCACTTTGGTGTAGGGGGCTACTATCAGGGGAAACATCTACTGGGGTACTATGTAGGGATTAGGGCAGCGAGATGTTGGTTAACGTTGCATTTGAACTTAAGCATGTCAGTACAGTTGGGGAAGCAGTGACCTGGAATGGAATTCCAAAGTCTAGCAGTTCTGGGGAAGAAACTACTGGAGTAGAAGGATCTTTTACATCTAGGGATCTCTACAGTGTGGGGTGGGATTTTGCAGCTTGTCGGGTCTGTCGAGGGTGTTCACGTCGTGGGGGCACAAGTGCTTGCAGTTCTTCAGAGCATTCACCATTATAATACTTGTAGAACAGGCAGAGGGATGCAACGTTTCGACGATGGGACAGAGGCTGAAGTTTAGATGCCAGTTTAGGGCCTATCAGATTTGCGATTCTCTTTTGAACCCTGTCAAGGAGCGAGAGACTAGTAGCCGATGCACCGGCCCAAATATGACAGCAATACTCCATACATGGGCGAATAGTGGCCTTATAGAGGTACAGGATACTTTCGGGTGTTAGAAGTTTTCTAGCACGGTAGAGAAAGCCCACTTTCCTTGCAGCGGCCCTGGCAGTGCCCTCGATGTAATTGTTCCAACTCATGTTTCCTGTGAACGTTAAGCCAAGGAGCTTGAGAGACGTACTCTCAGATAAAGAGTCGTTGGCCATTGCTATAGGTGGTAGAGAAGGTTTCTTGTAATTATTGAATGAAACCCGTTTTGTCTTGCTGGCATTGAACGTGACCATCCATTTTTGTCCCCATTCCACTACTGATTGGAGGTCATCCTCTAGTGTTTCTGCCATTACTTTAGATATATGTTCATTTGTTTTCCTGTCGTGCCTGCTATAGAGTTTGGTGTCATCAGCATATATACCCATCTCAGAGGCAATCTTGTCGGGGAGGTCATTTATGAATATCAGGAACAGCAGAGGTCCAAGGATAGATCCCTGGGGCACTCCCGCATTTATATCATATTGTTTAGATGTACGACCGTCGAGGACAACCTGGATTTTTCTCTTATCTAAGAAGGATTTAATTATGTTAAGTATTCTACCAGTGATACCGTAAGATCTAATCTTCCTGAGGAGACCCTCATGCCATACCCTGTCAAAAGCCTTAGATATATCTAGAGCTACCACTCTGCCTTCTCCCGCTTTGTCCAGTGAATGGTATATGCGTTCAGAGATTACAGTGAGGATGTCTGCCGTGGAACGGGCTTGTCTAAATCCATATTGATGGTCGGTCAGAAGTTTAGCATCTGTAAGATGATGGACTAGAGCATGGTTAATTAAGGTCTCAAATATTTTGGCAAAAAGTGGGAGGAGGCTAATAGGGCGATAATTTAATGGGTCAGTTCTTTCGCCAGAATTCTTGAATACTGGTACTACAGAAGCAGTTTTCCAACAGCTCGGAAAGCAAAATTCATTAAGGCATTTGTTGTAGAGTTTGGAGAGAACTGGAGCTACTTCGGCTGAGCACTTTTTTAATAGCACAGCTGGGATGAGGTCGGGTCCACATGCTTTGGAAGTGTCAAGGTTTTTTATGATAGCATGCACCTGAGCAGGGGTGATTTTCAGATCGTCTAGCGTGGCGTCTGTCCGCATAGGAAATTGAGGTAGGGGGTGGTTTAGAGGGTCCAGTGTGGAGTTTGAGGCAAACCGACTGGCAAGCATGTTAGCCTTCTCGGTTGCTGAGCAAAGAACCTCGTGATTTTTGGTTAGTGGGGGAATTGTTGATTGCCCATTATTTACTACACTGTTGTAGATTTTCCAGAAGTCACAAATTCCTAATTTTTGTGCTACGATGCGTTTTTTAGTGGTTTCCGTAAATTCCCTCTTAGCTGTCGCTATTTCTTTCTTAACGTTACTTCTAGCTTCTATGTACTTCTGTCTGTTTGAACTGGACTTATGTCGGTTAAACCTGCGGAATGCATGCTGCCTTTGAGCAATGGCAGTTGCGCAAGTCGAAGTAAACCATTGGGGAGAGTGGGGCTTGCTATAGAATTTCCGCATGGGAACATGCGCTTCGATTGCAGTTTTGAACCGTTCAGTGGTCTCGGTTGCACACTGTTCAGCAGGAAGAGAAAAAATATTTCCTCATGGGGCGTCTCTGATAAGATCTCTGATAGCTTCCCAGTCAGCCTTTTTATAATATCTCGTTGTTTTGAGCACTGGCTCTTCAGTTTTGGGTCTAGAGTTTAGGGCGATTTCAACCATTATCACCGCATGATCAGCGTTCCCAAGTGGGCTGTCGACTTTCGTTAGACAATCATCAGGAACTGTGGTCAAAAACAGATCTAATAGTGATGCGTGTTGTTCTTCCTGATCAGGGAAGCGGGTTGGAAAAGTAACAATTTGCGATAGGGAGTGAGATACAGAGAAGCTATGAGTTGCGCTGCCTGCTGCATCTGTGTAAGTAGAGAATCCAAGCCAGTTTTTGTGATGGACATTAAAGTCGCCAAATACATGTACTTGGGCGCTAGTGTCGAAGGAGAGTG
Organism: Euprymna scolopes; assembly: GCF_053919585.1. Lineage (NCBI taxonomy): Eukaryota > Metazoa > Mollusca > Cephalopoda > Sepiida > Sepiolidae > Euprymna > Euprymna scolopes. Next base: position 48,598,976 of record NC_136497.1, read on the forward strand.
CTGTGTCTATGCTGTCAGATACTTTGTTTATTATGGTGCAGTCTTGGGTCGAGGGAGAGCGGTAGAGAAAGTAAAAGTAGCTAATGTTGTGTTGCATGATTAGTCTAAAGCACATAAAGTCTTGATCATCCGTTTCTAAGTTTGTTTCTCTAGTCAAGGGAAGGATATTACGAATGTAAACTCCAAGTCCGTGCATATGTCTGTTATGTATGATTACCACTGATTATCTCCCTTGTTACATGTTAGTTTCATTCATTTGAAAATGCAAATAATTTCGGGAGAGCGGTCTGTTTTTTTTAAGGTTTTTCGTAAGGAATATGGTTCGATAATAATTATCTCGACATAGAAACTCATCAGCCAGAAAATAGACAATATATAATGGTCAATTCACCGCGTGTATCGTTTTAAAAATAGATACAAATACACGAAAATTAATGCGTTTTTTTTTTCATCAACATTATTTCGTTTTATTTCTTTAAACTCGATGCTGCTTTCTTTGCGAAAACGAGGGAATTGTTTTTTCAATGTTCGTATTTTTGTTATTAGTTTAGACTCTAAATATGAAATATGAAAAATATGTTTTCCATTTTTATAAAATTTAACATGATGACGTTAGACATTATATTAAGCAGAAGACATTAGGAAGTTCTTTTAGATCAAAATTAAATTTCTAAATGTCTATAAACATTACAATAAATAAATGCTTTTTAATTCATGTTTTTGCAAACTACATAGTTTTCCATTCCATCTAATAAACGTTCTATCAGTTCATTTTTAAGATTATTTATTTGCCTCTGAAGAGGTGTTTACTGATATTTCAATGAAACGTGTACAATGTAATATAATAATAATCCAGCGTATGCATAAAATAAATAGGTTTGTGAATCGCATTTTAATATCAAAAGTAACCACAAGAAATATCTTTTCTTCAGAACTTTGTATTTATTTGCGGAAGACCAAATAAAAGGTTTTTTTTTTATCACGGTACACGTTTCAATGTCAAAACGTGTCGCTTAAATAAGATCCGGATTTTAATAAAAGAAAATAATACAATAAATAAATACAATAAATAAATAAATATATATTTTTAAGTTTATTTCTTTTCTTTAGAAATTAAATGAAAATATCAGAATTAGAAAGGAATAAATAAAAAAACTATATTATTTAATTTAATGTACAAATAGCTATTTACATACGTTGTTTAATTAATTGGATGTTTCTATGGTATACACTTGTTGAAAATACCTCCCTATAATCAAGCGTTTTTGTTTTGTGTTTACTGTTTACGTATTTAATTGTCATGACTATCTGTTGAATTTATCATTAAAATAGGTTTAACTATTTGTTGTGGTAGGATCTACCTAATTAGAATACGTGGAATGTCCACTATATAAATATGGGTGGTACCGTAAAGACGAGAGAGACCCAACGAGAGACTCAGAGAGATGCGAGATCGAAAGTTGACAACCACCAAGCCGACACCTTCTCCATGGACGCTCTCCCCATGACTATACCAATGGGCTCTATGCAAATATTGCATTCAATATATTTGTTCTATTTTACTTTTGTGTTGTAGTTATTTATTTCCATGTGTTCAATCGAGTTTTAACACTATTAAAGAATATCGATTATATAATTATTCTGATTTGTTTATATTTTTAAAGCTAGTGTTTATTCATTAAAAACCTGTTTATGAGTTAATCTTTCCCTAAACGTTCGTGTTTATCCCGTATTTACTGTTTACGTTTTTAATTATCTTGAATGTCTCTTAAAGTAGAATAAACTATCCAAAATACTGGTTAAATTTTTAGTCTTTATTTATTGAAAAGCTGGATTAATTAGTTTTAAGTTATGGCGACTATCGTGCAAAATGCAATAAAGAAAATTGCCAAATACAATAAAGAAAATTGCCAAATTTTCCACATTATTTGAACTTGTTCTCTACGATACAAAGTAAGTTATTTTCTATTTCTGTTTTTCCAATGTTTTTGCGAGAGTACTTTATATCAAAACTAATTTTTCATATTTTTAATATACAAATTCCATTATATTTTTTTCATATTTTTAATTATACAAACCATTTTTCTATTATATCTTTTTCATATTTTTAATATACAAACTATTTTTCCATTATATTTTTCATGCAAATCGATACCTAAAGGATCATTGGGACAAAATATGGTTTCGGGCACTTTTCAGCTTACCCCAGTAGATAAAAGTATAAATAATAACAAAATAAAACCGAAAGAAGGAAGTTCAGTAAAAATTGACATTCATCACCAACAGTTCAACATCAAATCTCCAGTAGGATGTTTCCCTCCCCGCCCATATTTATCTTCTGCAAATGAAGAACTAGAAGAAGAAAATATGCAGTCAAATAGTCATCCAAAAGGAATTTATAGTTCAATCAAATTTCCAAGATATGCTCTCTAATCAGAGGGGACATATTTTCGAATCTTGGACCAGCCTTGACAATGCTATGTTTTTGGGTTTAAAGTCAATATTTATAAATGTAAAGTTAACAGGGTAAAGACTAAAATGAAAACAACAAAGAGATACCGAAAGTGTTAAAAATGTATTGGAGTTGATGGGAGAATGGTTGAGGACATATCGCTATATAAGCAAATTCTATTGAAAAATGGATAAAAACCTATGAAAAGCTAAGGGACCTAAAAGACATTTAACTTTTTCAAAAGATAAACCATATGAAAGTAAATATCTGACACACGGAGTTTTTTTTTTCCTAATAATGATAACACTAATGCCAACACAGTTTGTGAAGATGGAATGGTTGCAATTTTAGAAAAAGAAATTTAATCTTCACATAACTGGTTGCTCTTAGTACCACGATGAACTACCTTTGAGAGCCGTTTTTATAAAACATGAATGGTTGCGTAAAAGGTCCCATAACATTCATTTTCAACTTTTAGCTGTCGTCTGGATTCAATTTTGAAATTTGATGAAATACATTATCTCAGTTTTGACAAGAGACTCCTATCTGAATACACAATAAGTATTTCTAGAGGTAAAATTGACTCTAGATATATCTCTTGGTCCATTAAACCAAGCAAAATGGTTAACTTTGGCTATCAGCATCATGTGTTTATAGACTCGTGGTGCATACCCGCAAATGAAAAAGTTATACCAACTATTAATTTTAATGTATCAGATAGATTGAACATTATGCGGCATTTTTTAACCACTAATTACGAAAGATTTCGCTGAATCTAAACTTAGAGAATCATTGTTAAATAGACCCAAGTTTGACTTGCCAGGGTTGTGTGTACATTCTCAGGGCATGGAAGGGGCAATCAAGTTAACAACGGAAGCTTTACAAAGTGTATATTACGGCCAAAGTTGTGAGTCACAAGTTAAAACAAGCATTTTTCATCTAAGGGTTCTTATATAGAACAATTTTACTCTTTATATTAAGCGCTATTAAAAGAGTGTTTGTTTTCTTTCCTTATTTCTTTGTTTGTAATATTTTCACATATAACAGAAAAACAATATTTACGGTATTCAAATATTGCTGCTTAATTCATAACGTTAAAGTGTAATAAACTTGTTTAAAGAGTTACAAGGAAAACAGAATACGGGAATAGAGTAGCAAAATGTATTAACAAGAACATACAAAAGTGAGGATTGTTCTTCTAGTCGACGAACAACCTTGGTCAGGCCATCGGATATTGACTCCCGCCTTACGGCCTTGTTTTCCAGTAATACTTGTGTATGGATAAATTCATTCTTAGGTAACAGAGGTAGTTCCGCCACAACACCCCCCTCCCAAGCTGATTACACCGAAAAATGTATCAGCATTGTTTCTTTGAATAGACCATGAGTTAGTTTATAAACTTTCTTGTGGATTAATTGTTAAGAGCGAGAATTTCTTTTTCCTTTTAACCTAGGAGAGAAACGTTTCATTGCCGTTTCTCAAATTAATCACGAGAATTTGATAAATCAATTGATTACTTGCGTGGGTAGACTCAGACATTGCTAAATAAGGGTCAATGAACCCACCTATGACCCCCCCACCTCGCTTGTAATAATCCGTCAAAGGGTGATACTGTCCCAGGGGTTTCCACTAGTGTTGTAACCCGATTAACTATCGCCGAGTAAAACGGTTGGTTAGTTCTTCCATATTATGGAAACCCCGTTTTTAGTACTATTACTTTGCTACAAGTAATGTTCTTGGTTGACGTTGATTGTAGGTAGAGAAAGTTTCAATATTGGGAAAACAGTTGCGATCGATATCTGTTGTAGTGCAACTGAACTCTTCGTATTCGGTAAAAAATCGCCCGAAGTCGCATGGTCATTAACGACTGGTCGGTTAAAGAGAGTGTCATTACTTTAAAGTAAACAATTGAGTACACTGCCTGTTTTTGGTTTCTTGGCTTGTGGTTAGGCGCTGTTCTAGTTAGGGAGAGTTTTGTAAGGTATACAACAGAATTGATTTGTTTTCGCCTTCTGTTTGGCCTTTCGTGGCCTACAACAGGGAAAGTTTCCTTTTAATTTGTCGTTCCAACCTTCAGTTTTTTGCAAGAATTATTGATTGGATGGTTCCATAATTTAAATTCATGCACCCAGTCCGAGTTGAGTAGGTTTGTGGTATTTCTTAGTACGCAGATTTTTTTCTAGTTTTTTTCCCAATATTGTAACGTTAGTAAAAAATTCTCCTTCAAAGTTAATTTGTATGCCATTAACGGCTTTTACTTTTTTGTGATCTCTATTGTGAGTCTATTCAATTTTTTTCATGTATTTAAATTTAATATTTAATGGTCTGATCCCGAGTCTAATTTCATTATAATTTCTTTATCCGTCACACATTTGCGTACGTCTTTGTTTTCAGTTTTATGTTAATACTAGCAGGGCTACCCGGCGTTGCTCGGGACCGTATAAACAATGAGAACATTGAAGTTGACTTTGAACATATTTGTTATTCTTCGGATAGAGGAGTTTTAAATGTCTATGTATCATTAGCTTTTTCGAGCAAAAGAATATTTTACCTACCCTAGGACTGGTATTACACTATCAAATAATTGTACCTTATCTAGGATAAGTAATTTATACTATATATATGAAATAATGTTTCCTTTGTGAGTTAACACATATTTAAAATAATTTACCTACCCTCGGACGGGTAATTAAAATAAATACATGTAACAATTTCACATACTATCGACAGGTATTGTACAACATGTTAAATAATTTCTCTTACCACCAAGGCTACCATAATTTTTAGAAAACTGCAACAATTTTTAGAAAGTAGATCATTAGAATTTCCAAATTAGTACATAAATACATCTTGGTTAAGAATTGGCTAACCATTGCTTCATCATAAATTTCAATATTACTGGGATTTTTCCTTCGTCACTATCGGCACTAAAATTGTAAGAAAAATTATGACATTTTTTAACAATGTCTCAGTAGGGTTTTCAAATTTATGCATAAATATATTGACACAGTTAGTGATTAAACAACCCTTGCTTCATTATCAAATTTCACATTATTGTGTTTCATTTTGATTCCCCACTACTGACACCAAATGTTTTTTTGAAAAATACTTGATTTTCTGAAGATTACTCAGTAGGTTTTACAAACAAATAACAAATGTGTTAAGTTTAGTGATTAGGCAGTCCTTGCTTCACTACAAAATTCCACATTACTGTGTTCTATTCCTCCCGACTACCGATGCCATATTTTTAAGTGAAATGATATAATTTCTGGAACATAACTGAGCAGGTTTTCCAAGTAAGTATAGAAACATTTTTTTTTTAAATATGGATCACCCCTACAGAAACTGGCCTAGTAAGCTTTCATGAAAAACCAACAATATATATGAATTAATCTAATTTTGAGATCGTAAACTGTTTCAGCCATATCCGGAATAAACTTCACAAATAAAGTAATTTTGAGATTGAAAATTGTTTAAGCCATTTCCAGGACAAACTTTTCATTCTACCACCAAGCGACGCTGGGTATTCTGCTAGTATATATATATATATATATATATATATATATATATATATATATATATATGACGAAGACAATGTTGCTTAACTTTACTGATCTACATAAAGCATTTGGTATTCCCAAGTAGTCTCCTATCTGATAATGACAAGACTCCATGTAGCTTAACATTGGTAATTTACATAAAGCATTTGGTATTCAACAGTAGTCACCCATCTGATAATGACCAAGAGAATGTTGCTTAACTTTGGTGATCGACATAAAGCATGTGGTATTCTCAAGTAGTCACCCATATTATAATGACCATGGCAATGTTGCTTAACATTGGTGATCTACACAAAGCATTTGGTATTCCCAAGTAGTCACCCATGTTATAATGACCAAGACAATGTTGCTTAACTTTGCTGATCTACATAAAGCATTTGTTATTCCCAAGCATTCACCCATCCGATAATGACGAAGACAATATTGCTTAACTTTGGTTATATACATAAAGCATTTGGTATTCCCAAGTAGTCACCCATCTGATAATGACCAAGAACATGTTGCTTAACTTTGGTGCTCTACATAAAGCATTTGGTATTCACAAGCAGTCACCCATCTGATAATGACCAGACTCCATGTCGCTTAATTCTGTTGATCTACATAAGGCATTTGTGTATTTCCAAGTAGCTGGATAATGACCAATCTACATTTTGCTTAACTTTGGTGATCTACAAAAAACATTTGGTATTCCCAAATAGTCACCCATCTGATAATGATCAGACTCCATGTTGCTTTACTTTGCTGAACTACATACAGCATTTGTTATTCCCAAATAATTAGCGATCTGATAATGACAAGACTAATGTTGCTTAACTTTGATCTTCGTAAAGCATTTGGCATACCCAAGTAGTCATCCATGACCAGACTCCACGTTTCTTAAGTGTGTTGATCTACATAAAGCATTTTGTAATCCCAAGTAGAACCTTCCATTTTTTTCAAATGGTACCTATACTGCACAAGCTCCTTAAAGTTTTTGCAAATCGGACCTATACTGCACAAGCACCTTAAAACTTTTCATATTGCACAAGCACGTTCAAAATTGTCAAATCGAACCTATACTGCAAAAGCAACTTCAAAATTGTTAAATCGAACCTATACTGCACAAGCACCTTCAAAATTGTAAAATCGAACCTATACAGCACAAGCACCTTCAAAATTGTAAAATCGGACCCATAATACACAAGCACGTTCAAAATTGTCAAATTAGACCTATACTGCACTAGCATCTTCAAAATTGTCAAATCGGACCTATACTGCACAAGCATCTCCTAAATTTCATAAATCGGACATATAAAATTTTTCAAATTGGACCTATACTGCACAAGCACGTATGTATTTTTCAAATCGGACTTATACTGAACAAGAACTTTCAAAATTTCAAATCGGACCTTTACTGCACAAGCACCTTCAAATTTGTCAAATCGGACCAATAGTGCATAAGCACTTTAAAAATTGTCAAATCGGACCTATACTGCACAAGCACCTTCAAAATTGTTAAATCGGACCTATAGTGCACAAGCACCTTCAAAATATTTCAAACAAGATTTATACTGCACAAGCAACATAATAAATTTTTAAAATCGGACCTATACTGCACAAGCACCTTCAAATTAGGCCTATACTGCACAAGCACCATAAAATTTTCCAAATCGGACATGTATGGCACACGCATCTTAAAAATTGTAAAATCAGGCCTATACTGCACAAGCAACTTCAAAATCTTGCGAATCGGACGTATACTGTACAAGCACTTTAAAATTATCAAATCGGACCAATACTGCACAAGCACCTTCACAATTTTAAAATCGTACCTATAATGCACAAGCACCTTCAAATTTGTCAAATCGGACCTATACTGCACAAGTACTTTCAAAATTGTCAAATCTGACCTATACTGCACAAGCACCTTTACAATTGTGAAATCGGACCTATACTTCACAAGCATTTTCAAAATTGTCTAATTGGACCCATACTGCACAAGTACCTTTAAAATTGTCAAATCGGACACATACTGCAGAAGGACCTTCAAAATTGCCAAATCAGACCTATACTGCACAAGCACGTTAAAAATTGTCAAATCAGACACATACTGCACAAGCAACTTTTAAAATTGTCAAATCAGACCTATACTGCACAAGCACCTTCAAAATGTTTCAAACCGGACCTATACTACACAAGCACCTTCCAAATGTTTCAAATCGGACCTATACTGCACAAGCATCTTAATTTTTTTTTTAATCAAACCTAAACTGCACAAGCACCTTCAAAATTTTTCAAATCAGACATATACTGCACAAGCACCTTCAAAATTGTCCAGTCGAACCTATACTGCATAAGCAACCTAAAACTTTTCAAATCAGACCTATACTGTACAAGCACCTTCAAAATTGTTGAATCGGACCTATACTTCACCTATGTCATACAATCCCGGGCGACGCATGGTATTCTGCTTGTACATATACACCAATTTTATCAAATCTTGGGCTACACCGGGTATTCTGCTAGTACAGCTATGTAATACAATCCCGGGCGACGCCGTGTATTAGGCTAGTACATTTATCAACCAATCTTATCCAATCCCAGGCAACACTGGGTATTCTGCGAGGAAACATTCAATGTATTTCCACATACGTCGGGTAATCTGCTAGTACATAATACTTTTATATTAATTCCTTAATACCATTTCTCCTTAACTGAAGATTAAATTTAAAAAAATTTAACCTCCCAATACTAAGAATGGCTTTCTGAATAATTTTTTTTATTTCAGAATTTGGAATCAGCAGTTTAGCGATGTGTGATGTTTGGAATATGACATCTTGTCTCAATATAATATACGATAAATATATAATACGCATTTTTCTTACTTGGTCTTTTGGCTAAGATCAAGTGTAGTATTTGTTCTTAGAATTCCAGCAGTCTCATCTTTCGCCCCCACCCCCACTAAGAAAATAAGGAGGTCATACTTTGCATGTCAAGCTTTAGAGAAACAAACGTCACTCGAAAATAAAGATGACCTTCTAAATAATAATGTTTCTAGTTCAGATGTGATTTTTGGAATATGACATCTTGTCTCAATTTAGTAATCGATAAATTATGCATCTTTTTATAATAGAAGATAATGCTCGGTAGAAAATTAAGCTGCATAAGACGGTTACTTGGTCTTTTGGCTAAGATCAAAGTGTATCTTTTGTTAGAAATCAAGCGGTCTCATCTTTCATCCTCCCTCTCACGGAGAAAATAAGGGGGAGGTTATAACAGGGATCTCAAGCTGTAGAGAACCAAACGTTACTCGAAAATAAGGAGGATTTATGCCTGGGGTGTGATCAAATCCATTCACTCACATTTCGTATATGTAATACGTATGATTTAGATACATTGTTTACATTTTAAAACATAGTAAAAGGAATCTCGTTTCCTGTCTAGACATCTATCTATCTATCTATCTATCTCTCTATCTCTCTCTCTCTCTCTTCGTCTTCCTTAATCTAAAGACAAATAATGTTACTAAAAAGAATATAGTGTTTGGCTTTGTTGTTTTGTAAAAACACCGATCGTTAATATTTTTAAAGCGTATTTGTTTTTTTTTACTTCACATTTTTGGCTTGCTATTTTTCGTTTAACTATCGTATCTAACTATTTTTAACCTGCTAATAACTTTGGTAACATTTTCATAATGTGCAAGTTAATATTTTAAATTGTATGATAGTCGCCTTTTTAGTGATAAGAATCTCTTATTATATGCAATGTTTTTATATGACGTGACATGACTCAGCGTTTATTAAATTACGTATAAATATCGTTAAAATGTCACTTTTTGCCCCCCCCCCGTAGAAAAACGGTCTTCTGAATAACTTTGAATAACTTTTGAGCCAAAAATTCGATATTTGTCGTCCGGAGAGTCAGGCTTTAATATGAGACCAAATTTGTGAATTTTTGTTCTGTCTGTCGAAAGTTTTTGCGAGACATACAAACACACATACATACATACACACATACATACACACATACACACATACATACATACAAACATACAAACATACATACAGGCATACATACACACATTTTAGCTTTTATAAATATAGATTATTTCTGCAATGGGAACGTCTGTATCCTAATTTTTACATGCCAAACATTTTTGACCGATATAGTCCCCGGACCCAATGCATATTTCCACATTGATGACACGGAATTTTTTTCCTGAAAATCCTTTTTTAAATGTGTGCCGATCTGTGTGGTCATTTTTTTTTGTCTCTTTTTTATTTGTAACGTGCATTTTTGATTGTTTGGCTACTTTTTATATGTACCATGTTAGAATCGATATCTTCCGAATCTTTTTTAATAACTTCTACCTTCTATCAGCATTCTATTAATTTTTGTAGAGTTAAAATCTGTTCGTTTTCTAAATTTGCTAGAACATACGTCTTCTGATTTCAGCATCTCGATTTGATGTAAATCGTTGTGCAAATACTAGATATTTAAAATTGTCCACACTGAGGCCTGATAGTTGAAATTTGTCGCAGTGCTAATTAACCACGACCGCATATGTCGCTACGTCATCTTCATCGTCTTTCGTGCTAAAGGCAACGCCTAAGTTTTGATGCGAAGGTTCACTCAGTACCAAAAAAAAACCCTGTGTTTTTTCGGGCATGTTATAATTGCAAAGGCATATTTCGTCATTAGTTTTTTATGTTATTGTTAGATTTTTTTTTTGTTTTGTTCTTTTTTTGTTTTTGTTTTTGTTTTTCAATACAAAATATTGTTTCGTTGGTAAATGTTTTAATACGAAGATATCGTTTTGTGCACTTTAGAACATTCGTTCCTGCGATTTATACGAACGCTGGAGTGTTTCCTCGAGTGTTCTTCGTGAGTTCTTCAAATTTTCGTCGCCACTATTATACGAACACTAAGGTATTTAAACTCAAGTTTTCTTTGCGAGTTCTTCTAATTCTTGTCGCCATTGTTATAACCTTGTTTAAAGAGTTACAAGAAGAGAACACAGGAATAAAGAAGCAAAATGTATTAACAAGAGCATACAAAAGTGAAGGTTGTTCGTCGATGAACAATCTTAGTTAGTCCATCAGATACCGACTCCCTTCTTACGACTTTGTCTTCCAGTATTTATTTTGTATGGATCAGTTCAGGCGTAGGTAACAAAGGTAGTTCTGTCACAACAAAAAGATATTATGTCTCTGAATTTTTAGATGAGTATTTGTTACTCATTATCTTGAGTGTCATTTTCACGTTTCGGTCGATGTAACGTCCAACCTTCAGGTGTATCTGGTCGAATGCGGGAATTTTTTGCCGAACTCGGAAATTTGGATGGATTTTCGAACGGAGCCCTTTATTTGCTTCACGCAGGTAGCATGTTATCGTTCCATTAGCCATGACTAGATAGAGGTCCTAAGTAATTTGCAATTGTATTTTTCGGTCGCCCACAATGAGAATTGAAGCTTCAGCCTTGAAAGGAGAATATCACTTTTAATATTGATTTTTCCAAGTACTCTAACCACTGCACTACGAGTCCTTGTGGAGTTCAACAAGATACACCTAACGAAGGTCGGAGGTTACATCGACCGAAACGTTGTGAAAATGACCCTTAAGATGAGAACAGTATTCTGACGAATCCAAATAATACGAACAAAAAGGCAGCTTTCTAAAACAGATATTAATTAATTTAATGCATGTTATTTTATAAAATAAAAGTATATTCTCTGATTGTAAATGCTGAACGTATTTGATTTTCACATTAATAACGAGAAAATTTTAGTATATTTTTCTCTGCGATCTATATGTTCTAAGAAAGGGATATGTTTGATCAAATATCTGAGTGGCCTTTACTACAGCATTCCTGTAATAATCAAGTACGTCGCCTTACTGAACAGGGTTTGTGGTCGGAGCTGCTAATATGCTTAACGGGAGGATTCTAGGAACAGTTAGACATCTCTTCCAAGAGTCTCTTCTTAACCAGTCAAGATGTTCTTGTACAGAGGAACCCGGATTTATTCATATTCATTATATATTGTGGGGTATATAGTTAGAAAAGAAGGAAAAAAAAGAAACGTACCGGGCGTATCTGCATCGCTCTTTGGGAAAGAAAAACGAAAGGATGGCCAGCGCATTTGTATACGCGTAGGGCATCTTGGGAAGGCAGAGCATGATGGGAGAAGCTATTTTTTTTCGTATCTCTTCCTTTTTTTTCTAGATAGGAGGATATAAAATCAGGGAAAAATTCCCTGTTGGCGGGGGCGGGGCAGAGAGAAAAGAGTCGTGAACATCTTCTCTTGAAAAGAATTTTGTATTGCTGACGTTCGGATTGTGCGGTGTGACATTGGTGGCGAGAGGCCAGGTGTGGTCGATTGGAAAAGAAGAGGGCAGAAACGTGCTGTTGTCGAGAGAGTGACTCACTCCTTCCCGAACCCCAGAAACGAATCCTGAATATAACCCTAGATATATATATAAGGGGTAGGTAGTTTACTTAATAATATATATATAAAGGAAAGGGAAGGAAGTTTATATGAAGCATTGCTGGTAAATAAGTATGGGGGAGTATAATAAGGCAATAGTATTGCAGGTGTTGAAATAATGTTCCGTATGAGCAAAACGAAAGGAGGTCTGGTAAAGTTTGCTTTATCTTCGTATATCCATTTTTCCCAAAATAATCACACATACAAATCAGTAAAAATAGACTTACTTTTTGAAACAACCAGAATGGGTGAAGTATTTAATATTTTGAGAATACCATCTCTTCTTCAAAAAGAAAGGGGCCAAAAATGTCATTATATCTTAGTGAAATACAGCAGATAGAGACCAGATATAAGGGTAGCTATAATCGATTTTGTCATTAGATCTGAATTTTTTTCAAATCAACTTAGCACTAAAAATTACTTGATGGAGTGAAGCGAATGCAATTTCCTGATTCAGCAATGGAAAAAAATAGACATTTAATCAGTAAAAAAAATGTTAGCCAGTGTTATTCTAAATTCAGAGTAAAAATATTCAGATTCTACAGAAAAAAAGACAAAAATGATAGTCGTAGCTCTTGTATCAATCGACAAAAAAAAGCCTGAGTAATTTGAAAGATATGGGAATGCAACGAAAAATTACTTCATCAGAAAATATGAATTTCTGGAGCCAGCTAATATTCTGGTGAAAGTGCTCTCTAAGATTGTAAATGTAAAGATTTGATGATGATGATGATGATGATGATGATGATGATGATGATGATGATGATGATGATGATGATGATGATGACGAGAATTGTAGTGGTGGTGGTGGTTGTGGTGGTGGTTAAAAGAAAAATGATTTTAAAAATCCGAAGTCGAAATACGTAGGCGGTGCGTTGCGAACGACAATCATTCCATCTTAAAAGCCACGAATGAATTTAAATGTTAATTCGAAATGGAATCGATGTAAAAAAAAAAAGAAGGAAATTATATTTTATTTTAGTTTAAATAAAAAAAACAAAGATTACGTGACGCCAGAAAAATAAACGTCAATCTTCAATATTAAAATAAAAATGGAACTGAAATGTCTTCTCTCTCTCTCTCTCTCTCTCTCTCTCTCTCTCTCTCTCTCTCTCTCTCTCTCTCTCTCTCTGTCTCTCTCTCTCTGTCTCTCTCTCCCCCTCTCTCTCGCTCTTTTATTTATGTTTTGTCATTCATTTACATCATTTCTTTATTACGTTCATTTCAAAAACGAGCTAGCCACGTAAAACATTAAATTCTTTTAATGACGCGGGCGAACATTTGTGTACTATAGTCGAAACAAGAGTTCGTATACGAAAACACGCCAGTTTGCTTATTTATGCTTCTTTATTTCTCCAGCAGCTTGTTTAGTAGTATTACCCTCAAAAACATTGTTGGATTAAGAAGCCCAGTCAGCGGACATACATAATAAAAAGTCAGAGAGTATTCAATAACGGAAGCTGGGATATTTCATTTGCGCAACAGATGACCGCTTTTTATTAATTCCATAAAGTGGATCATTTTTAATTTCTTAAAAGTTCATCATCTCTTCTCTTCTCTTCTTTCTCTTCTTCTATCTATCTTCTTCTATCTATCTATCTTCTATCTATCTTCTATCTTCTTCTATTCTTCTATTTCTATCTTCTTCTATCTATCTTCTTCTTCTATCTATCTTCTTCTATCTTCTTCTTCTATCTATCTTCTTCTATCTTCTTCTTCTATCATCTTCTATATAAATAAAATGAACTCATTTTTCCCCGTATGATTTTGACATTAATAGGATTAAAAATCAAGATATTTCATGCAAATATAATATGCACAAACGGCAGAACAATATCTGAGGTGTGTTATAGGCTTATTATTTCTCAAATTCCTCGATAATCTTAGATTTCTATACTTTTTCTGCTGAGAAGTCACGGCCAAAATCGGTTGAGATCAATGGAAGTGGTAAAATATTTTCTCTCTAATAAATTCCTCCTCCCCCTGCCACCACAACACCGTTTGGGGATCGTTCACAAGGAACAGTTGAGAAGAGAACACCGGTTTGGCTTCGTAGTTCTTTCATGTGAAGTTATTTAAAATCACTAAACTAAGCTGCAGTGCTCTGTGGCGTAGTGGTTAGCGTGCTGGACAATTCACATTATATTTTCACGTTCGCGCCGACCTACCGTAGTCGTTTTTTTTTTTTGTTTTTTTTCCTAAACAACTGGAATGGACTTTTCTTGGTGACCGAACTGTTAACGTTGCAGATGTTTTTTTGTTTTTTTTTCCACACTTTATTTTCCTACTTTTACTCATGACTCCGGGTTTGATCCTTCCTACTTACCTACCATAACATTTTTTAAAACTCCCCCCCCGTCCCGGAAACAAACACTCGGGCAACGCCGGGTACCCCCGCTAGTAACTAATATTTTTAAATAAATATTAACAATTATTGTTAATATTTTTAAATAAATATTAACAATTATTTTTATACCTAAAGACACTAGCGTTTCATGCTTATGCAATCAGCAGTGCAAAAAAGTGATAAATACTACTAGTCGAGAGAAACTTACTACAAGTAACCCTTGATTCTCTCTGTCACGGTATCTTCCATTTCCTCAATTGTTTCATAATGACAATCTGGAAGTTTTCCTTGAGCTTAGGGAATAACCAAAAGTCACAGGGAGCAAGGTCTGGACTATAGGGAGGGTGAGGAACTGGCTTGATGCCCATCTTGATCAAATAGTCTGTGACAAGGATGGAGTTTGGGACTGGTACATTCCAGCAAATCTTTCGCATCTTCAGTTCCTTGCAAATAATTGTGTGGCTAGTTCCCACACTGACATCAAACTGTGCACTTATTGTCTCAATGGACACACGACAGTCCTTATCCAGGAAATTCTTTATTTGGTTAATCAACTCTGGTGCTCTGACTTTCTTACTTCTTTCACACCTCTCATCATCCCTCACAGACTCCCTGCCTTTCTTATATCTCTTATACCACTCTAAAACTCATGTTCGATTCATGCAAGATGGTCCAAAAGCAGTCTGAAGCATTTCATACACATCTGTGACATTTTTCCAAATTTAGAACAGAATTTTATTGCATATGGTTCTTCTAAAGTGTCCTCACGTCCAGATTGTATGCTAGAAATTCACCAGTTGTGATAATTAGGCTTTAGTAGGGTGTATTTCAATTTCTGATAAAGCTGTTGATTTGAACCTGACATCGTCAGAATTGGTCAGTCATCTCATAAGTTATATAAAAATAACATACTGAATTTTTAAGAGTCTACGCAATTTTAAATTCCTGTACAAAAAAAGTCGAAACTTATCGAAGGCACCTAATACATACACATTAAGAAAACTTCATATTTTCGCCTATGTTCCCTAGATTAATTAGTTTCTGTATATTTGTTTTATCTTTATGATTCTTCTCCATCTCGGTTATAATGTACATAGTAGCGTGTAACCATGTATACGTATGGTCTCTGATGCATGTGTGCACATACGAGGGGCGTGCAATAAACAATGCCCCTGGCCCACTCCCAGTTGTCTGTTCTAGTTGAAATTTTGCATGTGCAATGATTTATATCTCTACGGGTTATGTGGCAAATTACAGCGCTGAACTAATTGTGGTTTCTGTTTTACAGGTGTTTGAACTTAGTCAGGTGTGAAATGGGGCCTGTTGAATGTCGGGGAGTGATCCGGTTTTTGTATTTGAAAGGACGCACACCACAGGAGACTTTTGACGAAATGAAAGAAACTTATGGTGATAGTGCCCAATCATATGACCTTGTAAAACGTATCGTGAATTCAAACATGGCCGGAAGTCTGTGAAAACAGCTCCCAGACCTGGTCGCCCCCTTCTGCTATTGATGAGGCATCGGTCCGTCAAGTTGAGGCTGCCATTTTGGAAGATCGGCGCATTACTATTCGCCAAATAGCCCAAGATGTCAAGATTAGGACAGGGTCTGTGGAAACTATCATTCATGACCATTTGCATATGCATAAGGTGTCTGCCAGATGGATTCTCAGGTTGCTCACACAATTCCAGAAGCGAGAACGCGTCGAGTGCTCGAGGATGAATTTGGAAATGTGCCAAGAAGATGAGTCAAAGTTTTTCAAAAGACTGATTACACAGGATGAAACCTGGGTCCATCACTATGATCCAGAGACCAAAGCCCAGTCAATGCAGTGGAAGCACTTGGACTCACCACCTCCAAAGAAGGCAAGGGTGCAGCCC
This sequence comes from Euprymna scolopes, assembly GCF_053919585.1. Classification (NCBI taxonomy): domain Eukaryota; kingdom Metazoa; phylum Mollusca; class Cephalopoda; order Sepiida; family Sepiolidae; genus Euprymna; species Euprymna scolopes. The sequence goes on from NC_136497.1 coordinate 48,615,680, forward strand.
TCCACTGGCAAGGTCATGCTCACAGTCCTCTAGGAGGACCAGGACGGAGTAGTGATGACAGATTTCCTGGCAAAGGGTACCACAATTATAGGAGCCTTTTATGCTTCATTTTTTGAGGAAATTAAGGGAGGCTATCAAAATCAAGAGTCGGGGCAAAATCAGCAAAGGTATCCTCCTTCTGCAGGACAACGCTCCGGTCCACAACTCGCATGTCGCCAGATCATAATCACGGGTGTGTGGTTATGAAATCCTCCCCATCCTCCCTACTCTCTTGATCTTGCACCCTCTGACTTTCACCTCTTCCCAGTCATGAAGTTGTTTTTGAAAGGAAAGCGTTTCTCAGATGATGCAGCCTTGATTTCTGAAGTCATGTCGTGGTTGGAGGACGAACCTGTGGTGTTCTATAAAAACGGTCTCCAGAGCTGCATCAAACGATTGGAGAAATGCATACCTCTGCATGGTTCCCATGTAGAGAGAGACTAATAACTGTTCCAAGTTTCGTTGCTCTACTGCTATGGGAAGATGGTCGGGAACATTACTTATTGCACGCCCTTCGTACGTGTTTACATAAATAAGGTGGCTGTACAAAAAAGGAGAGCACTTGAATGCCTACAGGAGAGCACTTGAATGCCTACTAGACACTATCCTCGAGTGTCTAAGATCTCTCTGTACAGGGGTTTGTCAGAAGAGGATACTTTTCCCTAGAAGTAAACCCTGACCAAATATTCAGAATCACATAGTATTCGCTGCACAAATAAGATCACCTCACTGTGGCTAACTTACACTAGCTTTTACGAGGAATGATGCACCTTCTCCAAGTGATGTTACCTCAAGTAGCAGCACAAAGCTGGATACTCTACCAGAATAGATAAATTCTTGTCCTGGAATCCAGTAAGACCAATAGACCAAGACGAAAGATATACAACATCTGAAAATGGTTAATTGGGAAAAAGAACATTATTTTTCCAATTTCTTTACTTACTCAGTGTTTTAGAGATAAAGAAGTTTAATGGAACATTCGAATATCTATGTATCTCATATAGAGTTCAAGTGTTAACCCCAGGAAGTGGGCCTCTGTTGTATAGGGGGAGGCTCATATTGGGGCACATATACAACAGGACTCATATAATAGACATAACGATAGTGATGATGAGGGAGAGAAGACATTTATATATATTACATCATGACAACGATTGACAATTCTTGGAGGTTTCATATTAATTCGGACTGGGAGATACGATGCAAGTTCTTAACACAGAGGAGGGGAGACATTACATGTGATGGGGTTATATAAGAGTTCTTACAAGATGATGAGAAAAACACATTTACCTTTTCTGGTTGTGATGGAATGCCTACACGAGACAGACAGTTACAAACATAGTTGGTTTCGTTATTTTTCAACCGAACGATCGGTGTCGTCAGGAATTCAACTTGATTTACATGGTCTATTTTTCTCCCTTCACTTCTAAGATGCTCCTCTTCAACCGACTCTCTCTCTCGTCAACTCTTGACTTCCAACTATAACTCATCAACTGAATTCTAACTTCGAACTCTTAGATTCCTATATTGAGAAATCTCCTTTGTTTATTACGTCAGAAGTGTTTTTCAGACGTGACTAATTTTCCCGTGACTTTATATATGTTTGCCCAAACACACCTTTGACAAACAAAAGAATCCTCAATTCTAACTCTAACCTATTTTTAAACATTATATTTTAATTTACAGTGTCCATTATTTTAACTGACATATTTAATATTTAAATTTCTAAAAGAATGGGCAAGCGACTCTTTTTACAACATAAACAATATTTAACTATTTCTAATAGAATTAATAATGAACTGAATTTCTAACATTCCATTTTCCATTATTATCTTTAACACTTGCTTACAAGGTTCGATTCTAACCTCATGCTAATATCATTTTCACTTATCTAGTATGTCTTCTTACCTACATGAGAAGAGACAGCCCTTTCATGTATCACATCTTGATTTCTGAGAACTTCGTTTGGGGTAAAATAAAAAAAAAGGTGCCTATACAAAAAGAACAGTAACATATGTATTACGTCTGTATGTTACCGGGCCGTATCGTCTTCTGTCTTGTTTTTTGTGTATGCGGGTGTATATACAGATTCAAGTGGATGGTTCACAAAACAGGACAGACACGTTTAAGATACTTTCTTGTAATCAAGTAAACATCTTCGTCTGCTTGGCACCAGGCAAAAGGAAAATATACATTCTGGAATAGTTACTTTCTTCCTGGCGGTCGAGTTGGTGTGAGATACTTCTCCTCACAAAGAAACGCCATAACACTAAGTTATAATTCACAGACAATTTTATTTGCCTTTTTTCAGAGTTTGCAGACGTTTATATTAATTTCTACATCTTCTATAGTTGTGCCCTCTAAATACTTCCATGGACAGCAAGAGAACAACTCTCTTCCGAACGGCCCCGTCCACTAGCCGGTTGACTGGAAAAACTCATTGACTGATCTGTATTTCGTGAATATATGATAAGCACTAGCGTAGTTAAGGAGGGGTCCGTCCCGGATGACACCCATAAGGGGATGACAAAATTAGCCCCCCAAAAACTTTTTTTCAGCCAGGCTAACGTTCAAAAATAGTCGGAAATAGAATTTATTTATTATATATTATGTAATTTTTAACTTTTAGTAACAAAAAATCATTTTTAGAATATTACAAAATCTTACATAAAATAGTCATTGAAAAATCTTTTTGACGATTGTTATTGAAAGATCTAAACCCTGTACTTTTGAAAGCATTTGATGGCATTCATTTCATTTTTAACTGGATAAAAATTAGAAAGAAATGATTATATATATATATATATATATATATATATATATATATATATATATATATATGTGTGTGTGTGTGTGTGTGTGTGAACGTGTCTGTGTGTGTCTGTTTTTGTACATTTCTCTACGAATAACTCTGTCAATTTTAAGTCTACAGACGCGAACTTTGATATACCGGGTACTGAGATTTGGGAAAATCGATGCGATCGGCTTTTGGTCAAAAATGTAGCTGTTAAGGGGCTATAGTTCCACGGTTTACCTTGAAGAACTCTACCAAACTCCTCCGACAATTTTGGGCCTAAACACTTAAAATTTTAGATATGGGTTCCTTGGATATGGATCTAACTTAATAACTTAATTTGAGCCCAAAACAAATGTTAAGGGGTTATGATAGGGGTTAAAGTTTTTAAAAATGACCTCTGCGGACTCTACCAAATTACTCAGCCAATTTTTGCTCTAAACATTTGAAATTTGACATAAAGGGTATTCAGAGATAGGGCAAGCTTTTTAATTTTTTAGGGTCGAAAATTTTTAGTTACCAATATATAAATGTATGTATGTATGTATGTTTGCATGTCTGCCTAACACTTTTGACATAGGCGACGGATTTTCTCAAGATCAGTATCGTTTTAAAGTCAGACCTTTCAGACGACAAATGTCGAAAAATTGGCTAAAATCATTAATTGGGAACTTTTTCATCGATATTTTTGAAAGTCATACTCTCCTTTCGATTGGCTAGCCTGAATTTTTTAAAATGTCACTTCCGGTTTGGCGGTGGTCGTAACAGCTTAGACGTCAGGTATTTTTCCCATTCTTTCCTCCTTCACGGTACGGGTTCGAACCTGCCTTCCTACTACCACTTTTTTTGTTTGCTCAAAAGGCACATTCAAACACCCAGACAACGCCGGGCTGAAATGCTAGTATATCTATAAAATTGAACGTGTTTGTGTGTCTGTATGTGTTGGATGTGTACATTTCCCTACGCAATAATTCTGTCAATGTTCAGTCTACAGACTCGATATTTGATATATAGGGTATTGAGATTTGGGAAAATCTTTGTAATCCATTTTCAGCCAAAAATTTGCCTGTTAAGGCGTCAAAGTTCAACGATTTGACTTTTGAGAACTCTACCAAATTCCTCCGCCAATTTTGGGTCTAAACACTTGAAATTTTAAATCTAGGTTCATTGGACATGGATCTAACTTAATAACTTGATTTGACCCCAAAACAATAAATTTTAAGGGGAGGGGTCAAAGTTTACAAAATTGACCTTTTTTTTCTGAACATACACCTACAAACACCCGGGAAACGCCGGGCGGAAATGCTAGTATATATATATATATATATATATATATATATATATATATATATATATATATATATATATATATATATATATATAAGTGAACGTGTGTGTGTGTGTCTGTATGTGTACATTTCACTACGCAATAACTGTCAATTTTAAGTCTACAGACTTGATATTTTATATACCGGGTACTGAGATTTGGAAAAATCTTTGTGATTGGTTTTTGGCCAGAAATGTGGCTGTTAAGGGATCAGAGTTCAACGATTTGACCTTTGAGAACTCTACCCAAATCCTGCGACAATTTTGGGTCTAAACACTTTAAATTTGAGATATAGGTTCCTTGGTCGTGGGTCTAACTTAATAACTTAATTTGAGTCCAAAAGAATAAACGTTAAGGGCTCATAATAGGAGTCAGTTAAAAAAATCAACTGTTTTTGTTTTGTTTTTTTGTACATTTCTCTACGCAAGAACTCTGTCAATTTTAAGTCTACAGACGCGAACTTTGAAATACCGGGTACTGAGATTTGGGAAAATCTTTGTGATCGGTTTTTGGTCAGAAATGTGGCTGTTAAGGGGTCATAGTTCCACGGTTTACCTTGAAGAACTCTACCAAACTCCTCCGACAATTTTGGGCCTAAACACTTACAATTTTAGATATGGGTTCCTTGAACATGGATCTAACTTAATAACTTAATTTGAGCCCAAAACAATAAATGGTAATGGGGTCATAATAGGGGTCAAATTTAAAAAAAAAAAAATATGCTAGTATATGTATATATGTGTGTATATATGTATATATATACATGTATATGTATGTATGTATGTATGTATGTATGTATATGTATATTTGTTTTCGTTTGATTTCTACGTCCATTTATTTGTAAAATAATGTGTGAAATTTGCTCTCCTCATCACTATCTACAGCAGAATGTGTGCCTTATAAACAAACATTTTATTTATAAAAAAAAAAAACGTTTAGGTGTTTTAGTACTGATCTGTTGGATTTTGTTTTCGTTTGATTCCTACTCTTCAACTTTGTTTTGGATTGGTTTTCTTTTTCTTTTTTTTCTTTATTCATGTCAAACTCATTGAATTGTACCCATCACCTTCAACCTGATCATTGAGAATATATCACTTTTGGAACGCTCCTTCATGTGTATTTTACATGTATGTGTACGTGTATATATGCACATGTAAGTGTATGCTTATATGTGTGCCCCTGTGTGTATGTTGGCATATGTGTGTACATGCATATGTATGTTTGTGTGTATTCTGTTTGCATGCATGTGTTTATTTCCATGTCCCGTAAGCCGTGGTGAAGAGAACCCCTCAAGGAGAAGCAAATCTCTGATTTGAAAAAGCATACAGCGGGAGACCAGTACCCGCATTAAGCTGATGTGCATTTTATCTTGTTGCTGGCTACCTTGCTCTTGCTTGTTGCTGGATCGCAACATTTTTAATCGAGAGACAGATTTAGCTGTCGTACAAAGCTAAAACTCTTTAACATCATCTTTGTAGAGATACTCCCTCGGGCATTTGTCGATAAAAATAGTACTATGGCGATAGAAAAGTTGTGACACGAGTAGACTTGAAATGCTGGAAGCATGTGATAATTTATCTGCCATCATTATATGTATGTGTATGTATGTTTAAATATGTACATGTGTATGCACATGCATGTATATCTATGTGTATATGTATATATATATGTTTATATATGCATATGTGTGTATATGTTTATGTGTGTTTGTATTTATATATGTGTGTATATATATATGTTTGTGTGCGTCTGTATGTATATGTATAAGTATGTATGCATGTGTGTATGTATGTGTATAAATGCATATATATGTATGTATATGTATATGTAGCTAAATGTATGTATGTATATGCGCATATATGTGTACGTATTTGTATGTTTATATGTATGTATATGTGTGTTTGCATTTGTATATGTGTGTATATATTGTGAATGTATATGCGTATGCATGCGTGTATTTATATGTATGTGTATTATGTATTGTGTATGTATGTATATATGTATGTATGTTTATAGATATATGTGTATATATGTATGCGTGCGTGTATGTATATATATATGCATGTATACCATTGACCGTCTTCAGTGTCATGTCTGCCTGAGCGTGGGAATTCGCCAGTAGGACTAAAAAAAAGTCATTTGGGGGCTCATGGACTTAAAGTGCCTGAGGAAGTTGCACTCATCTGACAAAACATTGCAATCATATATATATATATATATATATATATATATATATATATATATATATATATAGTAATTTATAAAATGTATATGGCGATTAAGCTACACTGAATATTCCGCGTTTCATCCACTCTAGGATTCTTCAGGCTTATGCGCGAATTTTGTGGTTGTTTGTCGTTTTTATATGCGCATCTTCTATTGAGATTTTAGTTAGCCAATCAGCTTTCTAGTATCCGCCGCGCCCTTCCTATCAGCCAATGAGCATGCATTTATCGGACAAAGGCCTATTTGACCTCTGGTTGACCTGTTCCTTTGTGTGCACTCTATTTAGCCTGGATATTTAGTTTCTTGATCTGTTTTAAATCTAGGTTAGTGTTTTTGAGGGGTTTTTTAATGTTAGTTTATATATAAATATATATATGTGTACACACATATATGCACATATATATACATATATATACATATATGTGAGATAAGTAGTTATATATATATAACTACTTAATTTACTCACATAAAATTAATATACGAAAGTATAGATTTATGCGTAAACTTTAAGTATTTACTTCAAAAGTGCTCCATACGTAGGTAGAGTTAGTTAGTAATTTATAAAATATATATGGCGATTAAGCTACACTGAATATTCCGCGTTTCATCCACATAAGCCTGAAGAGTTCTAGAGAGGATGAAACACGAAATATTCAGTGTAGCTTAATCACCATATATATTTTATAGGTGCCCGGAAAACTCGTCCCGGGAAAACTCGTCTCCGGAAAGAGATATTGTTTTTTAAAATAGACTATAGCCCCCCCCCATAATATTTTTTTTAAATATTTTTACTTGTTCAATGTTTTTTTTTTGTTTTTTTTTAAATAAAATCGATTTTCTAAGTGTCCGTTTTCTACCTTACTGGCTAAGTTCTTAGTGGTTTCACTTCTTTTAAAGTTAATTACAAATTATTTTTGTTCTTATTTTTACGATGTTTTTTGGAGTCATAAAAACAATAATAAAAAACAAAACCAAAAAATTAAAAAACAGGGGGCGATTCGATTTTTCGTTATTTTTTTGTTTTGGTTTTTTGATTATGATAGTTTTTTGTTATGTTTTTGTTTTCTCTCATACCAAATGCACTCATGCGTTATTTAAAATTATAATTTTATCAATTATCAACATTTATTGTCGTCCTGTCAAATTTTGCAAAAATTAACTAATAAATTAAAAACGAAATATTTTTTTGGCGCAAGAGATGCCATGTGCTAACAATCTCTCGTTAACTAATTTTTAAATTTTTTAATTTTTACTTCAAAATTCTAAAATCAATCATTAAGAGAAAAGGTAATCACTAAATAAATTTATTAATCAATTTTATTGAAAACTCCGCTATCGTTTATCAAGAATCTTTTTAATTTCATTTTTTGTTGGTTGTTTTTCGGAGGGAGATATAGTTTTTACCCCCCCACACACACACACACACTCTCTCTCCCTAAATTATATTTAAAAAATATTAAAATTTATTATTTTCTTTTTAAAACCAAATCTCCCTCAGTAATTTCTTTATTCTTTAATTTTCTATTTTTTAGCGATTATCAAGACCCCTAAGATGTGATACACCGGACATTATTTCTCGTTCTCACGTAACACTCGACATGTTTTTTGTTTGTTTCCTGTGTTTTTTTCTTTACCGAATAAACGATTCCAAATAAATTAAACAACATAGTCGGCGACGTAGAAAAATCGATTTTACCCTTTTATAAACAACAGTAAATAAGTAAATTCTTTTTATATTAATATAAAAAAATGCGTTTATGAACATGTGCGTTTATGAACATATTAAACTCTTTAAAAGAAGTGAAACCACTAAGAACTTAGGTAGAAAACGGACACTTAGAAAATCGATTTTATTTTAAAAAAAAAAAAAATTAAACAAGTAAAAATATTTTTAAAAAATATTATGGGGGCTATAGTCTATTTTAAAAAACAATATCTCCTTCAAGAACGATCATAAAATGTGTTTTCAATCGATATTTATTCAATAAGGGACCAGTTTTCCTACCTAGCGAAAAGGGACGAGTTTTCCGGAGACGAGTTTTCCCGGGACGAGTTTTCCTAAATTCATTTTATAAATTTATATATATATATATATATATATATATATGTGTGTATATGTATATATCCGGGGTCTCCTAGCCAGCATTGGCAAACCAATGGTAATAAAGTGTGAAAAAATCTTCTAACAATTTCAAAGTGTTGGCGTCAAGTAAAGTGGACATTAAAGGAATTAGTGAATTCAAAATTTTTCACACCTCTACGCAAAAACACTTTTTGGCGATATTTCTTCTTTGGTTTCATTTTATGTATCTCTACCTGGAAATACAAGGCAATAAATCCCAGAATACTAATGAAAATTATTTTTGCTAATTGGTATCTTTCAAATCGTTTGACAATTTAGTTTTCACGTTTCTCAGTTACTGACACACAAAAAACAGTGTAAATTTTCCAAGATAAAAATGAAAGTGTATACTTTTAAAACTATTTTAAAAACAGCCAAAATGTGTTTCATGAATTGAAAATGAATTTAATTCAAGTCTCATGTAAATAAATTCGGCGGACGTACACGAGTGATACTCCTCTGGTGAAATACGCATCGGCTCCGATGTTATACCCAGTTCGACTCAGGGAACGCCTAGTTTTTCTTATTTATTATATGGCTTTTTATTTTAGCTTGTGTGGATTATTTTGTTTGGTTTTTTGGGATAGATATTTTTATTTTGGCTTGAACTTTGCGCTTTTTCGGATTGTTTTTGTTTTGGGGAGGAATGATGTTTTTTATTTTGCGAATTATTTTGTTATGTGATTTTTTTCTGTTTTCTTGTTTGTTTGTTTGATGGATAGTTACTTTGTTTTTGTTACGTTTTTTGCCAAAGATTATGGTAATTATTAAGAGAAAAATTGGTGCAAGTTCAGATTAGCACTTGTGGCGATAAACAAAAATAAACAAAAATGTTATCAGTGAAATGTTATTTAGTACTAGTGCACTTATTGATCCGCGCTATTTTTAAATATTATTTTTAAGTTTAACTTAGTTTTACGATACCTGTTTTTACTAAATTGTTAGGTAAAAGTATAGAATAGGTACACAATACCCTCCCGTCCCCATATCAAGAATGGCTTTCTAAATAATGTCATCATTTAAAAAAAGAACTACTCGACGAGAACACTACTGCTTTTGTCATAATAATTATATTTTATTTAAAAAATTAAAGGATCTTTGCTGAAATGGATACAAAAAAAACAGAAACTGTCAAAAATTCTGATTTTATTGTAGCTGAAAGTAGAACGCACGAAAAACAGTTCGAAAGCCATTTTTCAAGTGATTAGGAGCAATCGAGAGACAGCGCCACAGAACAAACTGTAAGAGTATCTTGTGTAGGAGACGGTGAGACTCGTCGTGGGTGACGAAGCGTTTCACTGAAGAACCACGGCAACACACAGCAAACCAACAAACAATGACAGCCACGGCGCGAAGGCAACTAACAAAGCTCAGCTGACTGCACGAATAGAAACGGAACCCAACGGTCACTGTACTGATCGCCACAAACGTCAGAACCCGACTGCCTCGCACCTCCAATGGACCGATTTTTATTACTCAAGATGGCCTAGCTAATTTGCATCCCCGCGAGATCTCGCACGATCCTGCGAGATTCCGTCTCTAATAAAAGCAGGCAGGCGCCATCTTGAAACTCTTTCTTCCGCTGCCCCGACCACAGGATCAGCCACCACCCCACACGCCAGGCACACACGGACCCTCTTGCGCCGAGGGCTACGGTTAGTCTCACACTCCCCCCTGGTCTCCAGATCACATACGTGACACGGCGGACGTGGCCGTTTGATTCGAGCACTCCTGCGGAGGGGTATTGCCGGGACTTCCTCATCGGAGCTCTCAGAAGTGGCATCGGAAGCATCAGCATCAGCATCAGCATTAGAGCTCGCAGTTGAGTCATCAGGTCCATGGGGCACAGGTTGGATCCATCGCTCATCGTCGGATGACTCGCTCCTTCCACTGCTCGCAGTTGAGTCACCAGGTTCGTGGGGCACGGGTTGGATCCATCGCTCATCGTCGGATGACTCGCTACTTCCACTGCTTGCCGATTGGTCAGCGCTTAGAGCGGGCCGGACATCCCTTACGTGACGCGGAGTATCATCGACTAGTATGGCCTGTTCACTGATGACGCCGGTGACCCGCCCCCTCCAAAAGCTGCTGGTGCACCGGCCGCCGGGTGGCTTCACCCAGACGGTGTCTCCCACTTGGTACGTCCCCTGGGGTTCTCGTTGGTCGGGTAGACACACTTCAACGTCCTTGACGCGCACGTGGTTGTGATGAATCGCATCAGCGGGCGCACTGCCGCCAGTCACGGTGTCCTTAGGCGTTGTGTTGTATCTGTAAACCGCCTCCGCGATCGTACACTTCTTCCTGGCCGCGATCCTCTTCACGGTTCGGTGGCATCGCTCCGCTATGCCGTTGCCGCTCGGCACATACGCGCATCGGTGTCGAAGACGGATCCCCCAGTTGTCCATAAAATGCCTAAATTCCCTGCTGCAGAACGCCGTGTCGTTATCCGTGAGGATCTCCTCAGGCGGCCCCCTTTCGTAGAATATGGATTCCAATTCGTGGATGACACTGGTGGAATCCTGCCTTGCCAATTGGCGCCAAATCGCGAACCTCGTTGGCCCGCAGTCTATCAGCGTGAGGAAGTGTTGGCTGCCGTAGTGGGTTATATCCATACCCAACCGACTCCAAGTCGCGTCCACTCCCAGCTGTCCTTTCCGCCATCTAGCTGGGGCGGGGTCGATGGACTGGCACGTTTGGCACTCCCTGACCACTGCTCTTACTGCGCTTTTTGGTATTGATGGTCTAGCCAACTTCACAAAGTAGTAGGTCCGTTGCACTCCGGGGTGCCCACTGTCGTGATGTATCTTCCTGATTTCGTCCTCCTCGACGGAGGCAGCACACAGAGGCAATGGCTTAGCTACTTTCTTCATAGCCTCATACCATCTCCGTGGTACCCGAGTGAGCCTGTCGGCGAGGTTGTAGTCCGAGGTGACGAGCACTACGTCTACGGACAGGTTGTACTCCGTCACCAGTTTTTTCACAGTCTCGAGCCTCCGTCTTATCAGCATTTCGCTGGCTGCCTTGGTGCGTGCCCTGGCCTTGCTCGTGAGTGTGTCCGACACCCAGTGGTGCACGCAAAGTGAGTCAGTGTGCACACGCAGTTCCTTCACTTCCCATTGAAGTGCCAGGTTAATGCCCTTTATTACAGCGTCGAGTTCTGCCAGGTTGATATGGGCAGCCAGCAGGCATCCTCAACTACGGCCCCATCTTTCTCCAAAACTACACCGATCGCTAGAGAACTTGCGTCCACCCACACGCTCAGTTCGTCTCCCTGCACGCACCAGTCCCCTGTGGCGGGGTCATTCTTTTTCACACTAGCGACGGTCTCCTTTAACATTCGAACCAATAGTTCGTCGGTTATCTCATCGTCCCAGCCTTTGCTGACCGCATTTGCCCTCCTTTTTATGACGCCTGTCGCTGCACGAACCCATCCGCATACTGGAAGGTGCCCCACAAGTTTCCCGCACAGGGAGAACACGGCACGTCTTGTGTAAACGTCGGGTACGTCGGGAACTGCGGTTCCACGCCTCCACTTCAGGATCCCTCGCTCCTCTTGAACGCTCAAGCCCAATACGCGGGCACCATCCTCAAGCCGCTCAGAGTCCTTGCAGTTTAGACCAAACTCGGCAAGTTTGGATCTTACGCGCGAAGAGGACACGATATCTTCGTTCACGTATATATCGTCAATATACGCCGATGTTCCCTTTCTGATCCATTCTTCTTGTGACAACACGGCATTGACGATAGCCTTCATTATCTGGGGTGCTACGTTTAGCCCAAATCCGAGTCGCGTAAGACAGTATCTCTTCCCGGAAAACATCACTGTCTGGAAAGGCCACATCGCCTCGCCGATCCGGACCTGCAAGTATGCTTTTCTCAAGTCCAGTAGGGACACATTGGACCCCTGCCGGCGCCACTCTCGCAGCTTGCTGGCACAGACGTCGGCGTCCGCTGTGAACGCATCAACGTGCGCATTCAACTCACGGTAGTCCATTACCGGCCTCACCTTTGACTTGTTAGGTTGGGCAACTGCCATCAGCGGTATCAGGCCCTTGGGGGGTCCAAGTTTGTCGTAGGGGTATGGAATCAGCCAACCGTTCTTAATCCATTCACGGAGCTCGCTTTCGTATGCAGGCCTTATCTGGTCGGGCATACGGTACTCTGCCACTTTGTTTTGTAGTTTGGCCGGTTCCTTGTCTTCTGACCACCTCCAAGTGGCGGTCCACGCCTTCTTTTGGTCGTCGAATTCCGCACTGAAGTCCGGCTGGTCGACTCTTAGTGCTGCGCACACCGGGGGCCTATCCTGAAACTCTACAACGCCAGCGCGCGTTATGCGCACGCCGCCCAGGGCTTTGATGGCATCGTAGCCTAGCAACAGGTCGAAACTCAGCGGCTTTTCGCGTGTCACCAGCGCTTCAACGTTGGACGAGTTCCCAGTTCTTGTGCGAATGTGTACCACACCCACGCCGCAACACATTCGTATTTTTCCAGTGATGGTAGTTATCCTGACGTTCTTCTTTTTCCACGCCCGACAGAAGTCCGCACACACTATGGTGCGGGAGAAACCGGAATCAAGGAGGGCTGAACATAACGTGTCATTAACTCGGACCTGAATGACAGGGAGCGCCTTGTTTATTTTCTGTTCGGGGAAGAGGTCGGCACTGGCACCTTGTCCCCGTCCCCGTTTCCCGCACAGTCTCGGGCCATGTGCCCAGTCTTGTTACAGCGGTAGCAGCGAACAGCCGTCGACCGCCTTCTACAATTTCTTGCCATGTGGCCCCGCCCGTTGCATCTGTAGCAGATGACATCACCTTGCGGGCTGGGTCCCTGAGACGGTCCTTCGCCACTTGGTGGGGCCTGTGCGACGGCGACTACCGGTTCCTGCACCGTCGAGTCATCCTTCATTATTGTCCTGGCTCTGTCCACTAGGTCACTCAGCGGTAGTGAGGACATGGTAGAGGTTGCTCGCAGGAGCTGCTTTGCTCCAGCGGGGAGTCCTGACAGGAATTTGTAGGCTAGGGCCCTCTCGGGAAGACCGCCGAACAACACCGTCAGCTTCTTAAGTTCGGCGAGATACACGTCCACAGTTTCGCCCAAGCGTATAGACCTCGTCTCAAACTGCTCCCATGCAGTGGCGGGGTCAGTGGCGAACGCCCTGTACAACGCCGCCTTGATACTCGAGTAGTCACACTTCTCCTCAGCGCTGAGTTGCTGATATACAGCGAAGGCCCCGCCGGTCAGCCGCAGAGGAATCACGCGCTCGACATTTTTCACGCCGGACAACTGACAATGTAACTCGACCTTCTCAACCCAGCTGAGTACCTGGTCGGATCCGTCGAATTCCGGTATCAACTTTAGATCGAACCTATCCGCCATTGAAGAAAAGAAAACCAAGTTCGGAGTGGGGAGGCCGAAATAGCTTGTAAGAGTATCTTGTGTAGGAGACGGTGAGACTCGTCGTGGGTGACGAAGCGTTTCACTGAAGAACCACGGCAACACACAGCAAACCAACAAACAATGACAGCCACGGCGCGAAGGCAACTAACAAAGCTCAGCTGACTGCACGAATAGAAACGGAACCCAACGGTCACTGTACTGATCGCCACAAACGTCAGAACCCGACTGCCTCGCACCTCCAATGGACCGATTTTTATTACTCAAGATGGCCTAGCTAATTTGCATCCCCGCGAGATCTCGCACGATCCTGCGAGATTCCGTCTCTAATAAAAGCAGGCAGGCGCCATCTTGAAACTCTTTCTTCCGCTGCCCCGACCACAGGATCAGCCACCACCCCACACGCCAGGCACACACGGACCCTCTTGCGCCGAGGGCTACGGTTAGTCTCACACAAACTTATATTGAAGATCATTATGATACAGCAATTGCAACTCGATCAGAAGAAGAGTTTGAAGGATCAGCTGCCAACATGGCCAGTAATTTGTCAACATTCAACGGTAAATCATGGTGGCAAATCCATGATAGTGTAAGAATTGATATCATTAAAAGGGAGAGCGAGCAACTCCAGAATAAGCAGGGACTTTTAAAGTCGGATAAAAGACCAGGTTTAAAGGTTAAAGGTGAATTTCGTCAACTTTCTACAACCTGGTTTTATTCCTCATTGTTAAATGGCGACAGGGTGCTACGATCGTGGATTGCTTACTCGATGCGTGACGGAAAGTTGTACTGCTTTTACTGTCGGTTGTTTGCCAAAGATGGCAATGCTCCTGGAACATTTACTTTCGTCACTGGTTTTGAAGTCTGATGAAAGCTAAATCCCAAAATTATTGAGCATGAACAGTCAAAGGATCATCTGTCGTGCTGGGAGAATTTGAACACGCCGGCTTCACGGCTCCAGCTGCAAAAACTATCGATGTAGCGCACATTTCCCTTATGGAAAAAGAGAAAAAGAAGTTCAGAGACATTCTGTACAGAGTTTTAGAAGTGATACTTTTTCTTGCACGACAGAACCTGACATTTAGAGGACATCGCGAGAATACATCCTCATTAAACAAAGGTAACTTCTTGGAACTTGTCGAATTATCTCACTATGATGTAGTGTTAAAAAAGTTATTCGGTATATTTTTGATAGCACATCAGACGTTTCGCATGCAGCTCAAATGTCAACAGTAATTAGATATGTACATACCAGCGATGGTGCAGTTGAAGTACGTGAGTCATTCGTGGAATTTTTACTTTTGAAAGCTAAAACAGCTACTGCATTGATTTACGAGATCCTCGAGAAATTAGAAAACAAAGGACTAGATATTAAGTTCTGTCGCGGTCAAGGGTAGGATAATGTTGCAAGTATGGCCGAAATCCATGGTGCTGTGCAAAAAAAAAAGATCAAGGACATTAATCTAAGGGCCGTTTTTTTACCTTGTTCTAATTATTCACTGAACCTTTGTGGGAAACATTCGTTTTCTAACAATCGCTCTTGTCTAACATTTCTTGGCAGTCTTAAGGCGTTATACACTTTTTTCGCTCTGTCAACCCATCGCTGGGATGTGTTAGTAAAGTACACAGGTCTTACAATGAAGGGATTATCTACAACTAGCTGGAGTGCACATGCTGATGTAGTGAAGCCGGTGAACCAGAAGTTTAACCAGTTTGTGGAAGCTATTAAAACTCTGTGTAATGTCGAAGAAGCCGAGGAGACAAGAGGCACTGCGCACAATCTGTTACCAACTATATGCGACTTTTCTTTCATTGCTTTCTTGTTATTCTGGAGTGACGTTTTACTAGAAGTAAACCCAGCTCAGAAGTACATACAAACAGCAGGTATTACCATAGACATGGTTGCTACGAGACTAAGGGCTCTCAGGGTCTTTTTGGAAGAGCAGTGTATGAATGTTGTTGACAATGCTGTCTAGCAAGCACCTGCAAAATGTGAAGAACTACAGAGAGGAGAATCAGAAGAAAGAAAAAAATGCCAGGAGAGGAGGCAAGACATGTTGGATTGTCATTGCAGGAGGAAACGAAAGCAATGTTAGAGTGCCTGAACCGTTTCCATATCGAGTTGAATACCAGAGTACAGGCAGTGAATGACATTTTGTTGACCTTTTCTGCCGTTCTGCCAGATAATATTATGTGTCCGCGAAGAAGGAATACAGTTGTCTGTTGCCAAGCTTACGGCTATAATGAGCTATCTAAAGAAGACCTTTGTGTGGAAATTCTACGTTTAAGGCGACACCTACAAGCAGCTTAAATAAACTTGGATGAAGCCAAGCACTGGACTGCAATTCCTACAGTTTATCATAAAGTGAGACTTTGTTGAATCGTTGCCATATCTTAATGTCGATTTAGGAAATTAATAGTTATGCGAATTTACATGCAAACAACAACAGGATAGAAGATTTACTTAAAATTCTGTAATATCATTAGAATTAGAAGTTTAAACGCTACATTCCAATGACAACTGTTTGAATTAAAGAAATATAGATGGAAATGAAATAAAAATAAACGAAAGGTTTTTAATTAAATAATTGAAAATTAGAATTGGAAAGGTAAAAATGAAAGTAAAAACAAAATAAAAATCAAATATTATAAAAAAATATATATTATACAAAAAACATAGTAACTTAAATTAAAATAAAGTAAAATAAGTATGAACGAGGTTTTGGTGGATTCGTAATTGTGTAAACTGACACAATACTCAAATTTTTCTTAGAGTATTTCCTTGAAGTGCTTGTAATTAAGCAGTATTTCATCGGTAGCATGAAGAAATCTGTCTCTCTTTAAATCCTACAATCTCAAACTTCTCATTAAGACACAATAAACTAGGTAAGTTAATAGCTCTACAAGTCCTGGTTTTTTGTGATTAATTTCTATTTAATTATTTGTTGATGTTCTTTGTCCTTAATTAATTAAAAGAAGTTAGTAATCGTGAAATGTGCTTCTTATATATTTCCTGTTTGAGTCATAATCTATTTTTGTAAAGTCTATCTTTAAACGTCATATAGATATAGATTATTCTCTAATCTACATCTATCTAATGTATATATTCTTCTGAGGTATGTCATTACAGAAGTAAGACAATTGTTCTCTAAAAGGCACTGATTCGATATTTGGCAATTGTGGCAGCTATTTGTGATTCATCGTATATATATATATATATATATATATATATATATATATATATGTATGTGTGTGTGTGTATATCAATTATTTACTTGAAACGTACGCGGTTTGCATATACCGATCGTAATAGATTAAAAATCTTTCTCATAAAGTTTTTATAATAAAAATGATCTCTTTTATATAAATTTTGTAAATTATGAAAAAAGTCCAATTTTGCAGACTTGTTAGTCGCAAGATGAGACAATATTGCAATGGATACTTTTTGAAAAAAAATAAATAGCTAACCGAAAAAAAATTTATATTTGGAACTTGGAGAATTATTATACTACACTATACACACGCACACACACGCGCGTGCGCACACGCAAACAATCACACACACACACACACACACATATATATATATATATATATATATATATATATATATATATATATATATATATATAACATTCGTAGAGAACTGTATCGTCGTCTACAACTCATCAGTATTTCTAGACGCAGCCAGTGTGTTCACTCCAAGTTGCGAATCGGAAACTTACCCAAATCTCTTACTAAGTGGCATCACAGTATATATTGAAAGTGTTTCAATTCTGAATCACTGTATTCCTTGTC
This sequence comes from Euprymna scolopes, assembly GCF_053919585.1. Lineage (NCBI taxonomy): Eukaryota > Metazoa > Mollusca > Cephalopoda > Sepiida > Sepiolidae > Euprymna > Euprymna scolopes. The sequence continues at coordinate 48,633,380 of NC_136497.1, forward strand.
GGGTGTATTTTTGAATCAAATTGCTCTAGACAAGGCATTAAACTAATAATTTAAGGAGTTAAAAACTACTACTTCAATGCCAAAAATCATCCAACCATAAGTGTAGTATATGGAGATTCCAACTCAAAGACCAACAATTGTCCTCCTTTGTCAGAAACACACTTCATAGAATGTGACAATTAAAGGAGAAAATAAGAGAAGCGAGACTTACAAGGACTACTTTCTACTCTAACAGTTTTTAGTCAATCCGATCCAAATGTAAAACATGTAGTCACAGCTTTTTGACATAAACGATGCGTCAAGTTTTATTGAGATGCCCTACGTGGTGTATAAACATATAATTTATCAAAAAAACTACCAGGGCAACTCGGCGTTGTCAGAGACAAAATTGTAAGATATTTGTATTAAAACGTCCAACTTTCTATTTCTCTCCTTCATTCTCTCTAATTTTCTTTCTCTCTCTCCCTAACAACCTCTTTATCATTTGTCTAACCCATTCTTCTCTAGCTAGCAATTATATAAAACACGAGTTGTCTCTGCTTTAGATAACGGGTTCATAAATTAGTAAATAAAATAACTGAAAAATCGATCAACCTTGATGAAATCTAACGTCGTTGACATTCAAACAATTCTCATATTTAAGATATTATTCATCATTAACGCTGATAAAAAATATACCAACTTTGTGGGTCTTTGTTTCCAAGCTTTTGAGTTCTAGTTAGACATATAAAACACACATACAGAGAAAATCGTTCTTTTCGTATAATAGAAAATTTAAGCGTGGTCGATCGACAAAAGGAATAATTTCTGCCGATATGTATCTACGTATAATGAGAATGTAACATTTCGGCGTCACTTTTTCAGCTTGGCTAATTCGGGGGCGTGACTGATTCGACGGCGTGGCCGATTCAGCGGAGAGACAATTTGGCGTCGATCACGTCAGTCACATTTTTATAAAGATTTTTTAACGTTTTTTTTTTTTTTTTTTTTTTTTTAATAAAGAAAAACAATATGGAAATATAATCCCGTTGTTGACAACCGAGTGTTATCTATTTTTGTTGTTTTAAATAAACACGGTTATTTTTAAGTTCTTTTTTAATCAAATTAATCTTTTTTTTTAAGAATTTTATTTCAGTTTTATTCCAAGAAAAAATATCTTCGTCTACTGAATTAATTTTAAAAATATTTAAAAAAAAAAAATTAAAAACTAACTATAACGGCGAAGCGCTAATTTGACGCCGAATCGTTCCCCTGCTGAATCGGCTATACCGGATCGGCCAAGCCGAAACGGCGATGCCAAATCGGCCACACCAAAACGTACTCAATCCATATAAAACGATTGCAATCACTATTAATGATCGAATGTGTTTGGGACACCTAGAATGAGAAACAACAAAAGAATACATCTTGTTTTTACTGTTTTTCTTTGTTTTTTGGTTTTTGTCTTTTTTTTTTCCTTTTTTTTATTTCGGATGAATTACGAACCAAACAATACATTTTATTTTTAAATGTCCGTCATTTACAAAATATATAGTTTTTATTTTTTTATTCTAATGAAAATTACTCCAGACAATGTGTGAAGCCACTTGATGTAAGGAGCTAATAAAATTTAAATATGCTTATCGAAAATAAAGGGGATACCCATTGACCTTATTTGTGAAAAGGAGGAAAACAATCAGCAGGAAGAAAGACCCACAAGTTTGTAGAAAGAATGGATTAGAAAGCTATATGAAAATGGGTTATCAAAAGAAGCAGGGGAAAAGATCAGACAATTTTGAAGAACACATACCATTATGATACTTATGAAAAAAACTAAGACTAGCAACACTACATTTGTGATAGAGATGCTGTAGAGGAGAAGAAAGGGCGGGATCCAATCAAATTACACGTACGTTTCTGCATCTTATCAAGAATCTTCAAATTGGGCAGAGATTCACCAGACTAAATATGAGAGCAGTACTTCATGCATGGTCTGTTAGCAGAGTTGTAGAAATAAAAAATAGTCTCAGGAATGAGAAAATGTTTGAAGTGATAGAGTCGATTTACAAGATACAGAAAGAGCAATGGATTTTATGTATGAACTAAGAAAGACTTGATGACAAAGCAAGACCAAGAAGTTACAGAGTCAAATTTTCTCAAGAGTAGAACCATCCATGAGAATCTCAGAAAGAAAAGGGACACGCCTACGATTGAAAGACACGAGCTGGACCTTAAGAGGATAGAACAAAACAAGCGATTTAATAAGCAACTTACAACTAAACACAATCAAATTCTATATTAGCTGCATATGTCAACTGATCTGGAGAACATGGGCAATAAACAACACAAGAATGGAGAGTGGTATCACCAGCACAGATGTTAATCTTCTGAATAATATTCTCATGAGGATCATTGATGTAGAGAAGAAATATTTCTGGGTTTAAATACTCCTGAAGCACACCAGCATTGATAGGAAAGAATTAAAAAACAACATTCAGAGTTAATCACAATCTTTGATCAGAAAGAAAAGATTTAATGATGTCAAGAACCCCATGAACAATACCATGAAGTTTATGTTGAAAACAACAACACCACACTCTGTTGAACGTCTTCAAAATGTCTAGTGCAGTAGCCCTACCCCCACCTAAATTATACATAAACCGATATATCCGCTCAGTTACAATGTAGTGCCGTTCATGGCTTCAGATAGTATATTTTGTCGTTAGTAACGTCTTTGAAAAGTGCAAAGCTCAAGGCTAACAATTAATATACATGCTAGATTAACGAATAAAAAGGTGAATGATATGAATGGGTCACCAGGTAGCAAAAGCTAACTCAACAACGGATTTTTTTCAATAAAACGAAAAAACATGAATTAACGAACATAATATATTTATATATCAACAATTTTATAGTAATGTAAAATATAGACTAAAGTTTGTTGAAGTTTTCAAGTTCTTAAATAAGAAGTAGAGAAAAGCGCCAGAAAGTTTGGTTTCACAGTTATGTGTATGTGTATATGTATGTGTATGTGTGAGTTTATTTTCTGGTTCGTTGTGTTTATTAGTTTTGTTTTATTTTGTATAGTCACCCTTCATCAAAGTCTGCAGGCCACTCACGGATAAGGATTAATGGGTACCTTAATGGAAATTTGATAATTTATTTTAGAGGACGTTTCTTCAAGAACCTGTTCACTTTAGACTTGAAAACAACCATGTCATAGTCAGCCAGAAAGCAGCTTTGTAGTATGTATGAGAATTTCAAAGATCAATGGAATTAAAGTTTGAAACAAAACAAAAAAATTTATTGGGTTATTGTAATTGCTTTCTATTTCTGCTATCAGCGGGGTGACAGTCTTGCTATGGATTTTTAGGGCCCTTGATCCTAACTTTACTGTGAATTGTAAGCCATTATCTCCACCTGGTGTTCTCTTCACTAAAATGGAGTATTGTTGCCACATCTAGGGAGGAACCACTAAGAGTACGCTTTCTAGCCCTTGCAGGGTACAAAATCGTCTTCGAAATCTAGTGGACAAGGACCTTTTCACCTTTCTACTTCCTCTTTCTCACAAAAGAGACATTGCATGTCTTTCTCTGCTCTATCGTTACTTTTATAGTAGGTACTCGACTGAGCTTCAGTGCATGTCCCTCCCTATAAAATATGCAAAACAAATACTCGTCTAAGTACAACAACTGCTAACACTTTTCCTTACCCTCTATCTGTTCCTAAAACTAAACCAATAATCCACGAACAAAGTTTCTTTCGTAGAACTGTCGAACACAATACAGTAGGGGGCAGCTTCTACTTAACTGACTATAACATAGTCGTTTTCAAGTCTAATGTAAATAAGTTTTTGTTGAGTCGCCCTCTTATATGATTAAATCCTACCCAAGTTCCACCATTACTGATCATTGCTGTGTTGTCTTACTGTTTACTTAACACTTATTAACTTTTATCCTAGAGTGGCTTGCGGGCTTTGATGAGCGGTGACTCCTCAGGTAATAATAAAACAAAAACTCCAAACAACTGCTTACTCCTATTATCATTTTTTCTGGCCATGTAACGTCACGCCTATTTCGAGTATACGGTAGATTCAGGATTACCTGTAAGGCACTCACTGATTGGATGGCCTCTGTATTCCATGCACGTGTCAATGTCCTCCCGCGCAAACTATTTCTTATAATTTAACAGAAACATGCCGGAAAAAAAACTGATAAAAAATATGAGAAGTTAAAATGAAAGATAAACTGAGACTCTATGACGGATGAAATATAAAAACAGCTGAAATCTTAAGTAATAAAATGAAACTAAACGGAAACTAACCCGCATAAATTACGATTGCTAATTAGCAACGTGAAAATTAGAATAGAAATGAAACGAAAACATAGAATGAAACCGTGTTGGCAGCATGAAATATTTTACTCCTATCACGCCATAAAAACAAAACCACAATGCAATAGTGCAACACTCAGCTGATACCACATGAAATGGCCGTAAAGTGTTAAAAAAGATGCAAAGCGAAACCATCAATGGATGAGTGCGAAAAAACTGAGCTCTTGTGAATATTGTGGAGGCTTATTACAACCTAATTCCAGGGAAAGGCAATGGTCGTTGCCAGTGAGAAATCATTGGTCAATGGCTGTTACGATAATGCAAATTCATTTACAAAGGTTATCGAAAGAGGTAGAGAGTACTGGAACTCTGGGGAGACATGTTGTTACCTAAACTCCAGGGAACAGTACATGTTGCTGACAGAGAGAAATCTTTGGTGGCGGCCTGTTTGAAAACTTTTAGTGAGTACAACAACAACAAAAACAATAATAAAGACAACAATAACAACAACAATAATAATAATAATAATAATAATAATAATAATAATAATAATAATGCGAGCGTTTGTGTGAAAAAATAGAAAAACGTTAAGTGGAATCAAAATAATTGCCTTTAATGGTTGCTATTTCTGAATTTAAAAGATAATATAAAATAAATGAATGGCACAGTTTAATGGCTCCATTTTTATTTTTTTGAAAAAAAAACATTCAATTTTTTTTTTTTTTTTTTTTCGGAAATCAATCGAAAAACGCAATCTGGCAAATTTCCCGATTCCAAAGTGCCATAAAGACGGGCCTTGATTGGAAACGGAAAAATCGACTTCGAAAAGTAGTTTTCAATTTAAAGATCGAATTTCAGAAAGAAAGAAAAGAATTAAAGAAAGAGCTTTGAAAGGGATAAGAACACTACGACACACAAGCAACATGCCACCCGAATATATTGATCGCATGGCCAGTCAATACTTTCGAAAATATTTCCGATATACACTTTAGTTTAGAAACTGAAAAATCGTTTGAATAAAAATGTTTTTTTTTTGTTTGTTTGTTTTTTTAAGAACAACATTAAAGGATGGTTGTTTATCTTTTCGTTTTTTCGGACACCTTTATCAGAAAACAAAGCATCGAGTAGTCGATAAGACAATATTATATTTTCTGAATTTTTGAGATAAAGATTGATTATTCGTATTATTTGGTTTCTTCGAACTACTGTTCTTATCTTTATTTTTATTTTCACAATATTTCGGCCGATGTTACCTCCAACCTTCTTCTGGTGTCTGCATTGGTCTATGGCGTAGTGAATAAAATATTTGGTAAAATTAGGTTGTCAGTTTCACTCTTCTAGAAGTTGAAGATTCAATCATCAGTGCGGGTTACACTCAAAATTATGAATTAGTTAGGACTTCTACCTCGTAAAGGCTGACCGAACGAGAGAAAGCTATCCGTGTGAATTAAATAAAACGTTCCGTTCGAAATTCTGTGCAGATTCCCGAGTTCAACGTAAACATTCCCGAGTTCGCTAAGATACACCCAAAGAAGGTCGAAAGTTCCAACGATTCAAACTTTGAGAACAGTAGTTTGAAGAATCGAACTAATATGAAGACACTAATTTCTAAACTAATTTAACTGATCATAATGGATTTGGAAATGCATCTGCAAGGTGTAAGGGTATGTAATGCAAGTTATGCTTTAATTTAGTTTGAATTGAATGCAAAAATGATATAGAGGGGAAGAAAGCCTTCGTTAAAATTCAAACATCACTGACTTTTATGAAATTTTAATATATTTTAATATTAAAAATCAATTAATAAATATTCCCCAAATTCCAGTCATATTGAGTTGTTTTCAAGGGTTTTAAGGGCCATGATAGGAACACACACTTCCAATTTAAAAATCAAATATTTTAGATTTGTATTGAATTTGATGCATAGTCGTTAGATACAAATTATGCGAGATTCCCTGAATTTCGATTTCGGTTTGAAGTACCTTGTGCTTAAGCCTTATCTTTTACAATTAGAATCAAAATCGTGTTATATATTTGGATCAAAACTAGATTATCGATTCTAGAGATGAGATTTATGGGCGTCTTCATAAGTGGTCATAAACGTGATGCAAATCTGTTTCCTTTGAACAATTCATTTTACCCGTCCTGGGACGAGTATTCTTCTAGTATATAAACAAAAAATAAAATCGGTTAAAAGAAAAACTTAATCACATTTCTGAACTTTTTTTTAGATTAGGATTGATAATTCGTATTATTTAGATTCTCCAGACCATTGTTTTCATCTTGAGTGTTATTTTCACAACGTTTCCGCCAATGTAACCTCTGACCTGCTTCAGTTGTACCTTGTCGAACTCGGCAATGTTTCTGTTGAACTCGGGTATCTGTATGGAATTTCGAAAGGGGAGTAGCATGCTTTCGTTCCATCAGCTATGGGTAGAAGTCCTAAGTAATTCGCAATTGAATTTTCAATGTCCAAAAAACAACCGAATGTCACAAGTACTTTATCCACTGCGCCACGGGATTTTGTGGACTAATCTGGTATGAATTCTGGGAGTCTTATATCTACTCTTGTTTTTAGATTTATAATATTACTACTTATTATAGATTACTATATACACACACATAAACACACACGCGCACGCGCACACACACACACAAACACACACACACACACACACATATATATATATATATATATATATATATATATATATACTAGACTACCTGTGACCCGTTGGGTCAGTATGCTGTATTAGCTATGGAATTCATGTATGAGCGTGACACTTGTGACGTAAAGAAAATGGGGTTTTTTGACATAACAGAAACATTTCTATGAAAGTATATTAAAATGAAAAATCACGGACACAAACATGAAAAATAAATACTTTCTATTCGTGTAAAGTTACCTATTTTCCAAATAATCGCTCAAAAGTCGAAAATTAAACGTGATTTTCCTACGAATCGAACGCCGACGAAAGTCATTTAGCAGCAAACCGCACATGAACCTACTTATGAGAAATATAAGAATGACAGACCTATATTGGAATCCTTCAACCAAGTTATAGAAACTTAAAATCTAAAAAAAATAATTAATAAAATCTGAAGCAAAAAAATAAAACCTAAATAAATAAAATAAAATAAAACTAATATTGAAACAGATTAGTAAATGTGTCAACAAATTCACCATTCTCACACAATTATTTTGTATCTGGAAATGTAAATAAAAAAGAAGGAAGGAAGGAAAAGGTACGGATAGAGAGTAGTAGTATTAGTAGTAGTGGCTTTACTACAATTGTTCTTATGTTTGTCAACGGGTTAATGTTGCTTAGTTGTAAGAAAATAGCGACAGTATAGTTGTAATAAAGAATAGTTGCAAAACACCCCCCACTCTTCCCATGTTAAATAATAATGTCGAAATAATAATGTTAGTATTTCAGTGCGCTGGTAAAAATCTGCAAAAGAAGCGATTTGTGTTTATTTGTTTACGTTGTTATGGGTTAATGTTTATGCGCACATGCGCAACCGGATGTCGTAAACCGGAAAGTGGGTTACATCACTCGTTACAAGGTCATTTGAGTTTTATATATATATATATATATTCTTGTGTGTTTACGCTTTTAGAAATGTTTAATTTGCTTGAGTACCACCGTGGTTAACGGTAGTCCTGTGGTGTGTTCTTGCTAATGGAGACAGAGATAGTTTCGTTGCCGGGTTCAAATCCAACGACCACTGAAATATTAGGATCTGTAGGTATTAAAGATAATTATTTATACATTATTTATTTATTTTTTTATTATTTTAATTGTGACTTTATCTATTACTAGCAGGCCGCCAGGCACTGCCCGGTCGTAAAATACGCTTAAATATGAGATTTGGATTACTTTTGTTCGGTATTGTAGGCAACGGGTGATTCCTTTCTTTACATCATCCAAAAACTGATTATCATGTTGGCGAGTGTTTTTGTGTCTCATCTATGAGTTCAGATGTTGCTACAATACTCATTGCAAGGGCAAATAGTGGCTTTATATAGATATAGGATAGTGGCAGGTTTGAGAAGTTTACTAGCCCGGGAGAGGAAGCCCACCTTCTTTGCAGCTTAAATATCTGTATAAGTGCACATATAGTAAAAATATCAGGTTGATGATAAAAAAAATGACAATGTTTTTGCAAAAACCTAATATTTGCATCCTCAATCGTTTAATTTCTCAAAGGGTTTTATGTGTTTAAAATTCCAAACTATTTCTCTTGGGTCGATTTTTTTTTTTTTTTTTTTTTAACGCATTCAATTCGTTTGCATCTTCATATTTCAAGGGCGGGAATATTGCCAGATTTCTATTTTCAATTCATTCAGCCACAAAATAATTTATAACGTTGTTTCAAAAACATAACTGGTGCCATTATGAGATGCTTATAATTTATTACGCAAGGTAACATTATGTTTGATTGTGGGGTGGGGTATTTAAAGAATTTAGAAATATCAAGCATACGAGCAATGATATTGATTTCACTTAGCGTCTCTCCTTTCTGCCACCAATTATTAATCATCAGTGAATAATGGAAAAAAATTATGCTCTGCTAGTGTTCGCACGCCATGTATCTAGTCTTATGGGATAAGCTGATCTACTCATTTCTGGGAGAATGAACTTTCTCAGAAACTATAAATATAGTTATATCTAACCATCGATTTAGCGATTTGTGACAGTTACGGCTCTAGAATCATGACGTGTACTTCTGTAACATAGTTTTGTTAATAGACATTTTTGTTACCTACACTATTGTTTGTCTTAATTATTAGGTGCCTGCAACGTTACAGCATCTAGATATATTACGAAAATATTCATATTAAATATTTACGTCAATAATATACTTTTTTTATATATAAATTATAATTATCATTTCTGATGATTAAAAGAAAAATAATCACCAACTCTTGATTATTTTTTTAGAGTGGATGATTTCTTTTCAAATTTGTTTCAGACTGTGTGGGGTTTTCCGACAACTTGCCTTCTCTCTTCCCCTCGCCACTTAACATGGTTTAGTTAATGTACTGAAAGGCGGCACATATTTTATCAAGTCGATTTAAAAGTTTTTGTCGTTTTCTAGAAGAGCATGTTAAAAACCATTGTAATTTATTTTATTCATATTATTATTGCTTAAACATATCACCATGATTAATATATAAGTTTCTTTTAGATGAATAAAGCTTCACTTATATTTTTCTGTAATATTCTTAGCCATGTTGATGGAAAACGATCTTCTTTAATCACCAGAAAAAAGAGTCATCTTCCATCATGATAATGCTCATCCTCACTCAGCACTGCTAACCAAAGATCTCCTAGGAGAATTTGGATAGGAAATATTGTCCCATCTTGTATTCCAAGGATTACAAAAGCAGTGTGTGTATTACTATACACATAGATTCAAAAAAGTTGTCAGAAAACATATATATATAACAAATAAGTGTTAGCAAAGGCAAGATAAGTTACTTTTCTACCTATTTGTGGTAATTTTGTAGTGTTTTTATTTAATGTTATTTATTAAGCTCGAAAAACATAGTGTTTACCGATATATTTGAAAATTACAAATGGCGCCGACTCTCTTTTGAACACGGAAAGTTTGGTAAAATGAGGTAAAAGTAAAAATTATACAAAATACTATTAGAAACTCACTCAATATATGTTACCGTTGAATAGCCTGACATATATTCGGTGGGTTTTAACAGTATTTTGTATGATTTTTAGTTTTAACTCATTTTCCTAAACTTAACCGTGTTCAAAAGAGAGTCGAGCGCCATTTGTAATTTTCAAATACATCGGTAAACACTGTATGTTTTTCAGCTTAATAAGCATGTTACATTAAATAAAAACACTAACAAATTATCCAGTTATGTAGAAAAGTAACTTATCTTGCCTTTGATAACATTTATTTGCTATATATTTGTTTTTTGACAACTTTTTCGAATCCATGTGTATAGTAATACAACCTCAAAAGCATATAGTTGGTCTTAGGTTAACATCACAAGAGGAGATTAAATATGAGTTAGATTCATACTTCACATCAAAACCTAACGAATTTTACAAGCGAAATATTTATAAGTTCGTTGGCAGATGGAATCAACTTGCAGAAAGCAAAGGTTGTTATTGTTACGAATAAAGATTTTTTTAAAATACAGTTTTTAATTTTCAAGATGAAATTTTTTATCGGCAAAAAAATTTTTGCACTGACTTGATACTTACTAACTTCTGTGTGACAGGATGGATGTATATTCATTCATATAGAATTAAACACACATAGTTATTTATTATAGAATAAAGGATTATTATTTATTCCCTAATTTTCATATGAGTAATTATTAGGTCTAGGACAACAGCATATTCTTTTCATTGCTTTGACTCTCGAGTGTGTATCGTGGTTCTCGGTTGATTAACTGTGTCGAATATATACTTGAGAGTCAAAACAATGATAAGAATATTCTGTTGTCATAGCCCTAGTTATTATATATGATTGCTCACTCGTAATAACAAGATGTGTTCCATGGACTCTAAGTAACAACAAGTCTCCTCAGATTTCCATCGCTATTTTTCTCAATAAACGTTTCAAATCACTTTGTATTATCACTACAGCCGGTCACCATTGATTTCTCACTGATAACAACCGCTGGTTTTCTCTGAAATTTGTGTGGCCTTCAGCTGCCCCTAGGTTCCAGTAATTAGTTGAAGCTTGCCCTTCTTGGATTTCCTATCCTCCTTCATCCTTCAGGGTCATTTTCATTGATAAAAACCGATGTCGTTACGAGCATTTTCTCAGATTATGAGATATCTAGCAGTTTCTTTATGTTGCTATTTACTTGCCTCCCCATGAGGGCAATGTCAGACACAGAGCTTCTTTTTTAAATGTTTTCATCTAATGAAAATATCGTTTGTTCGTTGGTTTTCTCTTAGTAGTTACGTAAAGATCACATTTCGTATTATTAATTTTATAAACTTTGTTACAATTCCTCTACAACTATCGTCGTATTTTCATTGTTGCAGTAAAAACAAAAAGTCGCCGCATCTTTAAAAGTTTTATCCTTTGTATTTTTTTTAAGGTTAAAGACTATTTTTTAAAAAAAACCTTGCCATCACATTAACTTTTTAATTTTAAAAAAAGTTACCGCTGCTTTATTTTTAAATATGTTCATCTAATGAAAATATCGTTTGCTCGTTGGTTTTAGCATCGTAAATTATGATACGAAAACACAAACGATTCTCTTAATAGTCACTTAAAGATTATCACCTCTGTTACATTAAAAAAAATCGTTGCAGCTTTTTTTTTTAATATTTTGATTTAATAAAAATTTCGCGTCCTAAATTATTAGGTGAAAAAATGAACGAATTAAGATTCGTTCATTTTTTTCACCTAATAATTTAGGACGCGAAATTTTTATTAAATCAAAACGAGAGTTGTCTCCCTCTGCACAGTGACAAACTGTAAAATAGCGCCAAATAAATAATATATAATAATATAACAATACAACTATATAAATATATTATATATCAATACAATAAAAAAAACATTTAATATAACTAGGTTTAATAAAGGGAAATAACTCATTTAAATATAAAAGTTAATTTAAACAAATTACGATAAAGTATTACAAAAGGGAAATTTTATATTAAAATTAATGAAAATAAATGAAAAAGAATTAAATGACAATAAACTAATTTTAATGTATGTAATAATAAATTAAATGAAAATAGTAATTAAACTCAATTATGTATGAATGTAAAATTTAGATAAAATCAACAATTGGTATAACTGTAAAAGAAAAACATATTTTTTTGTGATTAGTTTCGTATGAAATTAAATAAATATATAGACACATGATATATACATCAAAATTATTAATATTATCTAAGTCAATAGATATATAGATTAATTATAAATAATAAATTAATAAAATACTAAATAGAATATTTTAGTAGTGTATATCAAAATAAATACAATTTATTAATATGAAAATTTAAATTTTAGTGATTTTACTTGAAAATTCAAAATGGCACAATAAAAGTTAAAATGAAAGGTAATTGCAATTTTTCTTTCAATTTTCGGATTTTGTAATCATGCCCAAATTTATTTTATTTTCTTTTAATGGGTTGATAGTTGCTATTTGTTCTGGGGAGAGAAAGGCGGTATAGATTCATTGATTGATATAAAAATTAAATGAATGATTTTGTGCAACGAAACAGTTGCTGTCAAGAATAGTGAATGTCAATGTAATTAAAGGAATAAATTGTAAGATGGTCAATATCATAACATTTGGAACATAGACTTTTGTCATTTGTTTGTTATATGCTCTGCAATTACATTGAGATTCATAAATTAAGGATTACTATAATAAAATATGAAGTATAATTTTAAAAAACATATTTCCACAGAAATATATATATATATATATATATATTGGCTAAATAAAACTAATCAACGTAATGATTTAAAAAATAAAAAATGAAAATAAAGGTTAGCTAACCAGGTTTCGTTCCTCGCTTAATAGTTAAATCGAGTAAAATACGATTTAAAAAAAAAAAAAAAAAAAGTTATGAATATGGCAGGGGAGGGAAAAATAACGAAAAATAAACGGGAAAAATTACTTCATTTTTCGTTTTTACCCCCACCCCACCCCCGCCATATTCATGGCTTTTTTTTATCGTATTTTCCTCGATTTAGCTCTGTTGAGCGAGGAACGAAACCTGGTTAGCTAACCTTTATTTTCATTTTTGGTTTTTTAAATCATTATGTTGATTTTTGTATTATCAAATTCTGTACCCACCTAAAAATTTATATATATATATATATATATATATATATATATATATATATATATATATATATATATATATATATATATAAGATTAATTTAAGTGTCTGTTTTTAATGTGGAGAAAATCCAACTTGTTTGGATTGGAACAAACATAAAAATTACTTGAGTCTAGAAGGATTTCGCCTCCACTGATCGAGAGCAGAAAAGATAAACGGTTGTTTTGTTTTACGGCATATCACATCTTTTGTGGGTTCAATCATCTTTGCAAAAGATTTTATTCTTCAAGTTCTTTTTTCAGATTATTTAATGCCGAATCCGATAATTTTGATACTAGATTATTTTCTTCTTTGAATACTTCATATCACCATTTATTTATTTATAGTGTTTAGTTTGGTTGTTTTCTTTTGTTTTGCCTTTTTTTTTTTTTTTTGTAGAAGATTGTGGTTTTTGTTTTTTGGATTTGCAAAACATGATACGGTTTTGTTTAGGAAAATGAAAAATATCGCATCAATGTTTGGTGCAATGTTTGGTAGAAAAAGTAACATCAATATTCGTGTATTTTGGGTCTGGAAGACAGTATCTTCAGACAACCTGATCTGGTAGCATCAGAAGATTTATTGTAGGGTGGCGTGCGTGTGCGCTTACGGTATTGGGTTACCTTCTTAAAACCACACCTGACGTTGAGTCTAACATCCTGACAAGTAGGTAAATAATGTGTTTTAATATGCATTTCATTTTTTTTTTTTTTTTTTTTTTTTTTTTAATAAAAGAGAATTATTTGAATTACAAAAAAAAAAATTTTTATATTTTCGTTTCACGGTTTTAATATTTATTGCATTAAAAAAGAAATCGATTGCTTAAATTAAAGGGAGGCTACAAATAATAGATATATTAAGAGTTACTTCCCTTGAAGAAGAAGAAGAAGAAGAAGAAGAAGAAGAAGAAGAAGAAGAAGAAGAAGAAGTAATGTAATTTCGTGAGGCGAGGATGCCTTTAATTTATATATAAGAAAAAATAAATTACTGGCGTAATTCTCTGAATATATCTAATAAAAAGCGAGTGCAAACACAGCCGAAATATACTTTTTTTTCTCGTTATTTTTAACAGAGTTACACACTAGTTGTAAACAATAAAAAAAAAAAATCGAAAAAATAATGACAAAATATAAAATTGAAAAGCTGGGAAAAAAAATGAATACTATGATCCCTAAGTACCTCCAAAGTGCACCACTGCACCACCACTCCATCCAATATTTAACAAGATGTAACTTATACTATTTAAAAGGAGAAACTTAAAGTCTATATATCTATAAAAATTAAAGTGTGTGTGTGTGTGTGTGTGCGCGCGCGCGCATTTCCCTACCAAACTATTCTGTCAATTTTCAGTCTACAAATTCGAGATTTGACATAAGGGGTATTGAGATTTGGGAAAATCTTTAATAATACAGTAATGTAAGGAAAAATGAAATACGAAAAAAAAACGATTTGTAAAATGCCGATGTAAAGAAAATATAACAAAAAAAAGCAGTTACAGTTTCGCTTTTGTTTATTTACGCATGCGCTTTGTAAACCAAAAGAGTTTGGACGGTTTCAACGCTCAAGCAAGACGATTTGGGATTTATATTATAATAGATAACCAGTTGAATTGACAAAGATGTTTTAAACGTAAAATTCAGAGTACGGTGTTACAATTTTTAAAAGATATGTTAATATGATTTTAAAATGGTTATTGTCATCTATAAAATTTCAAAATCAACACCAATTTAAAAATGAATTATTGTAAAACTCTGAATTATCTGCCACTTTTGCCTCCGTTTTCTAACAGCTTTAAACTTCCAAATATGGAAGCCAGTTAGGTATAAGTTATTTATGTTAGCTATATCGTAAAACTTATTAATACTTTGATTATTTGGAATATGTAGCCGTTTGAATTCACATATTTATTGTAACATCGGCCATGAGGACAAGTAAATACATACATTTTTTTAAATAAAAAATTTGTATTTTTTAATAAACATAATATTTGTGTAAATATCAAAATCTAACAAAACAAAACAATAAGAAAAAGATGTCACTTTATAAATTTTTTTAGCAATTATTCACTATCCGTTCATTTTAGACCAAATTTAATTTGCACACAAAATGATGACGCCGTCGATTTTACACAAAGAAATGGAGACACGTAGTGATTCGAGAATGCATCTGTGCAATTGGCAATAAATAAGGGAGACAATTCTTTTAAATGTTCCATTTCTTACTTCCCTTCGCAGTAATTCACTGTAATTCACGCTATTCTTTTTAAACTGTGTGTGTGTGTGTGTGTGTGTGTGTGTGTGTGTGTGTGTGTGTGTGTGTGTGTGTGTGCGCGCGCGCGCGCGCATTTATATTACCTTGACGATTCCCCACGGGGGAAGAAACGCAGAGACTGTGTAGCTCTTAATTGCTATGTAAAATGTATATTTGCATAACTTACTACCTAGCCTTCATAACTTATTGAGTACTGTCGGAGTAATTACTGAGAATCGGTAAATAGAATATTAATTATAATATTCTATGACATGAAATAAAATTCATAGACACATATATATGTATGTGTTGCGTATTTAAGCAACATGCATTCATGTAAACAAATATCACTAAACATTAGGTACGGGCAAAATGAATGCCGATGCTCAAAATGTGTAAACATATTGACCCCTTCCTTTACTTAAAAATTCACCAAAAATCAGGAAATTAACCAATTTTAATAAAATTTTCAGTATTTATCAAATAATGGTCACGAAATATAATGAACTAATTATTTTTATTTAAATCTTAGTGGAAATGTATTATTTTGTTTAAACAAAAAATACCTTTACTAAAGTTATGGTTTTCAGTAGTAAATAAAAACGCTAGAATTTATTTTTGCTTTTTTAATATAAATAAAGCATCGTAATTTGTAACAATAAAAATAAAATAAAATAATTTTTACAGGAACATTACGATAAAAGCCCCTAAAGTCCGTATTAATGAATTCGATATAACTCGAAGAAAAATGAATTTCATGAACTACCAACATTACCATTTAAAAAAGCTTTGTTTATTTAATATTTTCGCAAAAAACAATTATAATAGCAGAAATATTTCTATTTTTTTAATTACAGATTTCGCATAATTTTTATATGCAAGATTTTAATAATTTCCTTGCTCGCAAGAATGTGAAACTTTCAGTGTAACATAATTTTTATATAATACTATAATATTATATAATATAATAATATGTAATAATTTTTTTAAAAATTCATTTTAAAACAGAAACATAGAAAAATAATTAAAATTTTAAAAAATGATAAAATTTATACAAACATTTACAATAAAATGTGTGGATGCCCGTCTGGGGAGGAAAAAAAGAAACCCAGCACTCCTCCTGCCTTTTAATTACATGACGTCATTCTCATACAGCTTTTCGACTGTCTCCGATTTTGGGCCTCAGTATATTCCGTATTTCCAAAAGTGCGGTTTGTTGTGGTTTTGTGAACGGCAAAAACACTCGGTTTGGGGTCTAATTCAGCTATTTTTTTGTGCAAACAAGACGTTTTTTTCTTTAATTCAATATCTTAGGATTTTACTTTACTAGTTATCTTTAAAATAGACCCAGAAAACTAATATTTATCTCTAAAAGGATTTTTACAATGGATTTATTTAACTTCAAAATTAAGCTGAATTGGTTAGCTCGCTGTGAAAACATTTTCATAAAATTTTTTTCACGTGTACAAATATTTTTTCATTTTGGAAATTAAGTTTAGTCCTTAATTTTTCCAATGCAATCAAAAAGTAGTCGGAAACCTATAAAAAATTATGATAAATCGACTTTAAAAACTATGTCCCCCTATTCTTTATTCATTTATTTTTGCTTATACCTACATAAACATATTTTTTGGGGGGAGGGGGGGGTCCCGCCAAATACGCACGAACCACAGGGCCATGTGTCTGAAATTGTATTTAAATTATAAATGTCCAATATCATTCTTCAAAATTAAGTTACATATTTGTATAATAATAATAATTGTTTTTGTGATTTATTTTAATTCATATTTTGCCTCTAAAAAAAAAGTGTATATATATATATATATATATAATCAAGTAAGATCTTTGACCTACTTGTTGTTTCATCAAATACTTCTGCATGCAAAATCCGATCCCGCATTTTGCTAATTCCTACCCTCTGATGCGAAGGAGAGTATTTCTTCGAAACTCCGCGGATTAAGGACTATCCATTTATCTAGTGTTTCCTTTTCAGATTAAATATGTTTTAACTCATTTCAAAGTGTTTTTTAACATATTTTATTAACTGTTTGCTCATATATATATATATATATATATATATATATATATATATATATATATATATATATTTAAATTTGTATGAATAAAAAATCAATACGGAAAATATGTAAGTGTTTATATCTTTTTTGTATTTATTTCCTATGTGTTGATGAGTAGGAATACAAAAAGTCTTTTGAAAAAAACAAGAATCTTCCTTTATATATATATATATATATATATATATATATATATATATATATATATAAAGCTGAATGTCTGTGTGTGGGGGGTGTATCTGGTCACGAATAGGCTCCTATATGGTTGACTATTTTAAAAAGCTGATTATATATAATGATAGAAGATGTATCGAGACATAGGAATGGGTATGTTTGATCTGACAGAACGGTGGTTCATTAAAATTGTCGGGTCTGCGTACGCGCCTGGTCCACAAAGTATGAAAATAAAAAATTAAAAAAAAACGTTTACCAGTGTTTTTGATGTAGATGTACATAATAATACTTTGATAAGTATGTTTTAACTTAAATAGGGATGGTATATTAATTGTGGGGTCTGCGTTCGCGCCTGGCCTCCATAGAATGGTAATAGGCACAAACTTACATAAAGACTTTTCTTATCTATTTGAGTAAGTATACTTTCATAATTATGTTTCAGTTTGGAGAAATATGGTATAATAAAATTATGGGGTGTTCGTTCGCGCCTGACCTCCATAGAATGGAAATATGTCACAAAGTTTAACAAGGTTTTTTTTAATATAGATCCACAGAATATTGTGATACGTGTATCAGTGTAAATAGGTATGGTATAATAAATTATAGGGTTTATCTATTTTACTTTCATCATATTTTACTTTGGTTTTGACACCCAAATTCGAAGCTATCTCTTTACAACCCTTCCTTTTCATAACCTATCATCTATATATATAAAAGCGAAAATGTATGTATGTATGTATGTATGTATGTATGTATGTATGTACGCTTTTCCTCGATGTCCACAAAAGGCTTCTTTCAGAGAAACGCTTGCTCGGTTAACAACTTCTTTAAACTTTTTATATCATCTATAAATTGTAATATCTCACAGTTATCCACGGAGCTCGCCTGTCTATTTAATTTTGATTGACTTTCAAACGTTAATTATTCGACAGTTCCCGCATCGGCACGCGTTACATTCGGTTTTCGGTATAAAGAAAAGCGAAACTCGACTCTAATCACAGGCCGAAAGCCAGTTGTCTCAAGAGAGCTAAGTAACGTTTGTTCAATGTCGACTTCTTCATATCAGACTGTAGCTTTCATTTCGCTCCTCCTAATAAACAGGGAGCGGGTTTTTAAAAACAAACAAACCGATTTATTCACCTGATTCAAAACTGTCCCGCACAAAATGCTTACTGCTGAATACCTATCGCCGTCACGTCAATCAAAAACGCGCACCTGTTTTTTTTAACACTTTACTATTTTCCAACTGCGCGTCGTGAAGGCTTGGTTTTTTTTGTTTGTTTTTTTTCACGGGCACCTGTTTTTTTTCACATTTTCGGGGTTTTTTTCACATACCCCGAAAAACACCCGGGACACGCCGGGTACCCCTCGCTAGTACTTTCATAAATCAGAGTCCATTTTCTGTAGGCTGTTTTCGAACCGAGTCAACGACGGGTACTTTTGCTAGTACATATATATATATATATATATATATATATATATATATATATATATATAGATAGATAGATAGATAGATAGATAGATATATAATATAGATAGATAGATATATAATATAGATAGATAGATATATAATATAGATAGATAGATATATAATATAGATAGATAGATATATAATATAGATAGATAGATATATAATATAGATAGATATATATAATATAGATATATATAATATATATATATAATATATATATATATAATATATATATATATAATATAGATATATATAATATAGATATATATAATATAGATATATATAATATATATATAATATATATATATATAATATAGATAGATATATAATATAGATATATATATATATATATATATATATATATATATATATATATATATATATATATATATATATATATATAGGCGCTGTTTTACAGTATATCACTGTGCAGAGGGAGACAACTCTCGTTTACGAAAGAACTCGTTCATTTTATCATCTCATAATTTAGGATGCGATTTATTTTATTAAATCAAAACATTAAAAAAAGAAAGCTGCGACGAATTTTTATAAATGTAACAAAGTTGCTAACAGTAATAATACAAAATGTAGTCTTTACGCGATTACTGAGAGAAAAACCAACGATATTTTCATTAGATGAAAACATTTTAAAAACAAGTTCGGCACCTTTTTTTTTTTCTGAATTATGGTCAGGTTATTAAGAACTTAGTTTTTTACCTTTAAAAGCTACCAAGAATGAAACTCTTTAATAAAACAAGGATGAAACTTTTAAAACTGCGGCGACTTTTTTTTTTTTTTTTTACTGTAACAAAGCTTATAATATTAATAACAGCAACATCTAATTTTTAAGATTAAAATAAATAAGAGTTGTCTCTTATGCACAGTGACAAATTGTAAACCAGCGCACATGTGTGTGTGTGTGTGTGTGTGAGAGAGAGAGAGAGAGGGAAAATTAAAACTCTTAGTTGAAATTACAATCAAATTTATTGTTCGACTGAATACTCCAAAAAACAATTTACAAAATCCTTATTCCGCAGAGTTTCAAAGAACGCTATTCTTGCTATTCTTGTCATCAGAGGACAGAAAGAAATCAGCAAATTATATTTGTAACAATGCTAGAATATAAATGAAACCGCAATGTATCCATAAATTGCAATGATGTACATGTCCTTTAAAAATAGAAACTCTTGGGAATAAGGCTTTTGTCATTTTTTTTTTAACTATTTAGTCGAGCAATAATTTTTTTGACGTTTCTGAATTTTTGAGATGAGGATTGGTTATTTGTATTATTCATCGGACTACTGTTCTCTTGAATGTGATTTTCACAATGTTTCATTCGATGTAACCTCCGACCTTCTTCAGGTGTATCTTGACGAACTCGGGAATGCTTTTGTCGAACTTGGGAATTTAGATGGAATTTCGAGCAGAACCCTTTATTTACTTCACGGGGTAGCATGCTCTTGTTCCATCAGCCATGACTGGATAGAGGTCCTAAGTAATTCGCAAATGTGTACTTCAGCATGCTATCCATTGAGCCGATTTCTGGTAGATATAATTAACCCAATCATCAGCAAATCTCCATCATACATCAAGAACTCAGCTCACTTCGTGAAAAAAAATAAAAAAATTCTCCCATTCATTCCAACCAGATAATGAGTCTAGATGTAGTGAGCCTATTTACGAAAGTAACCACTGATGAGGCTCTGACAGAGTACGGTATAAGCTGACATCGGATGTCTCATTGAAAGAACACACTTTCATCCCAATTGACAATATGGAGTTGTTGACCTTCTGTGTAGAAACTAAATACTTCGTGATGGGATCTGATATATATTGGCATGAAGGTCTGGCGATGGGATCACCATTGTCCCCAGTACTGGCCAATGCATACATGGAATACTTTGGGGGAATCGCATTAGGATCAACACCACTAAAGTCAACAATGTGGTTGTAAAATGTAGATGACACAATCATACTCTGGCTCCATCAGGAAGATGTTCAAAAGTTATTAGACCATGTGAACTCTATTATCCGTCCAATTATACAGTTCACAATAGAACAAGAAAATAACAATAAATTATCGTTCCTAGATGTGCTGATAACTCGCACAGGTCAGGGGTTTGTTATCTGTATACCGAAAGCCGACTTTCACTGGACAGTATCTAAACTACAACTCCCACCATCCATATAATGTAAAGAAAAGAATCGTCCGTTGCTTACAACACCGAGAAAAAGCAATATGTAGTAACATCAGTGCATATCAAGAGGTGATGGACAGTTTAACAGAAAATCTCCACCGAAACAACTATCCAGAGAGTATGACATCTGCTCCAAGAAATCTGGACAAAACACAAAAGGACACTACTCAGAAACTCGCCACAGTTTGTATAGCATATATGAAGGGCTTGTCTGAAAAACTTCAACGAATATGTAATCCATATGAAATCGGTATAGTCTTCAGGAGTGATTCAACTCTCCGGAATATATATATATATATATATATATATATATATATATATATATATATATATATATATATATATATATATATATATGAGAGAGAGAGAGGGGGGGTATTTTTGCTACATTTCTCATGATCTTTCTTGCATGTGTATGATTTCTAAAAAGACACAAACGAAAATAAATAAATAATTAAGGATAATATTTAAAAAAGCTAACGCAAATTGATGTGAAGTATTTTCAAGGGAGGTAAGATATGTAACATTTTTTAAATTGTCTCCCTTACCATTTCAGCTTATAATACGGACGTGGGGGGAGTGCGGTATAGTATGGCGTGATAAAGCTTGCATTGTTGAACATATTGATACAAGGTGTAATCTTCTAACGTGTGTGTGTGTGTGTGTGTGTGTGTGTGTGTGTGTGTGTGTGTGTGTGTGTGTGTGTGTGTGTGAAGAGTATTGTTAAAGAGTAAATACACGGTGCGGTGTAGTGTGCACTCCACTGCGTTGCGGCCTGTTCTATAGCACTTTCCCTCAAGGCATGAGTTTGACAGTCTGTATCACAACTTTAAACACTATGTGAGTGCTACTGTGAGTCTTCTTTCTCTCCAAAAAGAGGAAACTTAATAGTGAGTGCCACTCCGAAAGCCATCAT
The DNA here is from genome assembly GCF_053919585.1 of Euprymna scolopes. Classification (NCBI taxonomy): domain Eukaryota; kingdom Metazoa; phylum Mollusca; class Cephalopoda; order Sepiida; family Sepiolidae; genus Euprymna; species Euprymna scolopes. The sequence goes on from NC_136497.1 coordinate 48,655,610, forward strand.
TCTTGCTAGCAATCGAGGTAATTTATAATCCCCAAAAATGTCGATAATGCTTTAAATAGATGTTTGTACAAGGGAAGCAACCATGAGCAAAACATGCCAGAGAAGTTATCGAACTTTGTCTATATACTATTTTAGTAAACATTTTCAATTTTGTAGCTGATCATGCAGCTAGTCACGCACAGAAAAGATATGCTATTGTATGCAATTTTTATTAAATTAGGAATATAATTATTGTATCGATCCAAAAACTTCTGGAAGGCCCCATGGAAGCCCTCTTGTGTGAGCATGTCAATAACTCTCATCACACTCGCTTTCATTTCCTCAATTTTCTCATAACTACAGCTTCTAAGGTTTTTCTTGAGCTTAGGAATAACCAAAAGTCACAAGGAGCAAGGTCTGGACTATAGGGAAGATGAGGAACCGTCGATGCCCATATTGGGCAAATAGTCTAATCTTTTTTTTTCTGATTTTCTCTGAGCACCCTTGGAACACACTTCAGACAAATCTTCCACATCTTCAGTTCCTTGCGAATAATTGTGAGTATAGTTCCTACATTCACATCAAACATGCACCAACTTAAAACTCTTTTTTTTTAATTTCAAGTGTTATACATACATTGAAGTGCCTTCAATAAGTATCCAGACTTTTTTGTACGGGCATTTAAAATTATCTAGACTCTTGAAAATTCCGTATATTACTGCTATACATCTTATGAGATGGCTAACCAATTTTTATTAATTCAGGTTAAACTGAACAGCTACAGCAGGAATTGAAATACACCCTACTAAATCCTGATTGTCACAGCTGGTGAGTTTCAAAAGTACAATCTGGACGTGAGGACACTTTAGAAGAACGATATGCAATAAAATCCTGTTTTAAACTTGATAAAATGCCATAGAAACGTATGCAATGCTTCAGACTACTTTTCGACCATCTTGCATGAATCGAGCATCAGTTTTTCAGTGGCATGAGAGATTTAAGGAAGGCAGGGAGCCTGTGAGGGATGATGAGAGGTGTGAGAAGAATGAAGAAGTCATAACACCAGAGTTGATTAGCCAAATAAAGAATTTCATGGATAAGGACCGTCACGTGTCCATTGAGACAATGAGTGCACAGTTTAATGTCAGTGTGAGAACTGTACACACAATTAGCTGTAGGGGACTGAATATGCGGAAGATGTGTGCAAAGTTTATTCCAAGGGTACTCCATCTGTGTCATAGACTATTTGATCAAGATGGGCATCAAACCTTCCTAGAGTCCAGACAATGCTCCCAGTAACTTTTGATTATTCCTTAAGCTCAAGGAAAACCTTAAAAGCTGTCATTATGAGACAACTGAGGAGATGAAAGAGGCTGTGACAAGGGTCATTGACACGCTCATACAAGAGGACTTCTATGAGGCCTTCCAGAAGTTGTTGCCATATTACAAGTGCAATGCAGTCATGGGAGATTACTTTGAAGGAGACTAGAGTTTCATGTGTGTACTATCAATAAAAGTGTGCATGCGAAAAAAGTCTGGAAACTTATTTAAGGCACCTTGTATATAGGTTGTTGGATTTTTTTTTCTCTATTCTGGTTTCCTGTTTCATGCGTATGCATTTACATTACGCATTTATTTTGTTTTTATGCATGCGCAATATCTTGCGCTATGTCGACTTGTGGTTCAGTTTGGCACATGCATTAAGATGTTTAGAGCTATGTAACTTTGTGAGTGAGAAGACACCTCTACACAGGCACAACTTTGAAATTGTTCTGAGAGGGTTGGAATTAAAGACGATTTAATTCTCAATTAGATTTTGCGGCGACAACACATCCTATCCTGTTCTCGTCCTTTGCCAGAAGTTGCCAGACGAGACTGAACTCAAGGACACCAATTTCTGTTTTTGACAAAAGACTGTTGGACAACGCTTTATATTTCAGTGTTCCTTTTTAATAAAGTTGATTTTTATTTTAGTGAAAAAGTTGATGTCTTCAGTGGAGGATGGTGATTCTTTTTTTATTCAATATTCAATTCCAGTAAGACATGTGGAGACACTGCTAATTTATTAAATTGTTTTATCACGGAGACCCATCATGAAAATCACTAAACGTTAACCACAACTATGTACAATTATTAAGCATGTACTCCAGTGCATTTTCACTGCAATTACTTTTTCACAGTTTTTATAATTTGGATATTATTATTATTATTATTATTATTATTACTATTATTACTAGCGGGACATGTGGAAATTCCACAGGGGACTCATTCATATGTAAAATATTGATGTTAGACTTCTGTAGATGTTCAGTGTAAATGCAGACGCTCTGATATTATTGTAGTATTTTTGTTAAAACTGTAAAAGTATTTATCTAAGTTAGCACGAACACCCGGTAAAGCTTGGTCGTAAAGTACGCTTAAATATGATATTTTAATCCTTGCAGATTTCGTATATATTATTATAGAGTTAATGTTCTATCGATTTTTATATATTATAAAGTTGTGATTTAAAAAATAAAAAAAATATATCCATATGACTTGGGTGCATTAGCTTGAATCGAAACCGAAATAAAAACTTATGAAAATATATAACTTGAGTTCTTTCACCCATAATCAAAACCGAAACCAAAATTTATGAAGAATTCTTGATAAAATTATTTATAAAAAAAATAGATTATTTAAGTGCCATTATCTATAGTCGAAACCGAAACCAAAACTTATGAAGAATTCTGGGTAAAATTATTTATGACAAGAAATAGAAAAACGTAACAATTAAATGAACCGGATGTAAGCGTGACACACGAAAGAACACACACTATCCTATTAATATATAGATTATTATTATTATTATTAGTAGTAGTAGTAGTAGTAGTAGTAGTAGTAGTAGTAGTAGTAGTAGTAGTAGTAGTAGTAGTCTCAACATTTGGATGGTTTTAGTTTGATTTTTTTCTTAAACATCAGGTCAATTCTTTTGGCTTTAAGACATTCAAGCTGTATTAACACTATTGCCGTTCCTAATGGGCAAGCCTTTTACAAAATTGTAAAAGAAATTGTATTTTCAATCTGATTAAGCCCTTTTTGGTGACTTTTTGTCATGTTTCCAAGCTTTTCAATTACAATGGAAATCACCTTGACTGTCATACAGTTCGAGGTGTTGATATATTATTATTGTTTCATAGCATTCTTAAATTTATGACGTTTTTTTTTATTTATTTATTTTATTTTTTATTTTATTTAAATTTTTTTATTTTATTTCATTTATTTATTTATTTAATAATTTATTTATTTATTTATATTCAAGCTATACCTTAACACTTTCCCTGTTCTCAATATGCAAGCCTTTTGTAAGATTGTAAAAGGAATTGTCTTATCAATCTGATTAAACCATTTGTGGTGGCTTTTTGTTATGGTCCCAAGCGTTCCAATCACAATGGGAATCACCTTGACTTCTTTACATTTCCAGAGTCTAATTCCCATTTTAGATCTTGGTTTTTATTTTTTCTTGTTCTTTCTCTCACACTCTGGTATCGAAATGGAGGGCTACGTCAATAATTGAGCAAGTTCTCTTGTTTTTATTTAGTAAAATTATATCAGGTCTGGAGTGTTCAAGGACCTTATCAGTCTGTATGCGCATGTCACAAAGAAATTTGACATTGTCGTTTTCCTTCACCACTTCTGGTTTATGCTCAGTGTTGTAATCTGCTAAAGAATCCATATAAATGATTGCATGCACAAAATTTTACCAAAATCAGACAACTGGAAGTGGATTAGGGGCTCTTCATATTCTTCAAAAGATTCTTGTATCATTAAATAGTTATTCATCAATTGAAAAAGTATTTGCTTGTATGCGAATAGAAATAAAAGATACACAGGAGCTGATATCATACATGGCGTCATAGAGATGACAACTAACTATAAACATCTTTAAAAATTACAAATATCGATTAAATATGGTTGATTATTCTTTTGGTTCTAAAAAAAAAGACAATGATCACTAATGCGCTAAAAAGTAAAGATGTATTCAAAACGTATATTGATTTTGTAATCTCAATATAATATCATGCAATGACCTTTTAAATTGTTATTTTTGATTTCTATTAGACAAATCAAATTATAATTCTCCATTTGGCCACCTGCACAAGTTTCAACGCATAACTGTTTTAAACAATCCAACACGCAAATCAATTGTGGCCTTTTAATCTCTCAGTCTGTGCTAGTTAAATAAAAATTTTAAAAAAACGTAGACACCTCCAAAATCATCAGTTTTAAATTTAAAAATACATTGTATTATACACTTCCATGCTAAAAATGTGTTGAGCTGCTTTTAATTAGCCAATCTTGTTTTGTAAAGTTTGACACAAATCTTGAAATAAATGTGTATGATCGGTAAAAAAAAAAAACACCGCACTGTATATATGTATGATATGTTATGCATAAAACTGCATTTTTGTTGATGCTATTGTTTATGAAGATTATATTATTAAATAAACGATTATTTAAACTGTGGAACTGGATATAAGCTCAGCATACCACAAAATAAAAAAAGGAGACTTAGCATATTCTTGCTTTATATCCAATCCTGTGGACTAAATAATCGCTTGTTTAATAATATTATCTGCACAGGCAACAGCATGAGCAAAACAACTTAATAAATAACATACTGTATACTGTCAGTATTACATTTCCAATATTAAACACACACACACACACACACACATATATATATGTGTGTGTGTATATATATATATATATATATATATATATATATATATATATACCACATACAGTACTGCTTCGTTGTATAACAATTCATCAGCGCGGCTAGACTAGCACCATCCCCTAGTCAAGGATTGAATGTAGAACCATCACGTTGACAATTGACAGTTCTACCCATCGGCCCATGGGATTGGTGCTCCTAAATGGCTTCAACAAGTGCCCATTTAAATAAACATTTGCCCATTCATGAGAATGTTTCGCTCAGCCAGTTACAAATAACTAGAGACCTCTTAAGGCGATATTTCTTAAACAAAAGTTTAGTCTGTATGGACTAAAATCTTGTTTAATATCACCTGAAGATGTCTCTAGTTACTTGTAACTGGCTGACCGAAACATGCTCATGAATGTGTAGCGACATATTAATGCTTACGTAAAACAAATTTAAAGTGTATCTTACCCTACTCTTATAACGCCGGGCAATCTGCTAATATATATATATATATATATATATATATATATATATATATATATATATATATATATATATATATTAGCAGGCCGCCCTGTGTTGCTCAGTCGTAAAATATGCTTCATTATTATATTTTAATTTATGAAGTTTTTTTATTTATTATATTGTATCCAATATATAGAAGTGATTCCCGACGTGACCCAATCGTAAAATATGTATAAATATGATGATTTAATTCATGCATATTTCGTATGTAATATTATAGAGTCCATACTCTATTGATTATAATATTATACCCATTAATAGTACCCACGCCACACACAAGAAAGTCTCTATCCTTTGTTTGAGACGAAGTAGGTTCGTTCCATTGTTGGACTTCGCCGTGGTTTGCTTGATCTGTGTTACTTTATAGACTTTCTTGTGTGTGGCATGTTTGCTCAGGTGGTAGAGGCTCGGGTTTCAAGTGCCGGGTTCAGATATGTCTAACTGATGAACCAAAATGAGAGAGAAACTAGTCTTGGACTTTAGGTTTGTTGGCTGTCATGGCCCTTGTGTACTGCAGCGTTGTTTGGCTGTGGAAATAATTATATAATCTCTCACATTCTGAAAACTCTAATACTAATTGCTCGCTAGGTTAGCGTGTTAGATGGCATGGTCCTGGCAAGTATAAAATCCCTACTTGTGAAACATCGGTAAGAGTTGGATCTTTGAGACAAAGTAGGTTCGTTCCATAGTCGGACTTCGCCATTGTTTGCTTAATCTGTGTTAGTTAATACACTTCTGGTTTGTTGGCTGCCATGGCTCTTGTGTGCTGCGACGTTGTTTAGTTTAAGTGAATACTCTGATGATTGGTAAGTAGGAATTTTATTTCTCCTAATTTTAGTCTTGCAAATCATGTTCAGTTGTTATTTTATTTATGGAAAATACTTTCATAAATTGATCAAATTATTCCATGATAATATAAAATTTTTCTCACAGTTTTGTTGCATTAATAAAAAGCGACTACACCCTTTATTATTTTTTATGCAAAAAGCTTATTGTGTTTGAAGTCTGTAATTGTCATTTTTTTATAACTGAGCTGACTCAAATTCTGGTGCCACCTAGTCTTAAAGGCAAAGTGTTGATCTCTGAAGGTTCTGCACTTGTCATGTCTTAAATATGAACATCATTTGAACGCATCCCATACATCATTAATACATTTACGTATTTACTTAATAGTTAAGATAACTTTATTAACGATACAGATCATCAGCTAACGGAACTAGATATACATATATTATTTTTTAATATTGACCCTTTGTCCCAAGCCAAAATCACATTTATGAAACAAAAGAACAAAATACAAATGAGATTTAAATATCATGGGAAAATAAAAACAAATCCCAAGTACAAAAGGAAACAACTCATCCTGAAATGGTTGACCTCCTTAAATCGGACGCCATTTTAAATAGTTATGATACAAGACACCATGCAAACACATTAGTAACAAAACAGAGAAAAAATGAAGTAGATGATGTAGTGAAGGCCGCAAATATTGACACTTACCGTCCATCTTAAATCCATAAAGAAACGACGATCTGAAGAAGTATCGAAAATAAGAGCTGATTAACAACTTTGATTTGGCGTCATTAATTTCAAACCTGATATTTAACAAGGCCGATAGCCATTAGTCACGTGCTCTCGTTTAATGAATGAATGCGTGAATGTAGGATCGACATGAAATTCTTGAAGATAAACTAAAATGACCGAAAAATGGGCTGAAATGACTTAAATAAATAAAAAGGAAATGACTTAGAATGCCTTTAATGAACTTAAGGATGAATTGAATGACCTTAAGAATGACTTGAATGCTTAAAAAATAACTGGAATCCTTCAAAAACAACTTGAATGATCTGGAGAAGGACTTGAATGGCTTGCAGACTGACTGGTTGTAAAGTAGGTGATCATTTTACATTAAATTAATACAGAAAAGTGATCTCCCACTTTATATCACAAAGTTACAAACATAAGTACAGCATGTAGTAAGAACAGATACTACACTTTGACCTTGGCCAAAAGGCCAAGAAAAGGGGTATTTATTTGCTCCCCCACCGAGCAAATTAGGCACAAGGCCGATTTTTAATGTGAGAAGTGAAGGGGAAATGAGGACCAACTCCCCGGGGAGTAGGGGAACTGGATAGTGACAATTGGTATGAAGGGTTGTCCCTACATTGACCAAGGTCTTATATGTGGGGCTGCCCCCTACATATGGTCTTTGCTTGCAGTATCTGCCGGAACAGATACTAAGCACAAAAGTGTTACGGACAGACCGACCGACAGACCGATTGACCGACCTCTAGAGTCGCTTGCACGCAACTAAAAATATTTTAGAAAAAAAGAACAATAAATGAAATTAAATTTACAAGTGGCAAACGTTTTTTTGTTTTTGTTTTAGTTTTTTAATCATACTAGAATCTCTATCTTTATTTATCTATATACTATGATATAAAAGTCACTTTATGTGTGTGCGTGAATTCTTTCCTCATAGTTTCTGCAACGGATGAGCCTACATTTAGCAAATTTCACGCAAAGCTAATTTATATACCTGGCAGTGTTCTTAGATATGTTTTGTACAGAAATTCATCAGAAAAAATCGAAAAAATCCGATTCTAAAAATAGTCTGTTTTTCTTATAGATAAAAAATAATTTTTACAGTTGAATATTTTTCGTTACACCGGTAAAGGAAAATAATAAAACCTCAGCAAATCATTTCTTCTAAAAAAAAAAAGATGAATTATTGGTATATGGAGATATAGCTCGGTGGTAGAGCATTCCACTACAAATCGAATGATCCCGTGTTAACTCCTGCATGTACCTCATCATTTTATTTTCATTTTTTCTTATTAATGAGTTCAATTTGCGATAAAAGAAGTGGTATCATTTAAAAACGCTGCAAATCATTTCTTCGTTTGCATATTTAAAACTAAATATTAATCAGGTCATTCATCATCAAATCCAAATATCAGCTGATGTTATGTTGTAAGCAAACACAGACGGAATTTGATAAACGATATTATTATTATTATTATTATTATTATTATTATTATTATTATTATTATTATTATTATTATTAGCTTACATGGAGCTTTCACACAAGTCAACAAACGATCTGATTGGAAACCTGTGGTGTTCTCTGGAAGCTGAGTGACAACAAGTCTCCTCAGACATCCAGCTCTCTCCACCTCCTTCGATAGCATTTGCAAATGAATTTGCATCATCGCAACAGCCGCTTACCATTGATTTCTCGCTGGTAGTGGGCATTGGTTTATATTGGAATTTGAGTGGTACTCAGCCTCCCTAAAGTCCCAGTTCTCTTTGCGCTTGTCCAGCCGAGGTCTGGCTAGCGCTCACTCCTCAGTCTTTCAGTCCTTCTTGACCCTTCTCGGCTCTTTGGTATCACTTTTTTATTGGGGGAACGGTGATGAAACAATGGGAGGGATGCATGATGGGGGTGTAGAACTTGTAAATATGCAGCTTCGGTGTTCTTCATTCCCTGTAATGCTTATTCGTTATATTGTCTTCTTGTATTATTCTCCGCATTCAAGGGTTTTCCTTAATATTTCAGTCGTTTTCATTATTGTTAGTCGTTATATTTTTGCAGTTATTCCTCTGATTCCAATTTCTGACATTCTTTTTTCGAAGTTTTTTGGAATTGTTCCTAGTGCTCCTACTATTATCGGTACTATTTTGATTTTCTTCATCATCCAAATCCCTTTTAACTCTCTGGTTAGCTCTGTGTATTTGCTTCGTTTCTCCTTTTCTTTCATACTCACACTGTGGTCAGCTGGGACAGCAAAGTCTACGATTTGACAGGATTTTTCTTTCTTGTTAATTATTACGACATCTGGTCTTCTTGCTTGGATGGTTTTGTCCGTCTGTATGTCCATGTTCCATAGGATTTTGTGGTTCTCGTTTCCGAGTGCTGTTGCGGGTTTATGCTTGTACCATTTGTCTGTACGCTTAAAATGCAGTTGTTTGCACAATTCCCAGTGCACCGCCCTCCCCACTTGGTCATGCCTGTTTTTGTATTCCTTTTGGGACAGTTTCCTGCATTCACTTACTACATGGTTTATCGTTTCGTCTCTCTGTCCACATAGTCTGCATTTGCTGTTTTCTTGTGTCTTATCGATCCTTGCTTTGATATAGTTGGTTCTTATCGAGTTATCTTATGCTGCAGTTATTAGAAATTCAGTTTCTCGGTTTATATGTCCTTTTCGCATCCATGTCCTGGTGTTTTCACTATTCTCATCTTTTGTCATTCTTATGAATCTTCCGTGGAGTTGTTTCTCTTCCCATTTCTCTTTTCTCGTTTTGTCGTTTGTCTCTCTGTTTTCTGTTTTGTTGATTTTTTTCAGTGTCTCTCGCTGCCATAATTATCCTCTCAGTTTTTTGCATTATGTATTTTTCTAGTTCTTTTTTCGTGTCCTTCACACAGTCTTCTATACAGATCAGTCCTCTCCCGCCGTCTTTCCTTTTCACGTAGAGTCTGTCAATATCGTCCTTTGGGTGTAGTGCATTATGCATGGTCATGAGTTTCCTGGTTTTCTGGTCGAGTTGTCTCAGTTCTTCTTTTGTCCACCCTATAAACGGTCCAGAGTATCTTACTAGTGATACTGCCCGTGTATTTATACCTTTTATTAGGTTTCTGCTATATAATTTCGTTTCCAGGAGTTTTCTTGTTCTCCTGAGGTATTCCTTTCCAATTTTCTCTTTCATTTCTGTTGCTTTGATAGTGTCCACTTCCAGAATTCCCAAGTATTTATAGTCGTCTTGTTCCCCTAGTGTCCTCATTTCTGTTTGGTTGGGTAGTTCCATACCTTCTGTTGTTTCCATTTTTCCCTTTCTTATACCTAGTAGTGCGCACTTTTCCATTCCAAATTCCATTTGGATATCTTAGCTGAAGATCCTGTTAGTGTTAATTAGTGTCTCTAGCTCCTTTTCAGTCCTTGCAAAAAATTTCAGATCCTCCATGTACATCAGGTGGTTCATTTTCCCCTCTGTATTGGAGAACTTGTATCCGGCTTGACACTTTCTCAGAATACTGTTCAAGGGCATCATGGCTATGATGAACAATAGTGGTGATAGTGAGTCTCCTTGGAAGTATTATTATTATTATTATTATTATTATTATTATTATTATTATTATTATTATTATTATTTTTATTTATTTATTTTATTTTTATTTATTTATTTTATTTTTATTTATTTATTTTATTTTTATTTCTATTTATTTATTTTATTTTTATTTCTATTTATTTATTTATTACAAATTAATCCACTGGGAAAATTATTCCTCGTAACATATAATATTCAATAGAGGATTGCTTCTATAATAATACATACACAATCTGCGTAAATTAAAATAACGCGTTTAAGCGTATTGTACGACCGGGCAACGGCGGGCGTCTAGCTAGTATATATATATTTACGTGCACGTTTTAGTCTAAATTTTGGAATTCTCTTTTTTTTTCTCTTTAGTTTTTTTGCCTATTTGTTTGTCACCTGGAACAGTTCCTTACATTTTCATCAACTAAAATATCTTCAACGTACATTGCATATATCGGTTCGTTGTATGCGAGGCATTTTTGCAAATTTTGACAAATAGAAAAGTATCAAATGTCAAATGTCTTATAATATTCCATTTTGAGAGGACACCAAACTTAGCACAAGTTAGATATATTTTAATTTTATTTATCCAGAAATAGCTTGACATATGCTCTTACAAAAAAAATTTAAGTATACTATATCTGTCAAAATTTTGACATGTCCTAACATGTCGAAACGTGAACTATATAGCATTGAAATGAATCTTCCGAAAAGTATTTGTTATTTCTAATTCAGAAATTATTGGCCCGTTTTTGTAGATGATTGGTGTGTCTTATATTCAGTTCATCACTATAGTCAAGAGGTCACTATAGCTTTGCATATGCAGTGAGTTTCTGGTTTTTGCATCTTCCAGAAGTTTATTCCCTGTTATTACAGCAACTCGTACATGCCTAATTTTAATGTCGCCCATTGGACTACAACCTTTCGCTGTTTCTACAACCATAACTCGACAGACTGTATTGTCCATCCTATGTAAACAATGTAAATAATAGCAATAGCTCATCACAGAAATATTACGTGATTTTGACACGATCTAAGTACTCCTGACATTCGATGTGTGTAATGTCTCTTTCTTTAGGGCAGGTATTCTCATTCACATAAGGTTTCATCGTCTTCCACAATATTGAATAGATCTATAATACCCACTATCAAATTCAATTGTGTTCTTTGTATTATGGTATGTCGGTCCACGGATGTGTTTAACCGAGATCGTCGCTCCTTCTGTCCACTCTGGAGCAGCATATGCATTAGCCTCAACTTGTGGTACGGTAATAGTAGTAATACTGAAAAGACCAACTTATCCGAATGCGAATTCAGGAAAAGACAACTCAGTCGAAATAGGGAAATGTGGGAGAAATCATTATATAGAAGTGTGGATTCTCATAGTTGATGATAACTGATACACTGCTGATCAAAAAATTAAGACCACTTAAAAATCTTTAAAAAGAAACCTTTTTTTTTTTTTTTGATAGATTTTAAAAATCTTCCAACTTAAGGTTACTAATACTACAGTCTAAAAGGTAATGGAAATAAAAAGGTACATTTATTTAAAAATTTGCATTTTTATTAAATTAGGCTTTTTACACATTATGAAAATTATAAGACGAAGGGTATAAATTGTTAGATTTATGGTAATTCTAATGTTTTTAGTTCAGTTAGAGATTAGCAATTACTATGTAAAAGTGTTACCATGCCTAAAGCAAGAAAACTAACCGAAGTTGAGCGTTCTCGAATTCTAGGATTCCATAAGCAAGGTTTGTTACAGCGAGCGATAGCAGCTATGGTAAATCGCAGTAAAACTGTTATTTGTAACTTTCTAAAAAAAACACTGAGAATTATGGAAAAGCAAAATCCTTTGGTATGCCCCCTCCCCAAAAAAAATTTCTCCTGCATTGAGTAGGCAAATCAGACGGGTTGTTATGTATGACAGAGGACTTTCTTCTATTCAAATTAAGGTGGTTACAGATGCTGACTGCAGTCCAATAACCATCAGACGACATTTACAACAAAAAGGCATGGTAAATAAAAAGCGTAAACAAATTCCTCGATTGCTTCCACGTGACAAAGTGGACCGCTTAAGATTTGGTCGTGAATACTAAACCTGGGACGTTGAGAAGTGGAAGAAAGTCCTGTTTTCTGATGAGAAAAAATTTAATTTAGATGGTCCCGATGGCTTCCAGCGATATTGGTATGACAAAAACATGTCCCTTGAAATTTCTTCCACACGTCAGAGTGGTGGAGGGTCCGTAATGGTATGGGGTGCTTTTTCTTACAGAGAGACGATGGAGTTCCAGGTGGTGCAGGGTCGTCAGACAGCAGCTGGTTATGTTAGCATGCTACAAAAAGCATCTTTGATGGTGGAGGGTCATCGTTTGTGTGGGGATGGATGGTTATTCCAACAGGATAATGCTGCAATCCACACTGCAAGGCGGACTTTGAGCTTTTTACAAGAAAATGGAGTCCATCCTTTGGGACATCCTGCATGCTCACCGGACTTGAACCCAATTGAAAATGTCTGGGGATGGATGACAAGAGAGGTTTATCGAAATGGCAAAGAATATTCAACAGCTATCTTCAGAAACTGGAGCAAGGTCCCCCGCACCTTAATGGAACCCCTTATTTCTATCATGCCATCAAAAATTTTTGAAGTCATCAAAAGCAATGGAGTTAGAACTCATTATTAAGTTTGATTATTGAATGTTTTCATACACTTTTCATACACTTTTTGTACAATTTAATAGAATCTTTGTCTCTGGTCTTATAATTTTGATCATGTGTAAAAAGCCTAATTCAATAAAAATGCAAATTTTAAAAATAAATCTTTGGAATAAAGCTTTGTGTTTCCATAACCTTTTAGACTGTAGTATTGGTGACCTTAAGTCGGAAGAGTTTAAAATCTATCCTTAAAAAAAAAGTTGTTTTTTTTTTTTTAGATTTTTTAAGTCTTAAATTTTTGATCAGCAGTGTATGTCACCATAAGAGTTGGAAAAGATTATAACTTCAAAAATATTTTTGCAATGTAGATGTGCGTAGCTAAACACTTCAAAGGGGGGGGGTGCAAACTGTTGCACCCGGAGTCAGGTCGAGGTTGTTGTCTGAACTGATAAGATGCGCAACCCGAAATCGATAGTGAGGACAACGCGTCATTGGAAATCATTCTTAGTGCATTTAGGAAATGTATTTTACAATTAAATAACTACTAAACTGGAAACTAACTAAATCTAAATATAATATTAAAACACGTTTGTTTGTTCGTACGCAAATAGAAATATATGATTAGTTTATAAAAAGGAATAAAAAAAAATACATCCTATTAAACAGTAGTTTTAACAGTGTCAATGCTCGATTCACAATCTTACGTGTCCAAAGAATGATTTTAAATAGGATATGTTTTTTTTAGAAATTAACATAAAATCATAAACATATTACATAAATATTTTTTAAAACTAAGTAACCCTTTCTTGATATTCCACAACAAGAGTAGGCATAAAACTATTCAGCATTATTTTTGCTTAAAACAATTTCACATGCTTTTTGGCTAATAAAACAATACGTTAGTACATTCATCAATAAAATACTACGTAGCATAGTGTTCTTTCCACTAAATTTCGTTTAATATGTTTCTTCACACGAGCTATATATGTGATTAGTTTATAAAGACGAATAAACAGAATACACCTTACTAAACAGTAGTTTTTGCAGTGTCACTGCCCAGGTTACAATCTTACGTATGTCCAAGGAATAGTTATAACAAGGATAGCTATTTTTTTAAATTAACATAAAATCACAAAAAAAATATTGCATAAATATTTCTTTAAACTTAATCACCTTTTCTTGATATTCCGCAACAACAGTAGGCATAAAACTACTCAGCATTATTTTTGCTTAAAACAATTTCTTATTCGCTAATAAAACAATGCATAAATATATTTATCGTAGTTATTTCTCTCTCATGAAAATACTACGTAGCATAGTATTTTGTACTAAATTTCGTAAATATGTTTCTTCATATGAGCTATACAGCGGTAAAAAAAAAACTAAAGATGTAAATTAATATAACCAGGCACTATACAACTCTGCCCAACGAGCGGGTATAAGCTAGTATAAATTAAGAAATTAAGTAAACACCTTTTCACAGCAGATATTAAATTAATTTCAATAAAGAAACAGTCCGTACTCTGAAATAATTAAATTTTCACCAGTTTCAACTCTCATATTCAAATCTAATCTATGACCCCATTGTCAAACTTTCATGAAAACACTTGACTGGCTATAATCATTATATACGATTACCCCCTCGCCCCACTTTATCCGTGCCTACATGTAAACGCATATTCCTTGAACAAAGTTTTTTCCCCAGAACTGTTCCACTAGCTTTCATCTCGGTTGAATACAACATGGTAGCCTTCAAATCTAATGTAAACAAGTTCTTGTTGAGCTGTCCTCATAAATCATCAAATTCTACCCATTTTACACAAATAACAATTACTAACACTACCAACTTACATTCAGTAACTCTTATATTCGAGTGGCCTTCGAGCTTTGAGTGGTGATTCTCAAATAAAAAACTGACAGACCCATTAGTCTTATCCTCGATTAGCTTTTAGATCTTGATAAACAGTAACTGATTTCTACAAAACATATAAATGGAATAATTATGTAAGTATTATGGATGTCTAAGAAATTCACAATTCTGCAAATTTTAAAAAATGGATCGACGATAATCACGGTCAACCATAAAGCTTCATTTGCATTGGCTATTGCACAGATATTTAGGGGCGAGCGTCACTCTATTCTTCGGATTGCTCCACTTACTCTTGATCTCTAATTTACATATTTGAGTGTTTAGAAAGGTGGCACATAGTAGTATATTGAGTCATTATCAATAATATAACGCTATAAATAATATAACGATATAAATAGTATGACAGTATAAATAGTATAACGTTATAAATAATTACACAATATAAATAATATAATGATATAAATAATATAACGCTTTACATAATATAACGATATAATTAATATAACGATATAAATAGTATAATGACAAAAATAATGGGGCGATATAAATAATATAATGATATAAAAAGTATAACGACATGAATAACATAATGGTATAAATAATATAACGGCATAAAAAATATAACGATATAAATAATAAACAATATAAATAATATAACGATATAAACAATATAACGATATAAATATTATAATGATATAAATAATATAACGATGTAAATAATATGAATAATATAACAATATGAATAATATAACAATATAAATAGTATAACAATATAAATAGTATAACGATATAAATAATAAACGATATAAATAGTATAACGATATAAATAATACAACGTTATAAATAATATAATGATATAAATAGTATAACGATATAAATAATATAACCATATAAATAATATAACGATATAAATAATATAATGATATAAATAATATAGTGATATAAATAATAAACGATATAAACAATATAACAATATAAATAGTATAATGGTATAAATAATATAACGATATAAATAATAAACGATATAAATAATATAACGATGTAAATAATATAACGATATAAATAATAAACGATATAAAGACTATAACGATATAAATAATATAACGATATAAATAATACAACGATACAAATAATATAACAATATAAATAGTAAACGATACAAATAATATAACGATATAAATAGTAAATGATACAAATAATATAACGATATAAATAATATAATGATACAAATAATATAACGATACACATAATATAACGATACACATAGTATAACGATATAAATAATATAACGATAAAAATAATACGATATAAATAATATAACAATATAAATAATATAACGATATAAATAATATAACGATATAAATAATATAACGATATACATAATATAACAATATAAATAATATAACGATATAAATAATATAACGATATAAATAATATAACAATATAAATAATATAACGATATACATAATATACAGTATAAATAATATAACGATATAAATAATATAACGATATAAATAATATAACGATATAAATAATATAACGATATAAATAGTATAACGATATAAATAGTATAACGATATAAATAATATAACGATATAAATAATATAACGATATAAATAATATAACGATATAAATAATATAACGATATACATTATATAACGATACAAATGATATAACAGTATAAATAATACGAGGATACAATGTAAGATCCTTAAAAGCAGCATTTTTCGGTTTCTGCAGACCACTCGTACTTACTTTGTTTATTGTAGGGTTGTGAACTTCACAAAAAAATCGATTCCAACGTCTAGCGGTCCAACTTCACAATGTGAAGTTGGACCGCTAGAAGTTGGAATCGATTTTTTTTTATCTCTGAAGAATCAACAGGATAGTCTGAATATGGAAGAGTTTATGATAAGGAGTCAGAATCTTTGGAAGCCTAGGTGTTGGGGGCGAACCATAAACTTTCTGACCACGCAACCCTAGGTTACCATTAAAAGTAACGTAGTCTGATATCCACAATTTAACCGAAAGAAAACCACGTGGTTCTACTATAACATTTGATGGTTGGGCGGCCTTTCCTGAAACCAATTTGTGTTAGCACCTATAGTCATGCAGTTTGTATTATTTTGATTATTCAGACTACAATTTTGACCTTGATATATTCACAACGTTTCGGCTGAAGTAATTTCCAAGCTTCTTCAGGTGCGTGTTGTCGAACTCTGGTTTTATACGGAATTTCGAACTGAATCCTTATTTAATAGACACGTAGAGCAAGGTTAATGTTGAGTTTGTACCATTAAAATTATGACTAATTTTTAAAAAAATTCATGGAAATTAACAATCAACATGATTTTTATGGTGGTAAAAAAGAAGAGAAAATTGCCGCGTCTTATAGATTCATAGATACGTCTCTATATATCGATGTAAGTTTATTTATTTATTTTTTTACCTTGGTTTCAGAACACAAGTTACTCGTGTCGGTTAACGCTGTACATTCGTGCTTGATTGGCATAAATATGTTTTGTTGGAGGGAGTTTATGACGGCTGCCTGCGTGATGGCGATGAGTGACTCATAGCTGTCACTAAAACAAGTGTTCGTCGGGTCAAAACGGCAATTGGAAGGGGGCGTTTTTTTTCTCGGTCAGATGGAGATGGCGGGAAAGGCACTCAAAATAAACGTGGCGCAGCTTGAGTAGGTGTTGTTCGTATTAGTTAAGGATGCGTCCTTGGCAATAGGTACAACAGTGGCTTTGTTACTGTAGGACTGAAATGCACTTTTGTTCAGTCTTGAGGGGTCAAGCATTCCAGACTTTACCTTTATCTGTGAGAAAGATTTACTATATTGCTAATTGCCTGACGTACCCCTACCGGTGAACATTTTGTAGGCAATAGTGCACTTCACCAAGTGCGCTGCCTTATCAAAACTCCACATGGCCTTGTGTCTAACCTCCTGCAGAGTAGGTAAATAAACATATACACATACTTATAGTCTTAAGATGCGTCCTTTAATATAATGTTAGCTATTAACAGATGTTTTTAAAGGGTATAATTCAACCAGCGCGTTAAACGATTAAAATCCTAATTCAAACATAAGTGTGACAGATCGATGAAAAGGTTATTGTAGATTCAAGCGTGACAGACAAACGAACATACTAATTCATATAAACATAATAAACGTGAGAGATCAACAAAATGCAGTTTCAAAATTAAGCCTGAGAGATTAACAAACATGCTATTTCAAACGTCAGCGTGATAAACCAACGATATTAATAGTTTAGACTTAAGCATGACAGACTAAAAAACAATGTTTGAAACTTATACTTGACAGACCGACGAACATTTTATTTCAAACTAAAACGTGACAGACTGACGAATTTTAATTCAAACGTGACAGATGGACGAACATGCCAATTAAATTTAAGCATGAGAGACTAACGAAACAGTAGCTTCAGATTTAAACGTGACAGATCAACGCACTTTTTTTTTTTCAAATTTAAGCGCGGTGTTTTTTTTTATGTTTAAAACTTAAATTTGCAAACTGAAAATATTCATTTCAAGACATAAGTGTGGCAGAGCGATAAAAATGCTTTGTTTTTCAAGTTCAAGCTTGACAGAGTAACGAACATTCTAATTCAAGCGTAAACGTAGAATATCAACATACCACTGAAATGATTGGACGCATCTTAAATGAGATGCGTCCATTCAATGATGACGTTTTAGCAATGCAAATGTTATTTCATACTAAAGTTATCTTGGTCAAGATCAAGGTGTAGTATCTGTTCTTCAGATGCTGCACTTCCATTTCTTGTTCTCTTTCGGTGGAGGATCAGTCCTTCACGACTGAGACAATTTTTTTATTTTTGTACCTTTTCTCCACGTTAAAAAACGACCCTGGTATCTAACTCTGTCCCGTGGGGAGGCATAGTAAATAGGTACAATCACTGTCAATAGTTTCCCTTTATCCTCTCTCCTTCATCCTCCCTCTCCCTCTTTCTCTCTCTGTCTGTCTGTCTCTTTCTTTCTCTCTCTCCTCTCTCCTCTCTCTCTCCTCTCTCTCCCTCTTTCTCTCTCTCTCCATCTACCCAACTGTCTACCTGCCTTAAACCAAACCAAACTTACATAAGCAAAGTTTCTTTCCAAGAACTGCTCGTCTTATTTTCACCATATGTAGGAGGTGTCACGTTCTGTCTTTTCGTTGCTTCTCTGTTCAGGTGCTGATGTTCCGTCCTATTTTTTCACAAAAGGTTGCTGCCTTCCTAAATCGTTTTTTTTTCCCCATCTTCAGCCATCTTCAACTATTCCTTCCCATCTTCCATACTCAAAAGCTCTTCCAATCGTCTTTGAGACTACGGACCGCCTTAAATAAGTTTCCAGACTTTTTTTCAAATTGAACGTCAGAAACGGAGGGGGGTGCAACATCGTTTAAAAACGTGGTCAAAGTGAGGGTAGGAAAATAGTACGAAGGAAAAAGAGAAAAGGGAAAAACCTCATCGAACACTGATGAGTTCCAAATCATGGGTATGTTCTTTCTATTTACACAGAGATGGTTGGCGAAAATTAATAGATGCCGTCTCGAGAATTTTTAAGTGAATTTTTAAACGTGCTCTGTATGAGATAAAAGCAGTTTCACCGTGTGTTCTCCAGTGCAGATCTGGTACTACAATAAATGTTCATTGATGGCCGATTTATCAGCTTGTACACGCCCATATGTTGGCGATTTTTATGCCTACGTATCGAAGGAGGGACCTGTTGGGAAATTCTAACCCTCGAAACGCTAAATGGTATGCCCGATGTCGTCAGTCTCGCACTGACCGTTTAAACGATAAACTACCACTGAGTGGTAGGGGTACCATCTTTTCGAAAGGACGGGAAAGCATTTCTTGCCCCAAACACCGTTCGAATCTTGTTTGCAAAATAGTAACGTGAAACGGTTGTAGAAATTTTATATGAAAACTCCTGGCTTTTGACACCAATCCACGGGAGCTTCACATGTATGGGACAATTTTGAGAGCCTACAGAAGTTCCACTATTAAACGCCGGGATTTTATCCCTTACACACTTTTTAATTATGTGTAAAGGATAACCATTGGCCAAAAGGATCTCAGTAATGCTTTGGAGTTCCACATCTAGTATTAGAGCAGATCAATAAAGCTCGATGAACTAAGGTTTTAATCAGATTTTTGTTTTTTTAGAGGAGAACGAAATTCAGCTGATATATTGACACGTAAAGGTAGATTTTCTGGTAATAAACCTCACCTTTCAAAGTACACGTCAATGCAGGGTGAAATAAGTTTAATTGCTCTAACAACCCCCAGCTTCAGTACAAAAAGAACACATGACAAAAATGTTATCAACATAACGGAAATAGCACATTGGTTTTGGAAACTGATCAAAAAGCAGTCGCCTCTAAAATCCAACAAAAATATTTGCCAATATTGGAGCTAAGGGACTTTCCTTTTCAATTACGCTAATTTATGATTTTTGTTTAACATTGAATTAGAGCTAAGGAGAAAAAAGAAAAGAAAAAAATTTTAGAAGAGCATTTTGTTCCCTTTCGTTGTCAAATTATATTTTTAACTAGCATCTATCCGGCGTTGCTCGTGACCGTATAAACAATGAGAAAATTGAAGTTGATTTTTAATATAATTGTTATTGTTATTCTTTGGAGAGAGGAATTTTTAATGTTTATGTATCATTTGCTATTTCGAGCAAAAGAATATTTTATTTACCCTAGGACGGCTATTACACATGCACGAAAGAATTATGCCTTTCCTAGGACAGGTAATTTACAGTATGCATATGAAATAATTTTACCTTTTTGGGATGGGTAATTTATAACAAATATTTAAAATATGTTTACCTGGGTTGACATGAAGTTCCGTTTGGAACACATCTGTTGTACTAGTCATTTTCATCATGGGCAACCTGGATACCCTCACAATAATTCCAGAAATAAAAGAACAGATAAAAACATCGCCCCAAAAAGAAGTATGTGATACTCTCTCCACCAGATATTTCGGCAGAAGGGATACAAAGAGAAGAAACTATTCTCCGAATATTGAGCACTGGAAAGAACCCCCTCTCCTCTCCCCCCAAAAAATAAATAAATAATTAAAAATAAATTATTGTAACTTTTGTTTCAATAAAAATAGCATCGAATGCCTGTGCGATCGAAAAAAAAAAAATTAGCCAAGTAGGCAGAACCCCTAAAGAAAATGAAGATCTACCAAAAATTAATTCCAAAAACAATTAAATGAAATTTTTCGTCATTGTAATGCCAAACACCCCCAATGTAATTTGTCATATTTAGGGGTTCGTTTTGTTTATGAAATTGTTAGGTGAAAGTATAGAGTGGTCTCATAAAAATTAATTAAATTCATCGTTATTTTATGTTTTAAATGTAGTCCGCTCCTCTCACCACATAAAAAAAAAACACAAATTGTATTTGTTGTGTTTTGTACCCCATCTCAATCGCCAAACCTGAAAAGATGCTAGAGGCGACATGTTTCGTTGAACGCTTGGTGGCAAAAATGTGGGTGCTCATTTTACGGTAAATTAATATGGAAAAGTGATTCACCACTCTAAAATGTTAATTTTCTTTCTTTTCAAAATTTATTTCATATTATTTATCGAGGCTATATAAATGTCAAATTGTGAACAAACAAGCAAACAAACAGGAATACGAATTTTTATATATGGATGTAAAATAAAGTAATATTGAGATCATAAACTACTTCAGCCGTTTCCAGACCTGACTCCGTGTCTCCACCTCCCCCTTCCTTTAAAATATATGTAAAATAAAGTATTTTTAGTAACATAAAATGCTTCAGCCATTCCCGGGATTAACTCCATATCCCCCCTCTATTCTTAAAATATATTCTGTGTCGATTATTTTGTATCTTTGCTTTGTTTTGTTTTTTGTTTTGTTTTTTTAAGGAGGAGATAATGCCTGGTAGGAAACTATATTATGCTTACTTGGTCTTTTTACTAAGATCAAAGTGTAGTATCTGCTCTGGTGCAGCATTCAGCGACCTCATCTCCCCCTCCCCCGATTTGTTTTAAGGAGGAAATAATGCCTGGTGAAAGCAACTTGGTTGCTTGATCTTCATGACTAAGAAAATTATTTTAAATTCTTAGGAGAAAGTAAAGAATAGTAAAAAAAACATAGCCTTCCCATCCTATATTAAGAATGGCTTTCTAAATAATTTCAGCACGGTCTGTATTTCAGTTTCTTATTTAATAAATTGTTAGGTGGAAGTACAAAATAGTTTTAAAAAATACCTTTCCTCCCTATATTAAAAATGGCTTTCTAAATGTTATTATTTCAGAACGGTTCGTATTGCGTATATTATTTTCCACCCCCTCCATCTTAAAAATATATATGAAATAAATATGAGATCGTAAAATAAAAGATATATGGCTTACAAATTCAAAACCGCGAGTAAAATTTACGTATTATTTAATTCTTTTTTTATTAATAAAAAAAAGAGTTAGTGTCATCAGCTCGAATTTAAATCAAAACATCTAGCGTTCCAGTTTAATGTTGTGTTCTCTATTAAGTATGCGCATGCGTATGACCGCAAAAAATGTCTGCTCGGTGTTAATGTAAATATGCCGATGTCTGTACGCGTTATTCATGCATGTAAACAAAAATATTATTCGCTATGTGACCAGTATTTTAAGAGTTTACCTGTTAGATATTTACAAACACATACATGTATTGTTTTATTTATATAGATAGATGGTTAAAATATTTTTTAAAAACTGAACAGTTGATATTAATGGCACTGCATTCAGTGTTATTCATATTATATACATCCCATTACTGAAACATGTATGCATATTTGTAAAAAAATAATATTTGTATAATAAATAAACTATATATCAGCTCTGTCCAGCATTGAGCATTCTTTAAAAATTAAGTGAGTTTCATTGGATTTATATCTAGGAAACCAATCGATACAACCATTGTGTGTGTGTATGTGTGTGTGTGTGTGTGTGTGTGTGTGTTTATTTGTATCATCTCTAGGTCGTCAGACACAAAGTCAAGAACAATTTTGAAAAGGAAACACACTTTGGTCTACAAAAAATGTCTAAGCGGCACCTCTAGCGATTAGCAATAAACTCATCATTTCACAAGAAGAAAGGAAAGCCTGGGATGGTAAACTTTCTATGTCTGAATAGAACTATTAATCAGCTGGACACAACAAAGCCGCCACCAGACATGTGTGTGTATGTATGTATATGCTTGTGCGCATGCGTTGTGTGTATGTATATGTGAACGTCTATTTAAATATGGGGATTGGTAGAGTAGGTCTACCAGATTTGAAGGGCTATTTAGGATTATCCTTCGTGATCTTTTTTTTTTCCTTTTCCCCTTTTCACAAACTCACCCCCACCTTTTTATCGGGTCTGTAGAGTTTAATTCCGTCACTACCCCCACTCCAGTCCACACAGTCTGGTCCGTAATTGTTTTCTTACACTTTCCATTCTCCTCTTTATCTCGCGGTAAATTTGTTCTTCCATTGTTGATTTTGGGTGGAAAGAAGGAAGACGGAAATTGAAAAAGATACGATTAAATAAACCTCAAGCTATTTCACCTGCCCTTTTTCAAACATTCTAACCTACGAGAGGATTCCTTCGCATCACATTCGGATACCTGGTCACACTTTATTTTGAAACTAGTCTGCTTGGTCGAATAGCTACCACTTATCAGACTTCACTATTTGACACGAAGTGCATTCAATAACTTTCCAGACAGTAATTTAAAATTGTCGTAAACTCTTGAAAATGCAGTATGTTATTGCTATATATCTTATGAGATGGCTGACCAATTTTTATGATTTCAGGTTCAAGTGAACAGCTACAGCAAAAATTGGAATACATCCTACTAAATCCTGATTGTAACAGCTGGTGATTTTTAAAAAAATGTAATCTGGACGTGAGAGCACTTTAGAAGAACGATATGCAATAAAATCATGTTTTAAATTTGAAAAAATACCACATAAACGTATGAAATGCTTCAGACTGCTTTTCAACAATCTTGCATGAATCGAGCGTCAGTTTTTGAGTGGCATAAGAGATTCAATGAAAGCAAGGAGTATGTGATGGATGATGGGAAGTGTGGGAGGAGTAAAGAAGTCAGAACACTAGTGTTGATTGGCCAAATAAAGAATTTCATAGATAAGGACCATCGTGTTTCTATAGAGGTCAGTGCACAGTTTGATGTCAGTGTGGGAACTGTACACACAATTATTAGCGAGGAACTGAAAATGCGGAATATTTGCGCGAGGTTTGTCCCAATGGTCTTCAGAGAAGATCAGAAAGATAGACGTTGTCATGACAGCAAGGAGATGGCCGAACTGATCAACTCAGATCCCACAGTTTTTGATGCTCTGACATGCGATAAAAACTGGATCTACTGCTATAACCTAGAGACCAAGACAGACTTCACAGTGGAAACATGCTGACTCTCCCAAACCCAAAAAGGTCAGACAGAGCAAATCTACACAGAAACTTATAATGATCCCTTTTTTTTACAACACGGGTAGGATCTTCATGTACTGGGTTCCCACTGGACAGACAGGCAACAAGGAATAATATTTTGAGGTTTGAGTTCAGGAAAATCGTCTAGCACTCTTCAGATCGGGTCAGTGAAATTTTCAATGGGATAATGCACCAATCCACAACTCCATGCTTGTCACAGACTATTTGACTAATATGGGCATCAAGACAGTTCTGCAACCCCCTATAGCCGAGACGTTGCTCTTGTGACTTTTGGTTATTCCCTAAGCTCAAGGAAAACCTTAAAGACTGTCGTTATGAGACAATTGATGAGAAGAAAGAGGCTTTGACGATGATTGACATGGCAATACAGGAAGACTTCCATGAGGCCTTCCAGAAATTGTTAGAACGGTACAAGTGCTTTGCAGTCGGAGGAGATTACTTCGAATGGAACTAGAGTTTCATGTGTGTACTACCAATAAACGTGCCCACACGAAAATGTGTTATGTAGAAGGTCGAACACAAGAAAGTATTTGTAAATTATTTATCTGTTTGTCGATCTATCTATTTATCTATGTGTATTATCGATATATCTCTCGATTTAGTTATCTATTTCTGTATCTATCCATCTCTATCTATCTATCTATCTATCTAACTGGAGAGATAAACAAGAGATGAATATGAAGAATGTTGATTAAAGCTGTCAAAATATAATAAAACCATATCATAGACAAGTCACCGGAAGCATCTGATCAGCTGACGGAAGTAGGTGTGGGTCATATGATTAGCTGAGAAGAATAAGTGGAGTTTGAATTTGGACGTTGAGTAGAGCGGACGGTTTAACCACTCAAGCAAAGATATTCACTTTCCATTCTTCTGCGATCGACACATGGAAAGTGAATAAAAACTATATAAAACCAATCATCGTCTTGGAAGTAAATGAATATTCGTTCAAACAGGTTTCAGTCTCCCCTCCAAGACAAGATGAATTCCAGGTGAACCAATATCAAGGACGCCTGAAAATAAGGTATGTCGAAAATAGATGTATGACACGCGCGCGCGCGCACACACACACACACACACCCGCATATGAACATTTAGACGATCATAGCATTGGAACATAAATAGACTGCAACAACATAACTTATGGTTCAGATAGTGAAGAACCACCATAGACAGTTAGTGACACGTACACACACATCAGGATGAACCCCTCGTCACAAGTACATATCTTTGTATGGTGATATAGTTCACCATTATACAACAAAAATCTGGAATCGTATTTAAGGCACCTCGTACTTAAAAATTTAGTTTAAAATAATAAACATTTTATTCATACTTTTGTTGTAAACACGAAACAAGAAAATCTCATCTATAATATAAATCTCACCTTCCTGTTTAAATGTATTATGTCTGTCTGTCGATATGTATGCATGTATACCTAAAATTTTCGACAGAGGCGACGAATTTTCACAAGATCTATATCGTTTTGAAGCCCTATCCTTCGGACGACAAATATCGAAAAATTGGTTAAAAACATTAATTCCTTCACCTTCAAATGGCTACTTTTTACAGGGAGGGGTCGCTTTTTTCGTATATGTTTTCGAAAGTGACCCCCTCTTCACTTCCGGTTTGGTGCTGGTCGCAATAGCAAAGATGTCATGTTTTTTTTTTCACGTTCTTTTCCTCCTTCGCGGTACGAGTTCGCGCCTGCCTGCATACTACGACTTTTTTTTTCAACACACACTTCCAAATAGCCGGGCAACGCCGGGCACCCAGGCTAGTTTATTTATATAGATAAATATTAACAAATTAATTTATTTTTTTAATGTAACCGAAAAGAAAGAAAAGAAAAGTGAAAACGAATTCACTCTTTCACTTACAATTTAGCAATGCATCGTAACGTAATGTTCAACAACATCAAGTCGATTTCTCTAAAGAAAAGAAGAAATGCTAATTATGTCTAGGAAATAAAACAATATTGCGAAACAGAAGTATTAGTTATCTAAAAATCAAAACAATCCTTGAATTAAGAAAACAATAACAAATCATAGTTAATTAATAAAATGTCGTTTTCAAAACCAATATGCAAATTAGTTAACCTTACAATTGATATCATCTATACATAAGCAGTATATAAAAAGATAGTACATCTCTTATCTAAAGTAGAATTAACTTGCAAAGGTCGTTTTGACTTTACCGTTAGTTAGTAAGAACTTGGCCCAACTTCACATCACATTTATTCATTTAGTTAGCATGTTTGTTAGTCTGTCAGAATCTAGGATGTAGTAATATTATTTCAGTGTGTCACACTTAGGCTTGAAATAGCATTTTCGCCAGTCAGCTACCTTTAAATCTTAACTACTATTTTTGTTAATCTGTAATACATTTTACTTGGAGGGTCACCATTTATCATAACCTGGAAGCCACTCGAGGATAAGGGTTAAGTGTAAGGTAGATGGTGAGATAAGATCATAGGGCTAGATTATCTAAATGGACGGCTCAATAGGAATTTATTCACATTAGACTTGAAAAGGAGAAGCAGACAACGATATTGCGTTCCACAGACAGACAGTGATTTTAGTTAGTCTCTTATGCTTATTTTCTCCAACCGTTAAATCTTAAGTTGGAAATAGTATTTTTCTTAATCTGTCACATGCCAGTTTGTGGTAGTAGTTTTTTTAACTAACTTACACATAATTTGTATTATTGTTACTACTGCTCTCACTTTTCGGCCGATGTAAGATCCTATTTCTTCAGGTGCTTCTTTTTAAACTCGCAAATATTCTTGTCTAACTCGGGAATTCGTACGAAATTTCGAACTGAATCCCGTATTTAATCTACGGGAAAATAATGTTCTCGCTCTGTCAGGCATTATGTTATTGGATCCTGAAAACGCCGGGTAGCCTGATCGTGGGTGATTGTCAGTTGATAGAAATATTTTGATAACAAAAGCGAGTCGTTGTGAATAGAAAAGTGTTTAAAAAATAAAACATTTATGTTTAATATTTTATAACTCTTTAATGTTAACATAAGCAAACGTTGGGATAATAGTTATCAGAACATAAACAATTAAGATGACATCGTGATGACGTCAGGAACTAACAAAAGATTGTACACGTTAGGCAGTTGCTTAGGAGACAGAGGAGAACAGTTAGTTAGACTGAGTTAGACATCGGACAAATAATGGTTTTTGAATGCCTGTGAAAGCGATCGGGGGTAACTTTTATCGAAATGTAGACAACTATAAGCGTATCAAACTCAGAAGGTGACCAGACGAAATAATAATAATAATAATAATAATAATAATAATAATAATAATAATAATAAAAACTATAATGTATAAAAAACTATAATTCAATTCCTTTCTTTCAGTGAAGGGATTCTTGGAGCGTAGCAACACAACTGGTTAAAAAGCAAAAGGTACGTGTGTTTTACTGGTGTCCCCACCGACAATGTTCTTCGTCATGTTGTGAAAGAACTGCATCATTTGTTATTTTTCTTTTCTACACATGCACATATATGAACAATTATATGCACACACAAGAGACCAAAAGACAAAACACAGCTAGATGATCACATGTATATAGATAGAAGATGTATATATATATACAACATATACGGTTTAGGTTATGCAGGCACGCCGCAATAGAACACCATGATCGTGTATAAATCTCCAGTAATTCTGAATTATATTCTTAGTACCGCCTGTACTGAAATTTTAACAATTAACATTCAGTAAACTGTCCCATCACTTTGTCCGTAGCGCCACAGGTCCAGGTACACTTGAAACAATAACAGCACCAGCTGTCGACATAGAATCGAGACGATACGAAGAGCCGCAGACAGAATAATCATTGATTGTCTTTATAGATATAAATTAGAGAGAATGTGATTATTCTATATATATATATATATATATATATATATATATATATATATATATATATATATATAACTTAATGCGTAATAGGAAAAGAGAGAGTTCAATTCCACAAGAGGAGACTTATCTGGATAATGCCAAGCTCAACAATTGTTGTTGGAGCTTATACAATAGGACAACAAGAGTATGAAATGAAGTCACAAAACTATGTATTGATAGATATAGAATGGATCATTTATTGGATAATTGAATACAAGCAAAATTTGGGAGATAGAAGGGACTCTTTATGCCAGGGCATTTCGAAGCATAATGCTTCTCATCAGAAGAGTAGAGAAGGTGCTAGGTAGCATGGGGAAGATGCGGCGTCTAGCGTAGGGTTCATTAAGGACGAAAAAGATTAAGAGGAATTATAGAATGTTGGGGGAAAGCTTTATTGAATTCTAAATAAATAAAGGAGACGCTTGTTATATATAGTATGATATATAAGATTGTATATGGTCTTTAACATAGTGTTGAGTTTAAGGGGTATATGTTTTAGGGTTAAATTGAGGGTGTATTGTTGCTGCGTGGTAATCAATAAGTAATGCCCCTGACCCACTTCCAGCTGTCTAATCTAGCTGAAATTTTGCATGTGCAATGATTTATATCTCTACGGGTGATGTGGCAAATTAAAGCTCTGAAATAATTGTGGTTTCTGTTTTACAGGTGTTTGAACTGAGTCATGTGTGAAATGGAGCCTGTTGAATGTCGAGCAGTGATCCGGTTTTTGTATTTGAAAGGACGCACATCACAGGAGACTTTTGATGAAATGAAAGAAACTTATGGTGATAATGCCCCATCATAAAACCTTGTAAAACGCTGGCATCGTGAATTCAAACGTGGCCGGAAGTCTGTGGAAACAGCTCCCAGACCTGGTCGCCCCCTTCTGCGATTGATGAGGCATCTGTCTGTCAAGTTGAGGCTGCCGTTTTGGAAGATCGGCGCATTACTATTCGCCAAATAGCCCAAGATGTCAAGATTAGTACAGGGTCTATGGAATCTATCATTCATGACCATTTGCATATGCATAAGGTGTCTGCCAGATGGATTCCCAGGTTGCTCACACCATTCTAGAAGACAGAACGCGTCGAGTGCTCGAGGATGAATTTGGAGATGTGCCAATAAGACGAGTCAACGTTTTTCAAAAGGATGAAACTTGGATCCATCACTATGATCCAGAGACCAAAGCCCAGTCAATGCAGTGGAAGCACTTGGCTCACCACCTCCAATGAAGGCAAGAGTGCAGCCCTCCGCTGGCAAGGTCATGATCACAGTCTTCTGGGACCCGGACGTCTGATAGTTTTGGAATGCTAGGAGTCAGGGTCTGATAGTTTTGGAATGCTAGGAGTCTGGGTCTGATAGTTTTGGAATGCTAGGAGTCTGGGTCTGATAGTAGTGATGACAGATTTCCTGGCAAAGGGTACCACAATTACAGGAGCCTATTATGCTTCACTTTTGAGGAAATTAAGGGAAGCTATCAAAATCAAGAGGCGGGACAAGATCAGCAAAGGTACCCTCCTTCTGCAGGACAATGCTCCGGTCCACAACTCGCATGTCGCCATATCAGAAGCACGAGCGTGTGGATGAAATCCTTCCCCATCCTCCCTACTCTCCTGGCCTTGCACCCTCTGACTTTCACCTTTTCCCAGCCATGAAGTTGTTTTTGAAGGAAAAGCGTTTCCCAAATGATGCAGCCTTGATTTCTGAAGTGACGTCATGGTTGGAGGACCAACCTGGGGTGTTCTACAAAAACGGTCTCCAGAGCTGCATCAAATGATGGGAGAAATGCATAACTCTGGGTGATTCCTATGTAGAGAAAGACTAATAACTGTGCCAAGTTTCGTTGCTCTACTCTATGGGAAGTGGCTCAGGGCTATTACTTATTGCACGCCCCTTGTACTTACATATTTTTATCTATTCAAGTCTTGACCAGATAAAAGACAGTGCTTCTTCGTTATTGTAAAAAGTTGATATTTTTAAAAGCACCATTTTACCAAATTACATTTCTTGTCAATTTATGTATCCCATGATCTAACAAAAAAAATGGTTGCGGCGGCTATTTCTGTTTTGTCACGTGACATTTTCCGTAAATACATGAGAAATAGCTTACATTTCTATTTACTGCGAAAACCATTCCATTTAATTATTAACTTATACATTATCGTTTTGTGTGCATTTTGGATATTTTCATTACTGTGGCATGGCAATAAATTAAATACTACTGATTTCACTTGAACATCAATATTTCTATTAATACAGTAACGAACAAACAACAAAATTATATTTGAAAGCAATATCCGCATGTATTGAGAACATGAACATAAGAAACATACATTTTGCCAACAACGCTTAACGAGGTACAGTTAGTCTATATATAAAATTGAAATTTCTATGAATTATCTGTGTGTCTATATGTTGATATATATATATATATGTGTGTGTATGAATGTGTGTGTGTGTATCACGAGAGAGATGATATAAACAAATTTATAACATTACTAGCTGTACCCGGCCACGCGTTGCTGTGGCTCAGTTTGTAAAAATGGAACGCATTCCTCAAGAAAAATTGCATTTTGTTCGTTTATTTACTTTTATTATTTTTTGCAATTTTTTTTTAATCAATAAAAGTTATTTGGAAATGTCGACATTTATAGGTTGTCGGGTACGTTTACAACGAATAAACACTCCAATCTAGTAGATGTATCAGAATTTTTGTAGGAATTTTTGACATCCCTATCACGAAACTGCGAATAAAATATAAAAAACTCATAATTTCTCTTTTAAAAGTGGGTTGTTTATTTTTTTTATGGATTATACTTCCAAAATAAACTATCAAAGTTGTTTTAAAAGTAATAGAAATATATTTTTTATTTTTTAAAAAACAGTAATAAATTTTACAAACTCAATATTTTTTCAATTTTTAAACTTTAAAAATCTATCAAAATTTTTCTATTGATTCTATTTTTACGATATTTTCAGGATCAATGTGAAATTTTATGCTCTTTCCAATAAACCGAATATAATATTTTAGACAAACGTTTTTTTTTAATTCACGCCCCCTCCATTTTCAAGTGTCTATTAAAAAGTAAATAATTAATTTACGCACCAAAGTTTTATGTATCACAAATTGAAGAGAAAAGGTCAATAAATAACATATTCAAATTTAAAACAAAAAAGTAGTGTTTTTTAGAAATTTACCAATTAAGTTGGAAGTTTGTTTTTTTTAACCACGTTGTTTGTTTTTTCTTTTGTTTTTTTTTTATGAAACCTTGGTCCTTGCTCCTTTAATTGAAAAGAATTAGGGTTTGAATTACATTTTTCGAGTAGTTATAAGCTTGGAAAGACAGGGGATCGAATAATTCACGCCTCCCATTTTGAAATGTCTATTAAAAAGTAAACAGTTAATTTACTCACCAAGGTGTTATATATCACAAATTGAAGAGAAAAGGTCAATAAATAATATATTCAAATTTAAAACAAAAAAAAATAGTGTTTTTAGAAATTTACCTGTAAAGTCCGAAGTTTAAAACCTTTTTAAAAAAAAAAACAAGTTGTTTGTTTTTTTTATTGTTTTTTTTAATGAAACCTTGATCCTTGCTCCTTTAATTGAAAAAAAATTAGGGCTTGAATTACATTTTTCGAGGTGTTATGAGCTTGGAAAAACGAGGTGGAATTATTCACTATTTTTCACGAAATTTCTGACACACCTACCAATCTACCCATGTTAGTACGGCTTTCGGAATAGACACCCCTAACCTTGCCAGCATACCCGAAAAGCTATAAAGGTTGACGTGTCGAATGTGAACGATGAGTTGGACATAATGTAAAAATGTACCGAATTTAAAAGGGAACGAAATTCAAATTTCCGTTCCATTTTTACAACAACCGTAAAGCAGAGCAGTCTGTGCAAATTTTACATAACTTACTGTATTAATGCTATTTTTATAAGCAAAAAAAAATATTTAGGTTTCGCTATAAATTCCTAAACTCATTTCACCCTAAATAATTTAGGTGACTAAATAGGAATCTAATTGAATCTTTAATTTCCTGATAGTATGTAAGAAATGTATTTTTCTTCGAGTTATATCGAATTCATTAATACGGACTTTAGGGGCTTTTTTCGGAATGTTCCTGTAAAAATTATTTTTTATTGTTACAAATTATGATGCTGTATTTATATAAAAAAAGCAAAAATAAATTCTTGCGTTTTTTATTTACTACTGAAAATCATAACTTTATTAAAGGTATTTTTGTTTAAACAAAATAAAACATTTTCACTAAGAGTTAAGTAAAAATAATTAGTTCATTATCTTCTGCGATCATTATTTGATAAATACTGAAATTTTCATTAAAATCGGTTAATTTCCTGATTTTTGGTGATTTTTTAAGTAAAGGGAAGGGTCAAAATGTCTATACACTTTGAGCGATGGCATTCATTGTCTGTCCCTACCATTTTTCGATGAATATTTGATAGCAAAGCGACCACGTGTGGTTAATCAAATTTCAATCACATGGTTACATTATCAATAATCATGTGATTAAACCCATTGAAAATTTACCGATATTGTAAACACATTATGTTTACATTAAGCCTGTGAGACCAAAATATACTTTTCTGAGATTTAAAAAAAACCGCGAGATCAGGAGAAAGAAATGTCCAGAAAATCGCTAGATTTTTAACTTTTATCATCTGAAATTTTCAAAAATCGCTAATTTACACCCCCCCCCAAAAAAAAACTCCATATTTTAACTTCCTACAATAAAAAAAATTATAAATATAGTATATTCAATATATAAAATGTTCCGTGTTTTCTCACTATATGTTTCTGGAATTATATTGAAGCGGTTAGCTCCCCAGAAGGCTTACAAATTTTATCAGCTAGTTTTACCTGTTTTTTTTTCAGAGAGGGTTTTTTTTGCAAGAAACAAATCATAAACTCAAACTTTTTATAATAAAAGTTAAATTGAAATATACTGCAAATTAAACATCACAATGATGGCGCAACATATTTTGAAATTAGAAAACTAAGAAAAAATAAAAAAAACTTTGTTTCAGTATGTTAAAAGTATTTAGGTTGGTAGATAATTAAATTCTACTGTATTGGTATAAGTTTTTTTTTTGCTGTTGTTTCTTACTTTTTACAATTTTCTACTAAATACTTCTAAATTAAGCGGGATTGATTAGATCGTATTTTAAACTAAACTTCGGAGGTTGGAATGCCTAAAATGTAATTGGAAAAATCGATTTTATAGCGAGATTTAAGAATGGTTAGCCGATAAAAAGGTGAAAAACCAAACAAACAATCAATAAATAAAAGTATCAATAAATAAAATAATACCAAAGGCAATAAATAAATGCTACTTTCTTTTACTTACATGAATGAGTTTATTTTATGTTTTAAAGTATTTTCAAGCTCTTTTCTTTATTTTTTAATCTAAAATTGTGGGTGTGTGGGTCCGAAATATCTCCAGATTTTCTAGAATTCCCAACTAGATTGCAAATGAAATCTCCAGATCTAGCATGAAAACCGCTAAATTGGACACACTGGTCACGTGACAGGAAGCGGTAATAAATAAGTGTCCCTAAATAAAAAAAATGGCCTATCGGTACAAAGAAAACCACCTATTTATCATAGAAAAATTAAGTATAATGTTATAATTAAAAAGAAATATATAAAAACACACATGGATATAGTAAACATATTATACCAAAACGTGGAAGCCATCCGTCCAGTGGTTTTTTAGATTATTAATTGCGAACGAACCAAAAGTTATATTTTTATATATATAGATTTATGCCAGTTCCTAGAATACAAAATCAAAAAACAAATAGGCGCACTCTGTTTCTGAGAGGATTAGAGACTTTTAATTTCTTATTATTACTTATTAATTCTTATATGTTTATTTTTTTTTACAAAAGATCACAATAATAGAGATCAATATAAAATCACTAATATTTTCCTTCTTATTTGACAATGTGTGTATATATATATATATATATATATATATATATATATATATATATATATATAATCAATTATTCATGATAATCGATATAACACAAACATATATTTATAAACACGACAACAACAACAACAATAATAATAATAATAATAATAATAATAATAATAATAATAATAATAATAATAATAATAATAATATATGGCTTTTTAAAAGTTCTGATAAAAGATTAAACTGTATATGATATTTAAAATCTGCCAATATGGATTTCATTAATTTATCACGTTGCCACGACTTGCAGAATAACAATGCTCCCAAACTCTTTTGGCACAAACTAGAGAAAAAAATCTGGCCGTACCCAAATTCGTAGCACTATCAAGATCTATCCTTTACAATATAAAAATATCGCCATGTTCTTTTTTATCTTCTCTAATGGATACACAAATTTTACTTCATAAATGTCTCCTCTTATATGTGATAATTCGTAATCTTTGAACAAAACATACTGAATCGGAATTATATGCGCGTCGTGGAATGTCTTATTGCAGTCTTATTGAGTCGAGAAACAGATTACTATACACTTGCTGTTTAGTAAATAGCGAAATCAGCCGGCGCGATCTTGTTTAACGGCTATGTCAGCGAGTAAATGACTCGCCATGCATAATTGACCCAGCTCAAGTCAACTGAAGCCACCCATACACTGTCAGAACAAAGCAATTCTGTCTATATAAACATTCTCGTCTCGGAAGCCAAAGTGAGCCGACATTGGTTATTAGAAACTTAAATCTTATTGTTCGTCTTCTCACACCTCTCGTCTTGTTTGTATATTGAAATAAACTTGTGATTACAAATATTTTTTTATTATATAAATGTTGTGTCGTGGAACAACAGTGAAAATGAGAACAATCAAGTCGAGGTTCGGTTAAGGAACAAGTGTATTAACAATAATGTACAAAGATAGGAAAGCGTGTATATACGCTGGGCATTCGGCTAGCAGTTGAAGTGCAGTCGCATCTCTCTCACCGGTGTTGGAATTACTGGCACTATTTATAGTGTTAATCGGTGTAAATTCCTCTGTTCAAGGAAGGCCGATATAACACCCACCCCCTTTGAAAATATCCCGTCTGGGATTAATAACGTTTTTGTTTTGGGTTCACCCTAATCAATTCTGTTGATTTCTGTTTTCTGTTTGATCTTCTCTTCTCCGGAGCTGTCTCTGGTATGGACACCTGAAAAGTATCAAACACTGTGTTGATAGTGTCCTCCCCGGGCGATCTGATCACCTCACTGTTCGAGTATCTTTTCAGAATTTGGTTAGGGTGACGTTTGTACACTTAATCATGTAGACCATGTTGCCTATTTGTTTCTCAACAATGCTGGACACCCAGAAAGTCTTATTATTTTTGTGAATCTTATAGAAGACTCTTTCGCCAACTTTATACCGTTTTTTTTGTTATCGTTTTTTTTTTTTTTTAAAGGTTTGGCCTATTCTAGTTTGGTAACAACTTGTGAAAAATCGATCTAACCTTGCGTCCGAACATAACCTCAGCAGGTGTCTTCGACATTTCGATGTTTGCATTCGAAGTGACTCTGTAGACTTGTAAAAACTGTTGAATTGACTTATCCCTCGGTGACCCACTAGCTTTTTTCAGAGCTTTCTTGAATGTGTAAACGAATTTCTTTGTTTGTCCATTACTTCTTGAGTGGTATGGCGGAATGGTTATATCATCGATTAGATGATTCTCGCAAAAATGTTTAAATTCGATAGACATAAATTGCGTTCCATTGTCTGTAACAATGCAGTCTACTATTCCAAACTTAGCGAATAGTTCATACAGGAAGTTGATAGTTACCTCGAATGTGAGATTCTTACATTGTAATACTTCCGCCCATTTAGATAGGCTGCCTACAACAATGAGATAGTGGAACCCATCTAGCGGTCCTGCAAAATCTAAATAATTACTAGACCAAGGTCGGTTCGGTTTTGCCCATGATCCAAATTGAGTCGAAGGAGCTTTCATAGCTAATGCGCATCCTCTACACTCCCTGATTTTTCCTTCTATATCCTTATCCATGTTTGGCCAATAAACGAAAGAGCGCATAAGGCTTTTCATTCTTGATATACCTGGATGTCCTGCATGGAATTCCCTTGGGCATTCTTTTCTGTAATGTCGCAGGAATTACGACCCTGTCGCTATATAACATAACGTTATCGCAAATTGAATAAATTTCTTCATCCAGTTCGTTATTGTTGATCCTTTCTTTCGTGCGTATAATAAATTCTTCCACCTTTGCCTTAATCCTTATCTCATCAAGCGTTACTGGAAGTTCTCTTATTGTGTCATACAGCATTTTTTTTACTTCCACTTCCGCTTGAATGGCTGCTATTACCATAACCTCCAATGGTTCTGTCTGCTTAGGTATTTACCTCGGTAGCCCGTCTGTATGACCATTTTTTAGATGGTACATACTCTATTTAAAAATTGTAATTCAGAAGTATGGTAGCCCATCTTTGGAGTCTATTCGCCAGATGTTGGGATAGTCCCTTTTTCGATCCGAAAATCGTTAATAATGGTTTGTGGTCTGTTTGTAACAGAAATTGCCTACCATGCAGGAAACGATGAAATTTCTTTCTCGCGAATATAATGCTTAGTGCCTCTTTTTCAATTTGTGAGTAGTTCTTTTCGGCTGGCAAAAGTGATCGTCAAATTTTGCTACCGCTTTTGTACACCTCAAACCGCCTGAAAATACGTCTGGGAAATTCTCTTTTAACTCCCTCTTAAGTTTTTCTGCCTCCACATACGAATCCTCAACCTTTTGGCAAAATGAGCTTAAAGGCAGATCCCATAGTCTAAACTTTTCGAACAGATTAGTTCCAAAGAGGTTGTTTGATTTTCGCATGACAAAAATTCTTGCTTTTTTGGCCCTGTTCTGGAAAAAAATATTCGTCAATAATACTCCTTCGAAGGTAATTTTTCGCCACTGACGCTTCTCACCGTTTTATGTGATTTGATCATAGTGGGTCTCCCAAGCCTCTTCAAGCTGTAGCCTTACTTTCTTTTTAAACATTTTTACCTGTACAAATTTCCGGATATTTTGTTCCTCAGGTTCAATTTAAATTAATGGATATCTTTCTACCAGATTTTTTTCTACAATGTGATGCTTTATGCCCTTTTTGGTGGCAGTTGTCACATTGTTTGAAGTTGTAGAGACACTCATTGTACCAATGTTTATTTGCACACCTCCAACATGGCCCAGATGGATCTTTCCCCTGTTTCTTTCTCTGGTTATTTTTTTAAGTCAAATTCTTCTTTTGATGGATCTTTATAATGTGCGACACTCCGCTTTTCTCTATGTTACGACTATCTTGTTTCAACGCAATAAACCATTCACAGTCTTCCGCTAAGTTTTGTAGTTTTAAATTCTGTTCGTTTTCGAGTTTATTTAAAACACGACGCCTGATTTCAGCGTCTTTATTTAAGACCAGCCCTTGCACAAATATTAAACATTTAAAATTATCTGATGATAATACCTCCAGTTTAAAATCGTCGCAATGCTTGTTCACTATACTTGCATAAGTAGTGTAGTCGTCTTCCTCTCTTCTAGTAGCATTCATACATTTATATCGCCTATGGAAAAGAAACGTTTTTGCAGAAAACAGTTCTGTAAGTAGCGTAGCTGTTTCTTGGAAGCTCAACTCACTGGTCTTTTTGGGGAGACTAAAATTCACGAACTTTGTATGCTCGGCTGTTCCCAATTTCCTTAGCAAAAGCTTAAGCAGGTACTACAATCCGATATAAAAATATCCTTATCATATAGTACTGGACAAAAGTGACATCGTCTTCTGGATTATAATTGAAATTTTCAATAGCGCTCCACACAGCTGTTTGAGAAAATGCGTCATGATTATCGTCCGCTTTAGTTAACTGTGTCGCCTCCAGATTTTTCTTTGTTCCTCCTGTGTTTTCATCAATATTTCCTCGAAGCGTTTATGTCGTTGAAGTATTTTTTTCTTCACATGCTTGTTTTAAATCTCTTTTCTCCTTCTACTTGTTGTTGAATTTGTTGCTTTTGCAACGCGAGATTTTGCTCTGCCTGGAATTGGAACAATTCCAACAATGAATCTTTGAAATTCCCATCCATCATACGAATTCAGTTTACAATTTACGCTTGTATAAAATAAATATTCCTTAGTAAAAAAAATATCAACCAAGTTTTCTTTCCCAATTCTTTTGTTTGAAGAACAATAGTGTAGCAGTCCTTTTGTAACTTAATTTTTTGAACGCTATATTTCTAGTCTAACTAGAAACACTCCAGCGAAATAACATTTGGTGAACATTTTTTTATTTGCACGCGTTTTTACGTAGCAAAATTAAAATCCGTCGCTTTAAATATCCGACGAATTCGTATGGGAAACTTTTAGGTTTTTTTTGTTTGTTTTTACCCTGGGTTTCTCCCAGAAAATTATTATTTTGGATAACAAATTAGACTGGAAGCTTTTTTAATTGGGAGCTGCTTAAAAATTTGAGAAAAATAATTGTCTACCTTTCTTCACCTGTATCCAACTTCAAATAAACAATTTTATTTTACAAAATAGAGATTAATATATTTTATTTATTCATTATTTGGGTATCATTTATGAAGTACAATAATTTACCAAAAACAAACGTATGAGCAAGCGCAAATGTAATCAAAGAACGTTTTGTATAATTTTACGTTCCCATCCGAAAATTCACAAACCATTATTTTTATGGCTGTGTGCATGTAATTTGCAATGAAATATAAGTGTATAAACAGTCGTCGCAAAGAGAAAAAGTAATTGAAAAATGTAATCTTTTGAACCATGTTTGTTTCTGATTTTATAATGAATATATGTTTCTAGAATGAAAACCGGACGTCGGTCAGTATTCGCTAATATAGAATCCAAGACTTTTTCACATATTTTCTACCCGATATCTTCCGTGGATTCCCCGTTAATGAAAGTAGAAAAGACACAGTCTATTGCAAAGAAATCGTGTTCTTAACTCCTTGTTTTCTCATCTGTATTTGTTGTTTGTTTTTTTAATCTCTAATAAAAGTCAGTATAGTCATCATAAAGAGAAAGGAAAGTAAATATCATGGCTGTTATTCATGTAAGCCGTTACTTGTCATCTACTTTCTCTGTGTTATATGTACACACGTACACAGAGAGATACAGAGAAAATCTATGAACGAAAGTAGAAAAAGAAGTTAAAGAACTAGAAGTGTTTTGTCTTAATATAAAAGTAGCAGTAATTCTACTTCTAATATTATTGATAGTGCATAGCCATCGAACTCTTTACTCATATATCCAAAAGGGAGCAGAAACCTCTGCTACGCTAAGCTGATACAATAGTGGTAGAAAGTTGCAGTTAAGGAAACGGTATGAGGGGTAGATTACTTTTATCTAACAGAGTAGAATTTTATTTTATTAAGATGTAACCTACAGTAAAGTAATGTAATTGATGCAGAACATTATTACTTATATTAGGAATGACGCTTTATGTAGTAGATCTAAAGTGCGATACCTCATTTTTCGTATGCATAATAACGTGTAAATATGAACTGCTAATTGAATGTGTGATATTTTGTCGGTTGTTTTTATTGAATAGAGTATTGACAGACTAATTATTTGCTATAATTGTCGAACACTTATATGTCCGTATTCTAATAACTATTTTTAACAGCCAATCAAAATGCTCGGACAATAATAATGGAAGGGTAAAGAAGCGGTACGTATTCGCCTTGTGTTGTTGTAATGAGTAAAACTAATATAAGGGGATTCAAATATAAAATACTGACTTTTTTTTCTGAAAAATTGAAACTAATTTTCTGGTGATGTATGACAAAGTGGTCGTAGATTATTTTAACATGGAGAAATCACTTACATCCTACAAGTATGATGTTTTTGAGAGATTCAGCTGAGTTGGAAGTAATGTAGGAAATGAAAAGGTTGAATAAAACTGAGGAAAAAAACACGCATCAGATATTGGCAGAAGGAGTCTATATTGGAATGATTTATAGCGCCTGTGTTTATAATCCTATGATGTCTTAGTGAAGAGAGCGGTATCGCCTTTATTTTCCTAATATAGAAAAAATATGTGAACAAATGCATATTGTCTTTATTAGCGAATAGAGAATTAGTGTTGGTTCAAACCAAATATATTCATCTAAATAAATATTAGTTATCTACATCTGCCTGCTTGTCTGATTTTGTTTACGAACTATTTTAGTTATTAGACCTACGTAGGAAGTATAAATTTATTAGAAATGGCTATTATTTATACAGTGGAATGTCTTATAAAAAGAGATCCCGAGAAGAATCCCTATTAAATTATGCTTATATCAGGCGAAAATGCAGACCTCAGAATATTATTGTACCACCTCTATTCAAATCGAAACGTACCAATCATAGTACTCTGGTTTATGGAGTTTCAGAAGGTATCTGGTTAAAGGGTGAGTGTGTGATGTCAGATTTGAATGCAGATACCGCGATATTATTGAGTTATATTGGAAGAGAACAGATGCTTCATTTTGATCCAAGAAAGAGTTTTAGTTCGTTTCACGTTCGACACAAAACCTCTCAAACCACTTCCTCACAAAATTCTCTCTGCTGAAACAAGCCGCACTCGTAGATCTGAAAATCACCCTTTCTAATATCTGTTATATCGTAAAAACCTAGATCTCTTAAAGGCGTGTGGAGCTGATCCTATCCCTACCATACTGATTAAGAAATGCTCCGCTGAGCTAGTTCTTGTAGCCTCCAAATTTTTCAAAGAATGCCGAGTCAAGTCTTGCCTCTCTTATTGCTGAAAAACTGCTTTCGCTGTACTAGTATTCAAGATTCTGGCGAAATAAATCAATTATCGCCCCATCAGTTTCCTGTTCCTCTTTGTTAAAATCAAGCACTAATCCGCCATCTTGTAAATGCTAAGTTTATTTCTGACAAACAGTATTGATTTAGACAAACCCGTTCCACTGCAGTTATTTTAACCGTAATCTCTGAACGCATATATCATGCGCCGGATAAAACTAGGGAAGTTTCAGCTGTAGTCCTTGATATATTCAAAGCCTTTGACAAGATTTGGCATGAAGGGCTTCTCACAAAAATTAAATCCTATCTTATTTCTGGCCAAATACTCAACATAATCAGGTACTTCATAGACAAGAGAATAATTCAGGTTGTCACCAATTACCGAACGTATAAACAGCATGATATTAATCCAAGTATGCCTCATGGGTCGGTACTTGGACCTTTATCTTTCCTGATATTCATAAACGCCCCCCCCCCGATAAAATTGTGTCTGAAATAAGTATATTTACTAATGACACTTCATTCTATAATAGACATGAGGGTGTTCACTTATCCAAGGCAATAGTAGAAATCCTAGTAAATGACCTTCAGTCAGATATCGATATTGAAATGTAATTGGATGGTGACATTTAATTCTACGAAGACTAAGCTCCTTTTCTTTTAACAACTAAAAAAATCTTCTCAACTACTGATTGCCATGGCAAATAGCACCCTACCTTAGAGCACATCTTTGACACTCCTCAGCCTAACATTTATAAACAACATGATTTGGAACAAATACATTGAGGACGTTGCCAAGGCTGATGCAAATATTGAGGGCTCCCTCTACAATGCGGGAAAATATTCATATAAGAGAGCATCCTATAAATGTACAAAGACACAATTCGTCCATGCATGGGGTAACCACATCTTGACAGGAGCATCTATCACTAGTCTTTCACTCAATGTCCAAAATGAGTATCAAATCTATTAGGTCTTGCACTATCGGTCAAACTCTAGTCCCTGTCCTATTGCTGCAATGTCGTATATCTGTTTCTGTTTCACAAGTACTTTAATGGAATGTATTCTGATAAATTCACAGCACCTGTGCCCATTCGACGTACATAATACCAACTAACCCAATAAGCAGCAAAACCCCACGCCTATACTGTTGAGATCACTAGATGCCGGAAAACCTACTACTCTAATAGTTTCTTCCCTGGAACTTTTTTTTTTACAAAGGAGTTACCACTTACCAACGCCTGGAAACCACTCTAGGATAAGAGTTAATGAGTGTACAGTGGTCACTGGCAACATGTCGTAGTAACAAAGTTACAAAGACACAATTCGTCCATGCATGGGGTACTGTAACCACATTTGGCCAGGTGCATTTGCCATTAGTCTTTCACTTCTTAATATCCAAAAATGAGTCTCAAATCTAATAGGTCTTGCATTATCGGCCAATCTTTATCCCCTGTCCTGCAATGTCGTATATCTTTGCCTGTTTTACAAATATTAGACCTACATATGAACGGATTTAATGGAATGTGCGCTGATGAACTTCCAGCATTTGTGCCCATTCGACGTACATAATACCGACTAACCCAATAAGCAGTAAAACCACACCCATACATTGTTGAGGTCCCTAGATGCCGGAAAACTACAACTCTAATAGCCCCCTCCCTGAAACTGTTGGACTTGGAATCCTTTCCCTGTTTCTTGCTTTCTTGACTGGACTAACATGCTTAAGTTCAAATGTAATGTGAACAAACATTTTGTTGCTCAACTCCCCACAGTCTCCGGCTAGACACAATCCCAAATAATAGATCTTACGTCTAAGTAGAAATATGCCATTGTTTACGGTGAAAATGGGTCAAGAACACAGTGATATCTAATGCATTTTTGAATTCCTTTGTGTTCATTTCATTGAAAAATTACTTTGTATTGCATCTTAAACGAGAGTGGAGGGAGATAACGTACGTATGAACATAAAATTGCCATACCATATTATTATATGGGTATTTATTCGAGTTCAGCACCATGGGGGAATAAGTGCGATATTTCTTTAAATGAAGAAACACTTTACTTCAAGGGAATTTTGAACTTACAAAATCGACTTTAAATTTCTTTTCCAAGCATAACTGTTGCCTTATATTGGACATTATAGCTTGCGATATTTATCTGACATTCTTGACATTTCACGCGTTTCAGGATAAAATCAAAATGTAGTATCGGTTCTGCTCATTGTTGTAGAATAATGTATCTTTCTGTGCTATTTATTTTTTATTGTTGTTCTGAGTGTCTCTTTTGTTTTTTCCTCATATTGAAAGCTGAGACATTCGTACAGATACGGGAAAATAGAGACGATTGAGTGACTACATCCCAAAATTTGTTGAATAATTTGTGATAAGCATGCGAGGAAACACTCAAAAATTGTATGCCAATGTATAATTCGGGCTTACCTACAGCGAAGATGATTTCGTCTGAAGGCTATAAAAAGCTAATTACAATCATTTAGCGAGTAACTCCCAAGGTGACTCTAGTAATATGTAGTGTTGAGTCATTGTATCGAATCATCGGAAGTGTTCGCGTTGTTCGATTCGACGGAGTTGTTCGGGATCGTGTCGTGTCGAATCGACGGAAGTGTTCGGGTTCGAATTGATGGAGTTGTTCAGGATTGTGCTGGATCACGTGGATGAAATTGCTGCACCTCGTGTAATATTTTTTAGTTTTATTTAGGGTTTTTTTCTCTCTTCCCGTGTGAAGTAACATAACCCTTTTCCTTTTGATGTTCTTTCTTCTTTTTTGCGTTTAATTGCTGTCTGTTCTTATTATAAGTATTCTAGTTATCTTTCTATCTTTCTATTCGCTCGCTTCTGTAATTATGCATATGTTTTGTATCCTCTGTGATTCTCTCTCTCTCTCTCTTTCTCTCTCTCTCTCTCTCTCTCTTGTTTTCTTTTTGTCAAGCATAATTATTCTCAGTTGTTTCGTTTTTTTTTCTGGCTCCAATTCTGCTAATGTATATCCACATCTCTTCTGTTTCTCATCTGTCACTTCCTTTCCCTCCTTCTCTCTTTTTCGTATCCCCCTCTCATTTCTTTCATTTGCCTCTCCCTTTATCTCTTTCTCTTTCCCAGTCGCTACCCTACTTTCTCGCTTTACATACTTAAGATTTCATTTCGTTTTTTGTCTCATTTATTTCTAGCCTTTAGCCACTTTTTCCTATATATTTATCCTTGCCCCTCTCCCTCCTCTCTCTCTCTCTCTCTCTCTCTCTCTCTCTCTCTCTATGTATATATATAGGGGGAAAGATATTGATAATAGAAAAATCTATACTGATGCATATAGATTTCTTGATCAATGGCATA
Organism: Euprymna scolopes; assembly: GCF_053919585.1. Taxonomy (NCBI): domain Eukaryota; kingdom Metazoa; phylum Mollusca; class Cephalopoda; order Sepiida; family Sepiolidae; genus Euprymna; species Euprymna scolopes. Next base: position 48,700,013 of record NC_136497.1, read on the forward strand.
AAGAGCTTTCTAACCCACTACACACAAGTATTCTCTTGTTTCAAATTGATCAATAAATCTATATGCAGCAGCATATATTTTTCTTTCATCAATATCTTTTCCTCTTCCATCTAAGCTCCACAGGCATGTCGAGCTTTTTATTGTATCGAAAAATTTCCATTTAATGAATCCTTATATACTTCTTTAATCCCCTTAGATATATATATATATATACACACACACATACAATTTAGGTGTGTTCGAGACACACACACGCACACATATATATATGTGTATATATACATGTATATATATAATATATATATGTATATATATACATGTATATATAATATATATATACACATATATATATATGTGTATATAAAGAGTGTGCATGTGTGTATTCGAAGCAAAATTTTATATTTTTCTTCATATTCTTCTATTTCAGAATCGGTTAAAGTATTTAAGCAATGGATAGCTGTTTGATGAGTTTAAGAGCTGGAAATCATAGATATCTGAAATACCTAGGAACATTAGAAGAGAGTTATAAAAACGCTTCAGATAATGTCTTGATATTCAATTCAGTTTCTCACATAACATCTATGAAACATCGGATTAAAAACATTTGTTCAATTTGTTGTAGATCACCCCTCCTAGAATACCCTAAAAATCCGTGAAATTGAGTTGTAGGCTTTTCGACGGCATGGACAAAATTCAAATCCGCACGATTTCTTGCTCCAGTTCAAATTAGGCTGAAAAGCTACCGAGATATCTCGTGATATCAATAATGCGTTTGGCACAGGAACTACTAAAGAACGTGTGGCACAACGATGGTTCCAGAAGTTTCACAATATTGACGAGAGCCTCAAAGATGAAGACGGTCGCGGCCGACCGACTGCGGTTGATAACGAACATTTGAAAGTCTTAATTGAAGCCGATCCTTGCAAAACCATACGAGAAGTTGCTGAGAACTTGAGGTCGATCACTCAACAATCGTTAGCCCCCTTTTCTCTTCCCTGCAACCTCTTTCTCACAGAAGAGGCGTTGCGAGCGTGTCTTTGTTGTATTGTTATTTCCACGGCAAGTGCTTGTCTGAGCTCCAATCTCTGGCTCCCCTTCACCAATCTTTTTCGATAAATACCTGTCTAGCTGAAACCACTGTCAATAACTTTCCCCACTCTTTAACTGTGCCTAAATCAAAACGTAGATTCCATGCACAATGCTTCTTTCTTAGAACTGAACGCCTGTGGAACTCTCTTCCGTTTGCCTGCTTCCCAGCTGACTACAACTTGGTTGTCTTCAAGTCTAGCATAAACAAATTCTAGATAAACTGAACCAACCGCCCCTTAAGTAATCCAATCTACCAAATTTCCATTAATAACGACTACTACGATAAAATCCCATTGATTTCTGTACACTCAATAACCCTTAGCCTCGAGTGGCCTTAGAGCCTTAATAAATGGTAACTCCTTTGGAAAAAGCTTTTAAAGCAAATAGGCAACTCAAAAAAGTTGGATATATGGGTGCCGCATGAATAGAACGATAATAAAAAATACGTTGTTTTATGGTGTCTTCTACGTTCCTTCTGTGCAACAAAAACGACACATTTCTAGAAGGGATTGCGACGTGTGATGAAAAGTGGATATTCTACAACAACCGGCGACGTTCAGCACAGGGTTGGATGTTGGAGAAGCTCCACAACAGTTCCCGAAGCCGAAATTGCACCAAAAAAGGTTATGATTATTGTTTGGTGGTTTGCAGTCTGTCTCATCCATCACATTTTGAATCCTAGTGAAACGATTACGGCGGAGAAGTATTGCCGACAAATTGATGAAATGCACCAGAGGCTCAAACATATGTGCTCGTGATTGGTCAATATGAAGAGACCAATTCTGCTCCATGACAACGCTGGCCCGCATGTTGCTCAACTGACCCTGCAGAAGCTGAGCAAATTGGGCTACGAAACTCTGCCTCATCAATCATATTCACCGGACCTCTCACATACCGATCATCACTTTTTCAAGCATCTCGATAACTTCCTGCTCGAAAAATGCTTCAAAAGCCGAGATGATGCCGAATCAGCCTCCAATGACTTAATCGCTTCCGGATCTTCGGATTTTTATGCTAATGGGATAAATAAATTGGTTTCTCGTTGGCAAAAATGTGTCCATTCTAATAGTTCTTATTTCTTCTATTTCTAAGTTTATCATGAAAAGAGTTGTGTTGTGATTTTTTTGAAGTTGAACGTCAAAAAATGACATTATTTTTGCAAAAACATAATAACATGCTCAAATCTTTTCTGTGATTATTTCCTTCTCGAAATAAAGACAAGTCAAATCACACGTCGATACAACTGAATATGACGAATGGGCGATGCCAAACTGACTGTAAAATTTTTCCCCTTTGAGAAATATTAGCGCTATTTTCCTTGGAGAGGGTTCTATTTTCAAAAGTTAACAAAGCTCGTCCCGCTGCTTTTATTGTCCTAGGTAAATAATATCTCATCTTGTATGTTAACGAAATAGCTACGACCAACGAGGAGGGTTTCATGCTAACCAGACACTCATGAGGCATGATATTTGTGAGCTCTATGCAAAAGTCCGTAACAGCAACAACAACAACAACAACAACAACAATAACAACAACTAGCAATAAGGCAAGAGCACAATGGAACAAGTCTTTGTATATATTGAGATTCTTTGTAGAAAAATTAAACATGGCAGATTGAGTGATCGACAAATAGATAATCATTCTAAGATACATGCGCGAATCTTGGATTTCAAAAATAAATAATTATTCTGGCTTTGTCTTAATACGAAGCTAGCAGTTTAATCAACCCAAGACGAAATAAAGAATAATGAATACAGTTGAAAGAAAAGTCAGACCAATATTTAAAGAATTTAGTCTTTGGGAAAAGAAAAAAATAAATAAATAAGAGGGAGGAAGTGAACGTTCAAATTAATGTAAACAAAGGTTTGAAGAATTCAAATATGTTGTAAATCCTGTCGATCGGAGGGTTTTCCTCGGTCCACAAACCATTAAAGTTTAGACCATTATTTAATGGGCTTATTTTCTGTTAGTTCGAGTATGCTTTGTGCTGTTCCAAGAGGTTCACCCTCCCCACAAGTTTTGTCTTCTCGCTCCTGATGTAGGAATTAGTTTATTGCTAATCGCCTAAGGTATTCCTACCGGGGAATGCCAAAAGGCTACTCGGACATTTTACGGCACTGTTTTTTGTTTTTTTTAAATCCCACATTCCTGACTTGGGGGCATATCTTTCAGCCGTGGTAGGAAGCTAAGCATCGCGAATTTTTGGTAATCTATGAGATGGGAATGTATTTGTGTAAAATAAGATGGATGAAGTAATTTTCCTAAAAAACAATCAGAAGTAAATCTGGTTGAATCAGTCTAAAATGTAATTGAAACAAAAGAACAACTTGTTCAGCAAGCGAACACAATTACTTTTTATTTACTTACCAACGAACGCAAAGTAAGACTAATATCGTGTTTCGTTTTCATATGGAAGATATCCATCACTCCTCAATGGTAAGAAGAATTCCCCAAATCAAAAAGCATGTATTCTTCTTTTACTGAGGACAAAACATATACTGATCCTCGTCCGAAGGTCAGGGACTCAAACCAATCACATGATTTGTTGGGGGATCAACCGACATAAAGGTTTCTGTTTGTGTTTGAACTACATCCAACCAGTGTGTCAACAAAGTGGCATTCATCTTAGGCGGATTCAACCGGGTTCCTTCAAAAGGAAGAAGTTTCTAAAGGATATAAAATGCACAAATAATGCACAGTTGAGGCATATATTTCTCAGTCAAGCGAGATGACGACGTAAGTTTTTTGCAGTTCTTGCAGGGAGATGGCGTCTTCGTACATACAGAGCTTGGTATTTCTAAATGGTCACTTATCTTGTACAGATCAGGCTCAACATCGTTGAACCTCTGTGATTTAACGAGAACTGATGTGCCAACGTGAAAATATCGTATAATAACCAGTTTGTTGCTATTTGGATATAAGGGGATACTATTTGAAACCATATCTATAGGGACACTATGTAGGAAACTGAGTAACGAGTTATTTATTCACATAACATTTAAATTTGTGCATGTTAGTACAGTCAGGCTAAAAAGAAACGGGGAGGGATTTCCAAAGTTTAGCAGTTCGAAGGAAGAAACTATTAGAGTAGAAGCCTTTACGGCATCTAGGGATTTTGCAGCCTGTTGGGTTAATCGGGGTGGTTTTACGTGGAGCGAGCACAAGTGCTACAAAAACTTGATCGTTATGTAATGAAATAGTTATTCGCTCGTTATGTGCCGTCTTTTAAGCAGATCTGTTCTCTTTGACTTGAGATAACGATGCTCGACTAAACCAGTAGAAATGTTGATTTTAGACTCGCGACAGTGTTCTACCTGCAGATTTTCCACTCAGGATCTGAATACTGTTTTATTGATTATTTCGTTTTTTATTTTATTACTAAGAAAGCTATACACTTGTGGTTTTTCTTAGTTATGACTACAATGGCAACTTGCGTTTTACAAGCAGGGCAACCAGGCGTTGCCCGAAATTGAATGAATATCAGCGAATGTTCCACACTTCCAATACTTTATAGTCATTGAAATCGTTGAAATTAACTATTTTTCAATAAAATCGATTGATTGCAGCCTTACCCAGGCGCCCAATACGATGCACAGGAAGGAAGCTTCACATGCCTCCCGCAGTGATTGGTCCACAAGATATTGTTGTCTACATTGCACTGTAGCGAACCTATGGGTGATTTTATAAAATTATTTTATATAATGGCTTGAATTAAAATTTAAAATGCAAATATCAAGTATCATGATTCAAGATTGATCTAAACAGAAACATTCATTTCAAACACGCCCCTTGTCTTGTCAAAGTACTTACTGTTGATTTTATACGCCCGACCCTTCTTCTTGTGCGATGACAAAACTTCTAAAATGCACTTGTGCTGTAAGGCTGTATCAGAGTTTTAACGTTGGTCAAAATCGCACTGTTCCTTTTTTGATCGGATTTCTTTCGATTATCAATTTTTGATACTTATCGCGGTCATTCTGATACAAATCGAACACTCACAGACTCATAAAGTACATCTGTGTCAAATTTCAAAAAGATCGACCAATCCATTTCGGAGTTCTCTCTCACTCTTTCTCCCTCTCTCTTACTCACTCAGCACAGAGGTAATGTGCCTTATATATATATATATAATATATATATATATATATATATATATATATATATATATATATATAATATATATATATAATGTCAGAGGAAACATAATTTAATTTAGATCAAAAAGATCAAAGAAACAAAAAAACGTGCAGGTGGAATTGTTAAAATTTCCTTAAGGCCTTATCGTCTGACCCTCTAAGAGGAAACGTCAAAATGATAAATTAAAAGCTAAGAATCGAATGAGGAAAGAGGGAAATTGGTTACAGTTGGAAAACCAGTGAGAGAAAAAAATATATATATATATATAATTCTCACTGTTCAGGTGGTTTTAAATCAGTAAATATTTCCAACTGATGTTTCAAAATCTTTTGTCTACACAGGCTAGGTCGAGAGTTATTAATGACTAACGCCTCAATGATATTGAGATGATAGTTCGACCTAGCACTGTATAAAACAGAAAACCAACCATCGGAATATTGGTCAGAACACCTATTTATACTAATCAGGTGATTACCGATGGCGGACTCATGAGCTTGGGAGTGCCCGGATTACCGATGGCGGACTCATGTTCGGGAGTGCCCGGATATATATATATATGTATATAATATATATATATATGTATATAATATATATATATATGTATATAATATATATATAATATATATGTATATAATATATATATAATATATATATATATATAAATTACAATAACTTTACCAAGGTAATCAAAATGGTAAACTTAAAATATATTATAAATATTAAAGAGTTAATATTTACAAGTAAAGTAATCTCAACCAGATGTAAAAGCTCAATAAAACCGAAAAGGAAATAGAGCTTATAATATGAACAAATGATTAATAAAACATGTTAAAAACAAAAAAAAGCACTGGAGAGAATATTTAAAACACGTCTGCCAAGGCCGGAAGAATCAAGTAAATTAAGATTTAAAGAAAATTAACGGAAAAACGGTGAAAGTTTAAATTTGAAAAGCAAGGTCAAAATGACCCAGACAAAAAGCGCGAAAGTTAGCGTTAATAATTAGGTCAACTTAAATACGCACGTGAAAGTCCCAGAATGAAATTAATAAACACGAGTCAGAGAAACAGGTAAATGGTTAAGTTTATGAAATGGAGCGTCTATTATATTAAGAAGAGTAAAAACGTGAATAAGTAAATAAAAAATAAATAAAGCAATAAAAAAAATTTTAATAAAAAATAAAAATAAATAAATAAAAATGAAAATAGGCCGTCTTAAATCTGTAATCACACACAATATGACTCGTAAGAAACTAGTTCATATAACAAGATCTGCTGCTATCAATAGCAATGGTCCACTCCACAAATATAATTTGAACCAACATGCTAATCGTAATACTTCTAACCCACCCTGGCGCACTAGGAGAAAGAAAAATATTTGGTTTAATCCTCCATTTACTGTAAATGTTAAAACCAATATACCTAAAGAATTCTTCAATATTGTAGAAAACTCTTTCAAATACCCACACATATATAGTTCAATTTTTAATAAAAACTCGATAAGAATTTCTTATTCTACTATGCCTAATTTAGCACAAAGAATCTTAGCATCTAATAACAAAAAAATTAAATCAGCCAAAAAAATCCCTTTCCCAATTCAACCCAAAAGCAACTGCAATTGTATTAACAAACATCTTTGCCCACTCAATAATGATTGCATCCATAAAGATGTAATATATTCATGCACAATTACAGAGCTCCCACGCAATTCTCCCATAATAGACAATAATATTTTGTCACCAAATTATCCTTCCTCTGACCCTCCCTCTGATATAATTATTGATCCAACAAACGAATCAACCAGCCCCTCTATTTTCAATCATACAACCAGCTATAATAATAATAATAATAATAATAATATTTTTCATAGCAGCCATCCTAACACTGACAACACTAATTATCCCCAAAACAATCCTGCTACAATCATTGTCCTACCCTCTGTTCATCAAAATGAATAAAATTTAAATTCTCTTCCCAGTATAAATCAACAAATATATATTAATTCTCGACCCCGAGCTATTAATAAAACATATACATATATTGGTGCTACTTCAACTTTAATAAAAAAAAAAAAGAATTTCAAACCACACTTCTTTCAATAACCAAAATTCAAATAATAACCAGGGAACTTCTCTAACTACACTGGTTAAAAAGCTTAATTCTGCCAATACCCACTTTTCAATTAAATGGACCATCCTAAAAAAAGTTAAGTCTTATACTCCAGGATCTAAGTCTTGTCACCTCTGTACATCTGAAGCTATAACTATTATCACCTCCCTTAAAAGTAGTAATATAATAAACTCTAAAAACGAACTGATCTCCTCTTGCAAACATATGTCCAAATTTAAATATGGTAAATTTGAAATTACATAGCTGTTAAGTTAACCCTTCAAATATATATCTTTTCCCATATTGTTTTTCATCTTACCTTCTAAGCTTTTTATATTTTTGATTTTATTTGTTTTTCTTAATTTCTTTGGCCGGTTTCCCATCTGCTGTCTCCGTTTTGTGGTATAAGGGTATAAGTATACATATTAATTAAATATATACATCAGCCTACTCATTTTTATTCTATGTATTTGTTTACTTATATTTTACTATATGCATTTACATACACATTTATTTGCCTTATTCCGGAGTTTGTAGATACCGACCATTCCCTCCCCTTAAATTGTATGTATGTATGTATGTATATATGTATTTGTTTATGTTGTATATGTTTTTGGATATGTGTATATATGTATCCATGCGTGTGTGTGTGTGTTTGTATATATATGTGTATATATGTGTGTGTTATTGTATATGTATGCATATATGTATATATATGTATATGCGTGTGTGCATGTATATGCATGTGTGCATTTGTGTGTATGTATGTATGTATATGTATGTGTGTGTATACGTATATATATGTATGTATGTGTGTATATATTATATATAGTTTTTTTTAATAAAAAATTTAACTTTTTAATTTTCAATTTTTTAATTTATTTATTTTCATTTTTATTCATTTATTTGTATTTTATTTTTTATTTTATTTTTTTATTGTTTTATTTTTTTTATTTACTTATTCACTTTTTTTACTCTTCTTAATATAATAGACGCTCCATTTCATAAACTTAGCACCTTACCTGTTTCTCTAACTCGTGTTTATTAATTTCATTCTGGGACTTTCACGTGCGTATTTAAGTTGACCTAATTATTAACGCTAACTTTCGCGCTTTTTGTCTGGGTCATTTTGACCTTGCTTTTCAAATTTAAACTTTCACCGTTTTTCCGTTTTTTTTTTTTTTTTCTTTAAACCTTAATTTACTTGATTCTTCCGGCCTTGGCAGACGTGTTTTAAATATTCTCTTAAGTGTTTTTTCTGTGCAGATTTGAACTTTTCTTTTTATGATTTTGAACTCATTCCATTTGTGATTTTTTTCCAAGGAATTCTGCCTTTGGATCATTTTGGACCATTTGGAACTTACCTGTTGGATTGGAAGTTTTTAATTCGACCGTGTTTGGATTTTACCATTCTTGGATTTTTTACCCTTCACCGGACTATCGATTCATGTGAAATCTTTTTATCATTTTTTTTACTTCCTATTCCCCTTACCTCACCTTTTTTTAACCAAGTAAGATCTGTGACTTACTTGTAGTTTCATTAAATACTTTTACATGGAAAATCCGATCCCGCATTTTGTTAATTTCTGCCCTCTGATTAGAAAGAGAGTATTTCTTCGAACCTCCGCGGATTAAGGACTATCCACTTATCCACACGTGCTTCCTTTTTAAAATTAAATATGATTTTAACTCTTTTTCAAGATGTTTTTAACATGTTTTATTAATCATGTGTTCTTATATATATATATATATATATATATATATATATATATATATATATATATGACTTATATGTAATATATTGAGTTCGTGTAATTCAGTAAATTTTCATATACCAATAGGTTTAAGCCAAAAATGGTTGACTTAAGGATTAAACTACAAAATTATCACATTACATAATTGAGCATTAATATACTGTTTGTGCAAAATCAAGACTTCAAGACAAGGTGTTGATGGCAACAAAAAGTGTATTTCATTTTACGTTACAATTGTTTCAATGTCTAGTTCGATAATTTCAAGCATTATATCGTTTGAAAATTTTCAAAAACAAGCATTTCTTCAGACTTTATGAATACACACACTTTAGGCAATGTAGCATTTTTTGAATGGAAAGAAAAAAAGGCGGGGAGGAAGAGTCCCTAACGGGAAAAGCATGGGAGAAACATTTACCTTGGTTGTGGTTACGGAAAAGCTCATTTAAATATTAATGTATCGCCTAATTTTCGTATCCTTATTTAAGAACAGAGTTATGTGAAGTTTTTACGGGGAGTCCTAAGCCATTTAAAAAGGAATTTTTTTTTAAATATATCCCATTTTTTGGGTCCTAAATTCCTTTATTTCCCAATGATTGATTTTTTTGTAAAAAGAATTTTTAAAAGTGTGGTATCTATATTTATATTATGGCCGTAACAACCTTGTAAAGATGTTACGGTTAGTTTTAGTTTCGTATTAGTGGCAATTAATGTTTATATATTATCGTTCTATTAGTACCTGGATATAATACCATTTCCGGTTTAGAATGTTTAGAATATGAGAATAAAGTAAAATGGGTGTATTAAATATATATAAACCTTGTAGGACATTTCGGGTGAAGTGTTCTAATCTATTTACTATCTGAAGATTCATTGTTATTTTACTTGAAAAATGTTTATGTGTCGTTGCCTAGGATGCCTAGGATAATTTGAAGGGAGATAATCCAATTAAGTTGTTAAGTACTACTACTTAATTCTGTTTGAAACTGGGTCGATTTTGTTTCTTAAAATGGTTAAAGAGAGGTAATTCAGGATGTTTGTGTTTTCGGTCCATTGATTACCTGAAGGCGACTATGATTTAATAATTAATTTAATCACATAGGTCCAGAACGTGCTACAATGGCTTATTTTACAAATTAAGTATATAAATTAAGTTTTTGATCTAAAGGAATAGGTTGTGTTTAACCCGCATCTATTATTAATCACTTATGCTGCTCCTGTTATATAATTCATGCGTTGTGTTCTTGGGTTGTTTAAATAAATAAATTCTTGTATGTCCTCTAATTATTATTCTGACAGCATAACCACCCATGACTCCAAGTGTGTTTCACTCCGGTGGGAAGATGTCTACTCCTGCATTTATGGGTGAAAAACACTTAGACCATGGAGTGAAGTAGGAGAATAAGTAAGTCAGCATGGATTCTACCAACCTAGGGTGTCAGATGACAAAATCAATTGAATTAATATTTAGATGGATTACAGTCCTGGAAAATCAAAAGCTGCAATCTATGTTTATTGGAAACCTTCTACATTGTGAATTCCAAAGAGGAAATTTTGAATAAAAGACTTGATGCCATACAGGGATGCCTTCATAGAAATAGATTTCTGCTATCACGCTTTAAATGTAACTGAAGCATAACCTTTCTACAAAAATAAGGATCATCGGATGCCAGGATTAAATTTTAATGTGGAGTTAAATAGGTAGAATTGTTACAATATAAATGAAGGATCCAAATCTAACATGTGAATATAGTTTCCTTTCTTCTTAACCGGGTAAGAAATATAAATAAAGTATATAGCTCATCTAGGAATTTTTATTTCTCCATAACGGCAATCATTCTTGTATTCAGTCATAGCAGTATTAACGGTAAAATAAGTAGCACCCTCTTCAAATCAATAAAACAACTCAGCAATTAATCTAGTTATTATTTAAAATTAAATTAGCAACTTGGGAGCTGTCACACAGACAGACAGACACGTTCACTTTTACACATATATATATATATATATATATATATATATGGGGCCACCAAAAAAAACAGAAGACATTCAATTGTTTTTCTGAAACTTTTACAGTCAACGGAGAAAAAAAGGCCAAATACTCTGGTGCTTTGATGTGATATTTTGAATATAATAAACTATTTATGACCAAAGTTGCATTTCATTCGGCAAAACACTAAGAAACAGGGCCTAATTAGAGTTGGGGCCCGTTTTTTGGGGGGGTCACCCTATATATATATATATATATATATATATATTCCATGTTAAATGTATCCAAAGGTACACACCAATGATTTTGACGAGGTTATTAATGGTGTTCAATAAAAAGATTAAGAAAAATATTTATTTAATTTTTTAATTTCAAGTAAACAATTTACACAGTCACAACAGCGGTAATGCCAATATTTCGGTGAAATAATGGCCTCATCGCTTGACATGAGGTTTCTTTTATATGGGAGAGCCTCAATACTTAAATGAATGCAAAAATACGTCAAGGTTTTAAATATTGAATTTAAGGACAGAAGTCATGTGTTAACAACTCATAGAATAAAGAAAGGAGGATGAAAAAGTTGATAGAATAGTTATGTGGGGAAGGTGAGAGAAAACGAGGGAAAGAAATAGACAAGCAGGTCATCTATGAAAAATTGAGTTAAAAGCGTGTTGTAAAAGTAAGATTTCTGAAATGTGATATGTTACAGTCAGAATTATTACGTAAAACATTTTAAATAAAATATGTATCATTATTTTTTATATATATTTTATTAATTATTTATTGTATAAAAATTATAATGAAGAATTCAGGAGTGAAGCAAATATTCAAGATTAATATGCATAAATTAATTGAATCTGTTAAATTAAAACGTTTGGAAATTGTAGACTTTAAAGAAACTTAAACATATATAAAAGCTAGGAAGTAAGAATAAAGATAACTAAATACAAATACAACATTAGGATCGATTTAAAACTGTAAATATTATAGTATTTTAGAAACAAACGTTAAAATAAACAATAAAAGTAATAAATAAAAGTGTTTTAATTGGAGAGTGGTGACGGAATAAACAATAAATTTTATGTCAAGGGTGTGAGTTCCCTATAGAAACGTTGATTCAATTTGAATAAAATAAAAGACGCATCAAGTGCGCTTGAAAGCCAAATCATAACGTAATGTTAGTAAAATAAATAAATATTTTACTTGTTTGAAATTTCTAACATAAATATATTTCGCAGCTATACTCCATTCTCAGCATATTTTTTTCTTTTTTCTTTCTTCTCTTCTTCCTTGCCATGTTGTAAAGTTGGGGGACGATAAGTCTGTTTGTAAAGAGCCGCGCATTGTATCTCAGCGGTACTATTTTGAAATGTGGGAACTGTGCGTTGGCAACGCGAGAATAACGTCAAAGCTGTCAGTTCCATATAGTCACAACATTTCAAAATACAACCACTGAGATACAACGTGCAGCTCTTTACAGACATACTTTTCCTTCTCCAACTTTACCACGTCGCATGAAAAAATAAAATAAAAAAAAGAAAGAAAACAACATGAGGATGGAGTATAGCTCCGAAATATATTTATGTTATAAATTTCAAACAGTTAAAATATTTGTTCATTTTCCTAATATTACGTTTTGATTTGGCTTTCAAGCGCACTAGATGCGTATTTTATTTTATAAATTTTATACTGTGTCATTATATATATCTATAAAAATTAGAGATATATACCGAAACACTAATACACAATACATGCACAGACAGTAATATAAAAAAGAAAATATTATAATATTGCAGTTGCTATAAGTTAAATATTATAATATATAATAGTTAAAATATAAACCTATAAAAAGAATGATAAGAAAGACAAATAGAAATCAGCGTAAAATAATAAAAATAAGAAATAATTAAAATAAAAAATGAAAAGATAAAATATTAAAAGATTATGCGTTGATGACTTGCGATAATATATATCAGTTAAAATATAATAATATGATAAAATCAAATATTATATTGA